>NW_017306642.1:1250452-1283090 GCF_000935625.1 Nanorana parkeri | reverse complement strand
TGTGACGATCCATCTCCGGGCCAGGCCGCCTCGGTCAGGCCGGCTGCTGTGACGGCCGCTCCGCGTTCCACTGTGGAACGCGGAAGCCGCTCGACTTCCTGATTGTGAGGCGAGCGGCTTGCGTTCCACGCTGGAACGCGGAAGTCGCTCGTTGCGGCCGGCGGTTCCTCTCACATCCTTGGGCTATTTAAAGCCCCAGCTGAGGCAGCATGGCGTTCTACAATTGCAGTCAGAACGCCTGCTGCCTCCTGAACCAATACTGCCTGGAACCCTTCTCCACGTGCCGGACCACTCATCACCTGGACTCGCACCCTGTAGCTGCGCTGCAACGGTCCCAAAACGCAAGTATCGCTCCAGTTGGAGCACTAACACAGACTGTCAGTTCTCCCATATGCCTGCTCCCCTGCTGGACTATACAAATTGATGCATAATATTGGGAATAGCTATTTGCTCATCAATACAACGGTACCTAGCTACAGCAAGTATATTGTATCTCACCTTTGACTTTCCTAATTACTATTACTGGGATGCTATGAGTTAATAGCCCTACGTTTATTTAATTTTCCACTGGCTGTGATGCAAGAGTCTCAAACTCCCCCTTAAGACTGGGAGCGACGCCTGAGACTCACGCCTGAGAAGCCTATTATCCACACCTCCTGCAAATCCCCTCCGCAGTTGCGCTCCACACCGAACACCTACCGTAGGCGTAACACAGATTCCTCAGTAGTGATGGGCTCGGGTGTGTTCGCAGCTCCACGTGCCGACCCCGCCAGGAAGCTGACAGCGCCGCAGCGCCAATCACAGGCATGGAGATATTTCCCGATCTCTGCAGCTGCGGGCCGGGATAATGTCTCAGTACCTGTGACTGGCGTGCTGTCAGCTTCCTGGCTGGCTCCGCACGTGGAGCTGTGAACACGCCAGAGCCTATCACTATTCCTCAGTCCTCAGGGAAAGGCATTCCTCCCCCCACCCCCCTCTGCACTGTCCCATGTTTCAGGAGGCAGACTTGGAGTTCCAGGTAGTAAACAGAGAGAGATTTACCTACTCTTAGTGAAAATGGCCACTGTGAGATGAATGGGGAGGAAAAGATATATATAATGTATGTTAGGAATAAAAGGCCTGCATTGAGCTATAAGTATCTGTTTGTGGATTGCCATTACTAAACATTTTTAAAGGTGCAATTGTCATTTTTAAGATAAGTGGGAAGTTCAGCTTTGAAATTAGTGCACTGACTATGGACACCAGTTTACAGGTGAAACTCGAATAATTAGAATATCGTGCAAAGTTCATTTATTTCACTAATGCAACTTAAAAGGTGAAACTAATATATGAGATAGACTCATTACATGCAAAGCAAGATAATTCAAGCCGTGATTTGTCATAATTGTGATGATTATGGCTTACAGCTCATGAAAACCCCAAGAACCCCAAATCCACAACCTCAAAAAAGGAGATTATTACATGCAATCAATAAAACAAGGATTGTACATAGAACAATATCGGACCTCTGAAAAGTACAAGCATGCATATGTACTCAGTACTTGGTTTGGGCCCCTTTTGCAGAAATTACTGCAATTTACTTTTGCATGATATTCTAATTATTCGAGTTTCACCTGTATGCCATGTAGGTAATAAAAAAACATGGCCTTACATTTTTACATTTAAGGTCATGTTTTTTTATAGCCTACATGCATACAGCCAACTCCAGCATGGTGACTACTATAGTTACTCTTTCAGCTTTGCAGCTTCCTGTGTCATGATTGGTCTGACTACTGCTTATTCGTTCTACTGGTCATACTGCTTATGAATGAGCATTATGAGGTCCTTCTTCTAGGCCTGCAAACCTGTAATGTAACAGACACTGGTTAGCTCACAGTGCATCATCTTTTATTAGTGGACTGATTTCTGCTGTGGAGAGGATTGTGGGAAAATGATATACTGTAATGGTTTTAGGACAACTTATATAGGCTTGTAGACTTCGAGATGACAGCAATGATTGGCCCACTGCTGTCACATGTTCCTGCACACCTAAAAATTTGGGTATTTCCCCCAGCTCTGGCACTGAACAGAATGGCGAGGAAGTGAAGGAAAGTGAGCAAAGGTAGGGATGGCAAGATTAAAGCACACCTGTTGCTTTGCTCAGAATGTCAGATCCTGTGACCTGTAAGGAGAGGGAGCTTTGACTGCTGGAATCATGCAGTGAGGATGTGGTCAGTAAAATGGACCCCTCCTGTATAAGGGGCGTAATCAATTATTAATTGGGGGATAGCTTACAAAGGCGGAGACAAGTGAAGTGTTATAATTGGGAGGAAGTGGGCTTGCTGGCCTCTTGGGAGTCAACCAGCAAAAGCTGAACATCCCTGCCCAGCCTCCCCTAATTTTTCTTTTATAACTTGTCACAGCTTTGTTGGCATGTTTTTGACCTTGCAGCTTAATCAGTTACCACTTTAACTCTCCTGAAATTATTTGTTGGTTGGGCATCTGTCTAGAACTGATGGTGAAGACAGATTTTCTGCATGGTGTTATAAAGTCATGATGTTTGGGTGCTCACGGTTTAGCTGTGACTGGCACGGTTTAATGTAAACAGAAAAAAGTTATGTTTTATATGATGATAATACGTCAAAGCTGTGGCCTTGCCCTTCCAACAAAGTTATTTTGTCTAGTATTCATTGGCAGTGGGAGGGCAAAACAAAAGTATTTTTTAATGTAAAAGAAGTGTTTAACTACGATTATCAGCAGTTGTGGACAAAACACAAGTTTGCTTTAACTATACACAGCCACATCCTGAGTAAAAAAGCTCGTCCCTTGCAAGCATGGAGTACAGAAGCATCATTGCTCTCAGCGGGGAAGCAACGGTCTTTCTGCAGAGGTCCAACACAACCCCTGCCGACCCAGACCCATAGCTTTGCAATCACCAAAGCTAATGTTCTCTGCTGATTGGAAAGCTCTAGTTCTGACTGAGGGCATGTCGACCCTCTGCAGAGAGACCACTGCTTCCACACTGAGAGCAGGGGTCCTTCTCTGCAGAATTTTTATTGGACAGGCTCTTCTACTCAGTCTGTGACTGCTTTCTAAAGATAATAAACTGCAAAGCTTTGAACACTTTTCTTTTGGTGCACACAGATGATATTTAGCTGCTTTAAGAATGAGTTCAAAGTACAGTTTAACTCCTATCCTTAATTAAAAATAACAAACTATTTAGGCTTCACCTTCTCATATCCTTCCTTCATATAAAAATATGTCCTGTGCATAACAGAACAGCCATGGTCCCACAGTTTGCATCAATTCTAAAGAACAATTTATGTCCTAAAGTAAATAAATACATCTCCGTCTTATCCGGCTCTCTTAAATCTTTTGTCTTTATGTAGGCTGTATGGCTTGGTTCTCAACTCTGGAGCAATTCAGAAAGTGTTTCTGTGCCTGGACACTGACGGTCAAATGTTCACAATTTTTATTAAAATGACACTTCTCTCATTTACTTTATCGGCACTGACAGCTTTGACGTTTTAACATTTGGACATCACACATCAAATCGCTGGAACAAAAAAAATGGCAAATGGAATGGCAAATATTTTGATTTGAGTTTGTTTTTCCTTTTTTTTAAGCTATTTGAAGTAAAGTGGCTGGTGCTTAGAGAATTACATATTTTGTGATTGATGTAAGCCTTATGTGAGTGATGCATGGAAGATACCATTGTTGACCTTTCCTTCTGAAAGTGCTAGTTTCATGGTTGTTATGCTGACCTTGTTTCAGTTCTCTAAGTCACTGACCCGGAACAGATAGGGAAAGTCTCAGAAAAGACAGAGTAATGATCTGCCTATTTCTTCCAAGAAGTGACTCAAACAGGGTTATTCACAAAAGGTCAGCTGAAGTGGAAAGTGAGCTGAAGTGGAGAGTTTTTCCAAATCAGCTATTTTGACCCAGATTGTTTACTTCTCCTGTCTTCTCTAAACTCTTCACCCTTTTGTGAATAACTCTGTAAATAAAAAAGGCTTTGGGTTCATTGCTACTTTAATGTTCCAATTGTAAGCATCAGCTTCAAATGGAGAAATTGTAATGATTCCTCCCACATGCCAGAGTGCATTTTAGGGCTTCCTTTACATGTTTATTAATTAGTGGTGTAGCAAACATACACATGGTTATTCACAAAAGGGTAAAGAGTTTGGAGAAGACAAGAGAAGTGAACAATCGAGGACAACAGAGCTGAACTGGAAAGTGGGCTGAATTGGAGAATCTTTCCAAATCAGCTATTTTGGCCTAGATTGTTCACTTCTCCAAAATCTTCACTCTTTTGTGAATAGACCTGAAAGTATTGCAGGCAACTAGAATTTTTAGGGGTGGCCAGCAATGGTAGCCTACATGTTTCTCATGACAAGTTTCCTTTGACCCTATTAAGGAGACCTTGTCTCCCGACAATTTATTTCAACAAAAATGTCCCTATAACAGGGGTAGCCAACTTCCACCCTCCAGCTGTGGCGAATTAAAAAAAAACCCTCATGCATCTGGCTCTGGAAGTCATGCCTCTTGCTGTCAGGGTCTTACAATGTCTAATAGGATTTGTAGTTTCACCATAGCTGGAGGGTCAAAGTTTGGATAACCCTGTCCTGTGAGATTATTTATGCATTTAACTCATGGGTGAACAAATGAATATGGAATTCAGGAGCCAGCAGGATTTTTTAGGAGCCAGCTTCATTGACAACAACTAGAGAAAACCTCAGAAGGTAAGAACCAGCTGTAATTTCTAAGGAGCATTGGGTTCTTGACTCCTGGGATTTGTACAGGAGCCTAAAGGTGGCCATACACTTTACAACCATCGCAAGACCTTAGTCTTGCGATGGTTGTAAAGTAATTTAAAAAACGTACGATCTGCCCATCTTGGACAGGCAGATCGTACTTGCGATCATTGCAAGCCCGCCCCCCTGAGGGGCGGGCTTCCAATGACCGCAATGCTGAACGGGCAGTGTGCGCGTGCGCACAACGGCCCATTCAACATTTGTCTCCCGAGCATCATCCAAGCATGCTCCTTAGACAAAAGACGTGCGACCATACAGTAGAAACGGTCGCACGTCTTCATTCACACTGCACGATTCTCATACGACCGCGGGATTTCCCGCGTTTCTGGTACGAGAATCGTGCAGTGTATGAGCACCTTAAGCCTGCCTTGTGTTGACTTTCAAAAGCACTGAGACTGCTGCTGGACACTCCTGTCCTGGATGTGATGTCAGAAGCCCCAGCAGACTGGTGTCTTAGCAGCCTTTCTCAACCAGGGTTCTGTGGTACTCTAGGGTTCCTCTAGAAGTTTCTAGGGGTTCCTAGAGGGGTTTAGGTTTATCTCCTGCTCACACTGAATTGCAATGTAAGGTGGTGGTGGTGATGGGGGGGGGTCATTGACCATGAAATGTAAGGGAGAATTACTGATCACTCAAATATACAGTGAATTGCAGTTATAGTATGTTTAGCAGGATTTCCCTGAGACCCAGAACATTATTTTGTGGCCTCCTCTGGGGTACAAAGGTTGAGAAAGCCTGATCTGTAGTATTCTACTTGACTCCTCTTGTGGCAGCTACATAAAAATATATGTAGGAAGGTAAAGAGAGGGGTGGAGGAGCTGGGGCAACACAGACAGTAATTATACATTCCCAGAAGAGGAGAGGGCTATGGAAGGAGGCGGCTGTGTTAGGGACAACATTTCTAGTTAAAGGCACATTGCAAGTTAATAAACATAAGTGAAATTGAAAGTATGCATTTACAGGTCTCTTTAAAGTCTCATTTTTATCATTGTTCTCCAATGTGCTGCTGAAGCCAGCTACAGTCTTCACTTCAGGCTATTGTTTCTTCTGAGTGCAGACCAAAATGTGATGCTGACTCTTTAACATCCATAAAAAAAACTAAAGACATTCTAGTCTTGACAGGAGGCTATTAACTGAACATAAATGTTCCTATGCACACACGCTGCCGGCCTACTCTGGTCCCAGTTCACCAGCAAAAGAACTTTCATATAATTGCATCAATCATCTTTCAACTTTTTCTTACTCTTGCAGCCTTGTAAACCCTAACATTGAACTTTTCTTACTTGTTCCTTTTTCGTCAGTTAATTGTACCATTTAAAGCATTTTACATGCTTTCTATTTGTGATAACCGTCCCGGGCACAGTTATCTGCTGGGACAGGGATTTCATTTCTCTTGCATTGCTCTTGTCTTGCGCTAGCGCCGGGACTGCCGCCACTGTTAGAGGGGGGGCAAGTGATAACCTACGGGGGACAATTGCCACCCTGTAGCGACACCACTGGTTCTATAAGTATACCGTACATACATTTCTGTTGAGTTTGTTAGAAATGTAAATCTGTGTCCATCTGTGTTATCTCAGGAAGTCTAATTAGTCCTCCTAGTTCTTATCTGCGACTACAAAATGTTGTACAGATGAGGAGAGTGGGAGGGTTTGAATAGTTTAGCAAAAGACAACTGGGCAGGGCTGTCCACAACAAGATTTAGGAGTACTTTTCTGACAGATCAATGTGTACATTTCTGTACTTGAATGAATTGCAGAGATGTACTGCATATGTTTTGTTGTGAGTTTTTATATTTGCCCCACAAGCAATTTCACAGGTACACAGTGAGCTGCAACCAGGACTTTCTGGCATTAACACTAGATCTGCTGGGAAAACAAATGTCTTCCCCCTGAATGTCACAGTACCCATCACTCTGCCATGATAGGATAATTTAAAAGGGTTAAATTTTATGGTTACAGAAACGCCAACCAGATGTGTGTGAGACTGACCTGTGCCCTTTGCTATCAGCAGCAGTAATAGAGATGGATGGATTATTTCAAGGGGAGAGTAGTACATTCCGTAGTGGTGCAGTTGTTAGATTACAGGGACAAGGGAGAGCGAGTCAAGAGAAGAGGGTAAAGATTGTTATTGCACAGGCCAAACCTAAAGTTTACAATTCCTGTATGGTTTCAAGAGCTATTGGAGTTTACCATTTCAGTGACTGTTATTAGCCTGTTTGCAGACTTTTTTTTTTTTTAGAGAAACAAAGATGGTTTTCAGTTTTTTTTTTAGTTCCGCTACAGAAAAATGGACTAATGCCTTTACCTACAATTTGTACTGCATGTTATGAGAACCCTTCTAAAATTAATAAGAGTAACAGGGTTATTCACAAAGCTGCCGAAGTAAAGTGAGGCGAACAACGTTCTGCTATTTTCTCCGGCTCAGTATGGCTGATTTCAATCGTACATCGGCTGCCTTCGGTCAGCCGAACATGCCTTGCATGTTCGGCTGAGCCGAAGTGCAGTATTATTTCGACTCAGCCAATCCAACATCTGGATCGGCTGAGCCGAAGCTCCGGCAGCTCCCTCGCTGCCCTTTGCCCCTATTCTGCCCTTCGCCCCTATATTTTAAAAATGTAAACAAATAGGAAACTTAAAAAAAATAAAGATATTTGAAAGAAAAGAAAAAAAACAATTGGGCGGAGCTAGCAGTGATAGCTAGCTCCGCCCAACTGTTTCCTATTGACCCGTCAGAGTCTTCTAGCAGGTCCCGGCCAATGAATAACAACTTCACGGCCGGCTCTGCCCAGTTGTTATTGTTCAAGGGACAGACCTGGGGACGCTGATCTGTCACTAGGCGGAGCCAGCTGTGAGATCACGAGCAGCTGTCATTTGCGGGGAGAACAGTTGTTCTCCCTGCTTCAGCTGTCACTTCGGCTCAGTCGAGCTGAAGCATATGCCTTTGGCTTGGCTGAGCCGCTCGTACGTCTTCGGCTGCTGTACAGGAATTGTGAATAGCCCATACAGCAGCCCTTCGGCCAAAAAGAGCCGAAGGATCAGCTGAAGCTAGTGAATAACCCCCTAAGTAGAACTCCCAACTGCTAAAATGTCTAAATGTCTAATTTTGCATAAAGTAGGGAAGGATTAGAACATATTTAAGGTTTTTATTGTTGTCTCTGTCCCAGCTGGGGAGTTTAAACTTTACTGCTTATCCAGTAGAAAAGTAAAAGGGGAATTTTAAAACTTAATTGCTTTCAGGGGAACAGAATTGTTTCCATGGGGATGCCTGTTCCAGTGTCAGCTGTCAAAGGAGGAATTTCTCATCACTTTGTAATAATTATCCCTTGCTTCCAGTTGTGTTTCTACAACAGGGAGCAAGGGGAAATCTTTCCAGTGGAGATACACGCAGAGATAAAAACGTGGCAGAGGTCATAAACCTTCCCCACTCAAATGCAGCACAAAATGTTTTGGCTGGAAGTTCTCATGATCATTTAAAAGATTTTCCATTGATCACTAATCTGTCAATAATAGTCACATTGTGCACCAAACAAATGTACCTTAAAGCAGGGCTCAAAATTTCAAGTCCTAAGTTACTAGCCAGGCCTTAATAGTTACTCCCCACAAGTTGTCCCACTAACCCCAACCCTGCCCCGGCCGTAACTCCGTCAGGTCAGTGGTGTGACGCAGAGTACAGAGATTAGTAACAACGCCGAGTACAGAGACCTGCATTGTGATTCACAGTACAGAGACCTGCGGTGTGATGCACAGTACAGAGACCGGCGGTGTGATGCACAGTACAGAGACCGGCGGTGTGATGCACAGTACAGAGACCGGCGGTGTGATGCACAGTACAGAGACCGGCGGTGTGATGCACAGTACAGAGACCGGCGGTGTGATGCACAGTACAGAGACCGGCGGTGTGATGCACAGTACAGAGACCGGCGGTGTGATGCACAGTACAGAGACCGGCGGTGTGATGCACAGTACAGAGACCGGCGGTGTGATGCACAGTACAGAGACCGGCGGTGTGATGCACAGTACAGAGACCGGCGGTGTGATGCACAGTACAGAGACCGGCGGTGTGATGCACAGTACAGAGACCGGCGGTGTGATGCACAGTACAGAGACCGGCGGTGTGATGCACAGTACAGAGACCGGCGGTGTGATGCACAGTACAGAGACCGGCGGTGTGATGCACAGTACAGAGACCGGCGGTGTGATGCACAGTACAGAGACCGGCGGTGTGATGCACAGTACAGAGACCGGCGGTGTGATGCACAGTACAGAGACCGGCGGTGTGATGCACAGTACAGAGACCGGCGGTGTGATGCACAGTACAGAGACCGGCGGTGTGATGCACAGTACAGAGACCGGCGGTGTGATGCACAGTACAGAGACCGGCGGTGTGATGCACAGTACAGAGACCGGCGGTGTGATGCACAGTACAGAGACCGGCGGTGTGATGCACAGTACAGAGACCGGCGGTGTGATGCACAGTACAGAGACCGGCGGTGTGATGCACAGTACAGAGACCGGCGGTGTGATGCACAGTACAGAGACCGGCGGTGTGATGCACAGTACAGAGACCGGCGGTGTGATGCACAGTACAGAGACCGGCGGTGTGATGCACAGTACAGAGACCGGCGGTGTGATGCACAGTACAGAGACCGGCGGTGTGATGCACAGTACAGAGACCGGCGGTGTGATGCACAGTACAGAGACCGGCGGTGTGATGCACAGTACAGAGACCGGCGGTGTGATGCACAGTACAGAGACCGGCGGTGTGATGCACAGTACAGAGACCGGCGGTGTGATGCACAGTACAGAGACCGGCGGTGTGATGCACAGTACAGAGACCGGCGGTGTGATGCACAGTACAGAGACCGGCGGTGTGATGCACAGTACAGAGACCGGCGGTGTGATGCACAGTACAGAGACCGGCGGTGTGATGCACAGTACAGAGACCGGCGGTGTGATGCACAGTACAGAGACCGGCGGTGTGATGCACAGTACAGAGACCGGCGGTGTGATGCACAGTACAGAGACCGGCGGTGTGATGCACAGTACAGAGACCGGCGGTGTGATGCACAGTACAGAGACCCAGTGGTGTAACCAGAGTAACCGGCGCCCGGGCCAGGACAAACTCTTGCGCCCCCCCGTCATATGTGGTACAATGAGAGCATGCTGGGACATGTCGTAATTGAACTACAAGTTCCAGCATGCCCTCATTGTCCCTGTACGCCCGCCAATTATGACCCAGGGAATAGTAACGAGCTGATTGGCAGGCTCCTGTCCTCCTTCTATGCAGTGGAGCCCGTGTCCCTGCAGGGAATTAGCCTGCCAATCAAATCAATCAACTGTAGCGGCAGTGACCGAGAAAAGAGAACTGACACGGCGATCGCCGCTGCTGAAGCGGTGATCGCCACTGTAGAAGCGGCAGCAGTCCCCCGCCCCCTGAATTTTCACTTTTCTATTCACAGCCGCTGCTGTCCTCTGGGCGTCTAAGCAGTGGTGGGGCTGAGAAGGCTGCATGGAGACAGAGCAGGTAGCAGGGGCTGGGGAGTGCTTGTATTCTTGTGAGTGTGCTTCTATTTTTAGTCCCAAGTCCAGCGCCTTACTAATTCTTTTTAGTCCCAAGTCCAGCGCTCCGTTGGGGGTCACCACAACTTGGCAAATGTTACGAAGGGGTCCCGTCCCTAGAAAGGTTGAGAACTACTGGCATAGACTGAACATGATCTCCACTGATGCACTAACTGCATCTAATGAGAAGAATTGGAATCAAAACCAAACAAGACACACAGGGTTACTGCCTTGGCAATCTAACAGGCTTCAGTGTCACAATAACCTTCAAGACCCTGGGAAAGCATTTAACACAAGCTTTGTCCTCTGAATATTTTGCAGAGAGCAAAGGCTTAGCAAAGCTGTGCCTTCGTTTTTTCGCTAAAGAAAAATATTAGAACATTGTAAAGCACATCACACAGTCAGTTTATTAGTGTTTTAAATGTAATAGTTAAGTAAAATATTCTTAAAAATGAACTCTGAGATTCAAGGCATTTTTGAATATATCTCATTCTGAGCAAACTACATGCATGAAAATGGAAATGCTCTACCAAAATAATGAATACAGGAGTCCATGCTGGGATAATCACAACTGGCCCAAACCAGATAAACATTTACTTTTTATACGTGCACGCCATTTTAAAGTGTCTGACACCACTCGTGTGCACTTTAACACTGCTCTTTTTCAAAAATGACTGCAAACAGTGACATCTAAGGGCTTTGAAGCTGCTTTCACTTCAATACAGCATCTAAACTGCATACCTAAGTGCTTGGGGTCCCACTGTGAAACAAAGCCTTCTCATGTGTACGACTCTATGTCAAAATGTATTATAGTAGAAATAATCAGTCATTCTCTTTCATAGCACAGTGGCCAAATGACTAAAAACTAGAAGTGCACCAAATCAAATTTTTCAAACTGAAACAAATCCGAAAATTTAAAAAATGTCAGACCGAAACCAAAAACGTTTACAAATATTTTATTCTTATTTAATTTTCATAAATGTTTTACATTTCTTTATATTTTTTTACATTTTTTTAATTAAATGTTTTTATTTATTTACGTTACTGTTGGGGGCTTCGGGGAAATATCAGGGGTCTAAACAGACCCCTAATATTTTCCTTTAAAATAGAAAAAGAGATTGAGGACACAGAGCCTTCAATCTCTTTTTTTTGCAGTCCCTGTTATAAATTAACAGTAATCCTCTGTACTGAGTGTTCCTGTTCATTCATAACTTGTGGACAGAATATGTTTACCATGTCCACAATCACGAATGAACAGGAAGTGATGTAGATCACTTCCCATTCATTCAGAATTGCGGCCACAGTAAGCATAGTATGCCCTTAAATATTTACTGCTCACATTGTTCTCCTTCCCTGCACCGCTTGGCCTCCTGTGACAGTTTCTCTCCTCCCCGCTGGATGCTGGCTGTGTCAGAGGGTACACAGAGCAGCACCCAGTGGGGAGGAGAGAAACCAGGCATGCACCGCACTTTCTGCATTTTGCCAAAAGTGCCATTTTCGGCCGATATGCTTTGGGAGCCGAAATGTTGGTGCATTCCTACTAAAAACGTGCAAATGCATTTTTTATTTGGTTCTGTTTATAGTTTTGTCCATGACAACATTAAAAAAAGAGAGAACATTTTATGGGGTATGAATGGTCAAAAACTAAAACTAAAAATTAATTTTCATATGTTCTATTCCACTCCTACTCCTAATAACCATATTGATCTAGATGTTTGGAAACGTATTTATTGAAGATGTCCAATGATGTACTTATGCATTGATGCAATTTCACTCAGCCATGTGAGTATGTACTTCCTTGTGTCACCTTCCTTACTAAGCCTGCTAAGTCTGAACACTGTGACATTATCATTCCTTGTTGGAAGCAATGTATGATGGGATATGTAGTAGGGATGCACAGATATCAGAATCAGTGACGGTGCAGATACTGGGCATTCTCGTACTCATGAAAATAATACTCATGAAAATATGATGCCAAAATCCTTCTTGTGAGCCACAGGGTGCCTGTTTACAGTGCTACCGCCGACTACACATCTCCCACTCCTGAGACCCTCTGCACCCCTCCTGAAACCCTCCGCAACCATCCTGAGACTCTCCACAGGCCTCCTGAGACCCTCTGCACCACTTCTGAGACCCTCTGCCCAAAACATCAGGGCGGCACCCCAGAGCAGACCAGCAGCACAGAATATGTAGCAAATTCATATACTATTATTCTGCATTGCTGGGATTTGAAGTCCTCTATAGCTGATGGTAATATTCTGCATTTCTATATAATGTATTGCTAAGATTTGTTGTCTTCTATAGCTGATGGTATTATTCTACATTGCTGTATTATGTATTGCTGTGATTTGTAGTCCCCTATAGCCGGTGCCATTTTGCATTGCTATATAATGTACTGCTGGGATTTGTAGTCCCCTATAGCTGGTGCCATTCTGCATTTTTGTAAATCCAGTAATAGCACTTCCCGATCTCATCTAAGGTGACCTGAGTCCACACCTCCCAATTATTAAATTTCAAAGAACCATTTACAATATTGCTATTGTGATGGAGTGTGTTTTAGAAAGGACTCAGATATATGTACTTAATAAATATTTATTTAGATTATTGTTGTTCTAAAATTCCCTCAATTCAAAATAAAACAATCCACTTGTAGTTACATTCATGTAGTTCTCCAGATATCAAAATACTGTCTCTAACGGCTATTGCTATAAATTGTACATTCCTTTACATTTACATGTTTCATATAGTTCTTTACAGGTATATCATTATTTGATGAATCCCCTACGCTTTACGCTCACAAAGGCTTCTTCAGGGGGGGGGGTGTGTTTGTTTTGTTTGTTTGTATCTATCGATTTTCAGCAATAATCTGTTTTTTTTTGTTTTTGTTTTAAAACAAACGTATAATGCAATGTAGGTCAATATTCAACCATGAGATCGAAAATCAGCATATAATATTCATAAAACTTCAACTATTTCAATTTTATGCTTGTATATACAGTTCCTTATTTACCATTAGTCAATATAATATATTCGTTATTTTTCATTTGTCAATAGTAACTTCACATTAATATTCATACATGGGATATCTTGTTTACATAGATTGTTTGTCCATCAACATTTGTTCATCCATAGTGCATATATTTGATCATTTTAACATTATATTATTCAGTATATATACAGAAATACTTCATCGTTTTTCCTTTTTTCCATGATATTATTTTAAATTATAATTCTTGGTCTCAATATGCAACAGGGTATTTCTACGTCATACATGTGAATGGTTAATTATTTTACCTTTCTTTCTATTCGACTATTCGTCCCGAGATTGCATGATCTTGGAGAGGTCTTTCTCTCAGGGTGATGGGGATTCCCTCATCAGCTCTAGAGAGTGTCACACGGCGGAACCAGAGACGAATAAGGAGTCAAGTACAGCTTCACAGTGCTAAAAGTGATTAGAGTGCTTAGTCTAGGTTAGATGTTAGCTTCCCTTTTATGTGTAGTTATTTAGTTTTACTGTGTGTGTAGTAGTACCTTTCCTCTGTTCCTAATTGTTCTAATTTAATTAGCACCTACAATCTTGGGTCCCTATTATGCCCACGCGGTCTGCATTTTTGTATAATCTCTTGCTGGGATTTGTAATCCTCTATAGCTGGTGGTATTATTCTGCATTGCTGTATAATGTATTGTTGAGATTTGTAGTGCTCTATAAGACATGCCATTCTGCATTGCTGTAAAATGTATCGCTGGGATTTGTGGAACTCTATAGCTGATGGTATTATTCTGCATTGCTGTATAATGTATTGCTGAAATTTGTACTCCTATAGCTGGTGGCATTCTGCGTTGCTTCATACAATGTAAGAAGCCATCTAGTTTTTCTTGACTTGTTCCCAATTATGTTGGGAAGAGGAGTTTGGAGGCTATGACTGTGGGCAGTATATTCAGAAGAGGAGTTTGAAGGGTATGACAGTAGACAGTGAAGGGAATTTATCAAAACTGGAGCAGACAAAATCTAGAGCAGCTGTGCATGCCAACCAATCAGTGTCTCTGTTTCATTTTCAACTCTTAACTGAACAGACTGAAGAGAGAAGCTGATTGGTTGTCATGCACAGCTGCTCCAGATTTTGTCTGCTCCAGTTTTGATAAATTCCCCTCCCACTATGTTTAGAAGAGTAGCGCAGAGGGTATGACTGTGAGCAGTATGTTCAGAAGACTAGTACAGAGGGTGTGGCAGTAGGCAGTATGTGCAGGAGAGGAGTACTGAGGGTATGACAGTGAGCAGTATCTTCAGAAGACTAGTGTAGAGGGTATGGCAGTAGGCAGTATGTGCAGGAGAGAAGCTTGGAGGGTATGACAGTGGGCGGTATGTGCAGGAGAGAAGTGTGCGGCAGAGGTGGCAGAAAGCATAGTGTTGATAAGGGGATGGCTGGAAGAAAACATTGTGTGAATGTGGTAGGGGGTTTAGCAGCATGGACAATAGGGGGAAAGGTGGCAGAGAACAGAATATAGATGTGGAAGTTGGGTTTTTATAGAACATAGTGGGGAGGGAATGGGAATGCAACAGAAGTAGTGTAGACCTTGTGGGAAGGGCTGTGTGAGAAGCGAGTGCAGACACTTACAGGGTTATTCACAAAAGGGTGAAGAGTTTGGAGAAGGCAGGAGAAGTGAACAATCTAGGACAAAATAGCTGATTTGGAGAAATTCTCCAATTAAGCTTACTTTCCAGTTCAGCTTTTTTGTCCTAGATTGTTCACTTCTCCTCCCTTCTCTTCGCCTTCTCCAAACTCTTCACCCTTTTGTGAATAACCCTGTTAGAAAATGGAAACATAGTGGTCTAGATAGTGTGTGTGATGTGCTGAGGAAATGATGTATAGGGACATGGACACTGAGAGGAAAATAATTTATCTACCAATGGGTGGTCACCACTGAAAACTGTGCATGTACTGTATGTTTCAGCTATTTAATATTTGTTACCATGTACCTGTTCTGTTATAACACTGCTTTAGCTTTAATGGCTGCCTTTGCCAAGTAATTTCAAGGAACTTGCACCTATCTACAACTCTCTGTGAGTTGCTAGCATGTATTCATTTCCATTCCGAAATAACCTTACCCTCTCAAAGTGACAGTATCTAATGTTTATCCTCACTAAATGAAGAAGAAAAGTAAGGCCTGGTTCACACCTGAACGTTTTGTAGCGCGTTCAACGCTCGACGAACGCTCTACAAAACGCTCAAACATCTAAATCCCATTGTATTCAATGGGTCTGGTTCACACCTTGCCGTTTTTCCGCCCGTCCGAACGCGATACAAAACGGCCTACGCCCAAAGAAGTACATGTACTTCTTTGGAGCGTTTTGGTCTCGCGTTTCCATTGGGATACAGCCAAGTAGCCCGGAATCGCTGTAAAAACACTCGCCGCGAAACGAGCGACAAACGCGCATATTCAATACGCCTAGGTGTGAACCCAGCCTTAAGGATACATTCACCTTTAAAAGACATTGAACCATTTAATATAGCAAGCATAGGAAGCATGTTTTGCAAATATAAATGTATATATTTTTTCACCTTTTAGAAGCTCACCTAGTCAAAAAGCTCTTTATTTACACTACTTCCAGACATATGGGATGATCTGTATGGGGAATGATATCAAACAAGGCAGTTCAGAATCCTCTTATATATTTATTACCATACGATTGTAAAAGCTTGCCTACAATTCGCTAGATGAGGTTTTTTTTTTTTTTATTATAGCTGTAGGGAACCGGAGGAGCCTGCTTTCTATAGCAACTATGTGCTACATTGAAGGCTTTTTATAGAAATCATATTTTATGGCTCTTGGTTTTAAAACATGAAAAAACAGGTATGAGGAGCACAGGGAACACCGTAACTTTTTTTTAAATTTACTACAAAGGTACACCTTTTTTAAAAATAAAAATACACTTCCACTAGCTCATGCCCAGTACCAGATACAGAAAGTATCCCTTTGAACTTCTGCCAATGCCTATTTTGTTTTTTAGCATCCTTTGAAAAAGATCAGGTACAGAGAAAAAAAAAAAAAAAGACTAATTCACCATTTAAATTTAGGAAGTCAATGGTTATTGGTTTGTAATTTGTTTCCTGGACAAGAACCAAGTCAATATATTGAGAGAAACAAAAGCTGGTGCACTTAGTAAAGTACTAATGGCTTCAGTCATACTTTACATAGCCGCTTGAATAGAACAATTGTCGGTGAAATTCTAGCCTTGAAGGGGCATTAAATTGATGGCAAGACTTTAAAATATGTTAATATGATTTTTTTCTAAAATTACATCTATATTTTGCTATGTTGATGCTTCTCAAATGACATGCCTACAAGGAATCTGCCAAATGTTTGGCAAGATCACGGTGCTCTAGGTGAAGCAGAATACTCTAAAGCACTGCAGAAATTGTTTTTACTCTTTAGATCTGTACTGCTGTTGAGTAATCATCAGTGAGAAGTCAACTGTTTTAGCATCTTTTAGACAATGGACAACTATACTAAGAGAATGACAAGGCTGCCATTGCTGACCTCTTCTGGAAATGTTAATTGCTTGGATCTCATGCCAATCCAGTTCGGAGTCACTGACCTGAAAGAAGGATGCAAATTAGGAGTCCTGACTTTTACTGTGTATGCTTGTTCTAATATTGAAGTCCATGGTGGCCAGAGAACTAGAATTTTCAGATGGAGGTCTGCAATGGATGCCTTTTATATTGTTCTTAGTACAGTTTTCCTTTAAATCTCCAACTCTTCTGCATAGAAGCTGGATAGAGCACAAGGGATTGTTCTATGTCTGGATGCTGTAGATAAATTATTCAACAGCACTACACATGCAGTGAATTTGTTTCAAGGAAAACTGTACTGAGAAATATGCCAAGGCTGCCATTGCATACCAGTTTCTCAAAATCTTAGCTGCCTGGCTGCAATACTTACTGTGTAACTGATCCAGAACAAGCAGGGGAGAAATGGGAGCTTTTAGCCTGGGAGGTAAACACAACCGGCTAGCTCTTTTATGGTAGGGGCAATTTCCGGTTTGCTAAAACCTAAGACGCCTCCCCAAAGTTCACTTTGGTGTGGCAGCGATTTGTGGCATATGCTAAAAATAGGGTATTGGAAGGGATGATTTGTAAATTAGGATATATGATATGGACCTACCCGAATGAAAGTAGATGTATGGCCTCCGATTACAAAATATGTGCTGCAGTACATAATTTTAAGTGCATTTACAGTTTTCTCTTAGTCCCTCTGTAAAATCCAACAAATATGTGTCTATCCTGCCAGTGATGTCCACTGTATGCAGCTTCCTGTGATGAGGAAATGATAAATATCTGAAGCGATACAATGCTGCACTGCTCTTGAAATCAGAGCAGAGCTGCCACTCTCATGTAGGCTGCGCCTGCTTGCACTACAGTGGGAGGAAGGAGATGTTGCAGGGGGCGTGGCTATCAGCATTGTTGCTGCTGAGTTACAAGCCTGTAGCTTGTCAATCAGAGGCTGGATACACATGGTCCTGACCACTGCTTCTGGATTGACATGCCAGTCCTTGTTGCTAAAACCCTCCCACTGTGCGCTACGGTGCCTGGGAGGGGGAACTTGTGAGACACAAATAAAGGAAGGATTGTGCTAACTCAGGAAGGGCAAAGACAGTTTTTGGTTTACTTTATGAGGCTGGTGAATAACATAGTAACTGGATTTGGTACGTCTTTATACTGTCATTTAGGATCCTTTAAATACCATGCCATTATCACAAATAATCTTTAGCATTTGGCTTCCTTTAAAGTGACACTAAACTCAGGAGTTATATTTTAAAAATACATACAAATACCTTAACTCTTAACAAAAGTGTTTCTTATTTATGTATCACTCGGCTGTAGATCTTCAAATCATCTCTGAATTGGTGCTGACAGTGTCCTTCCTTCTGGAGGGTGGTTATCTTTGTTCCACATGGTCCCTGTGTGTGTTGTAAAGTAGCCACCACTCCAAGCTCACCCCCGTGATGGACTACAATCTCAATACAAATTAGTAAACTAAACGTGAGATTGTAGTCCATCACAGGAGTAAGCTTGGAGCGGTGGCTACTTTACAACACACACAGGGACCATGGGGAACAAAAGTAGCCACCCTCCAGAAGGAAGGACAGTGTCGGCACCAATTCAGAGATGATTTGAGGATCTACAGTTGAGTAATACATAAAAATAAGATACATTTTTTTTTTAAAAATGAAGGTATTTGAATGCATTTTTAAGATTTAACTCCTGAGTTTAGTGTTACTTTAACAAATGAGCTTTGGCAGCGATGTGCATTCTATCCTACAGCATCATAGAGCCACAAAGCAAGTTAATGTTGGAGGACCTCCTTCTGTCAAGTGCTGTGATCTCAGTTCTGAACAGGGAGCTGATTGCTGTATATTGCCCTGGAGTTGATACTGACTGCAGATCGCACACTGATAGAAGTGAAAATGGGGAGTACCTCCACTCAGGGCCTCCAGACCAACATATTATTTGTATTGGCCCAGGGGGAAAATGGCCTGTCCCCCCAGCCAGTCCTCTGTGAGAACAAGCACGCAGACAGCGATGTCTGGGCCACTGATCCACAAACATTTTTCAGGTCTGTTTCAAAGGAAACTTTGAATCCATTGGATCAGCATGACAGCCAAGCAACTAGTATTTTTAGAAGTCAGCAATGGCTGTCTCCATACTCAATACAGTATCCTTTGAACAATTGCAGTCCAACTGCTATTTTTATAACCAATTCATGTATAAAGAAAGGCATCTTTTACACACTAAAAACATTTTACTTTACCTCGATTTACTGTTAAAATTGCTCGGATTCATGAGGCAGAACCCTGCATTTATCTTGATTGTCCAAGAAATGTCTGCTATCCCTTTTTTCTGTACATTGTCACCTAAGAATGCACACTCAGTGCCATCTTTAACAGATGACAGTAAACATGCAAAGACACTCTATATCACTGCTGCTAAAAGCAATATGCTAAATTACATTCAAAGTATGAGGATGAAGTATATAACTGGACACAAGTGTCTTATGTATAACATTTTTCAGACGAAAACCTCTATGTGAAAGCTGAACTCCAGGCAAAAAGGTAAATAAGCACATGAGCAATCTGTTTTGTCTGCCAAGGGATTTGTGCCTCCAAATATTGAAGAGGTGTTCGGATCTAAATGCTCATTCAAAAGTCCAAATGTACCAAGGTTTTCTAAGCAAGCTCACTGACTCTGGTAAGGGGGCTCCAACAGCACAACAAGTTTCCCATAGTAGGGTGCCGGGAGATACTTAGAGTCTAAACATACTGTATATTCAATGTGGGGTCCAGATTAAATTGGTGAAAAAGTCCGAAAAGGATTTAATTATTCAATCCTAAAGGAAAAAAGCCAACATGTTTTGGGGCAACAACACTCCCCCTTCAACATGGCTTGAAACAATAATGTGGGAACCTCAGAAACGTAATGGACTGAACAAGCGGCGTCACTTGGTGTTGGTGGTGCAGACCGCACCTGGGTGACAACCGCCAGGGGGTGACACCAGTGCACCACCAGGTCCTGGTCTACTCGTCAAGGCAAATGAAATCAGGATGGAGAGTGGGGAGCAGACCAGAAAACGTCCATTCTCTGATCTGCTCTGTGTGATCAGTGAGACAGGGAGCGCTGTACTCACTCACTTCCTGTCTCAGCTGTCACAAGCCGGGCTGCACAGGGGATCAAGCACAATTCTGTGCTCCATCTCCTTTATCGGAGGGCAGGGGAAACATTCTATTGTTCTCACTGAATTTTTTTCTTTGGGGGGTGACACCATGAGTTACCGCACCAAGTGACACGGAACCATGAGTTTTGACAAACACTGACCCATCTTCTCCTGCTGCACACCCAAAGATTTTCAGCTCTTCACAGTGTCATCCTGCTTTCTCCTTTCAGAATGCTCCATGCAATGCAGAACAGCTGATTGGCTTCTTGTACTGCTTCTTCCTCCCATAATCTTAGCTCTGCTGTACAGTGGATTGCAGGAGGCTAATGTATAGCAAAATGTATCTTCTTACATTGACTACACATTAATACAATGCTCCATTAATTTGTGCCTTTTTATCACCCTGGTTTTTAGCTTTAATCATGCCCAGCTGTCAGTTTTCTAGTACAGTATGATGTGTGAAAGTAGAATCCAGCTGGTTTGTATAGACAGAATAGACACTCAGCTTTCAGGCTATTGTCATGCGTTAAGTCCATAGTAACATAAACATGGATAATTAACTGCAGGCACATTGACCACAAAGTACTAAAAATTAGCGCAAAATACATATGCGAATGGTTTGAAGCCTTTGGAAGCAGGAAAGCTTTCTTTTAAATAAGCATACTCAATGCTAAACTGAATTGAATAGTCCCAAATAATATGAGAGACAACAAAATTTCTATCACAAAGCTATCTTTGGCAGAGATACGTTATATAATCTTGTTAATGAACAAAGTATCCCAGACGGAACTGAGTTATTTGATCTGGAAACAAAACCCATGCACGCTTTGAGACGTTTCATGCATTATATGATAAATAAAGGCAGAGCAGCAAGATAATTAACTTGCCAAATATTTTCTTTACATATCCTGTTCCTTCTGTGCCTTTAAAGGCTTTTTAAAGGAGAACTATGAGATGAGTGATTTCCACTCGCCTCATAGTTCTAGCCGACCTGTGACAATGAGACTGTCACAGGTCAGCTCAGTAGATCGGGAGGTGAGGGAACACATACCGGGTTAGTTACACCTATTTTTAATAGTAACTCTCAAGCAACCAGAAAGTACATTTATCCGGAATCTACCAATCGCTGTGGATGCTGGATAACAGGAAGTTTACTGTATATTGGAGCTCTGAAATGTGAAAAGACATGCACTGACTCAGACAGTTGTCAGTGTGTACCATGAGTTACCGCACCAAGTGACACGGAACCATGAGTTTTGACAAACACTGACCCATCTTCGATTATAATCGATATAATCGATTATAATCGATTATGTCGATTAGTTGTTGCAGCCCTAGTCGGGGTATTCTTTCAATTCTTTTTAGAAATCACCTCTGTAAAGTCCTACAGTATATTGCTGCTCAGATGTTTCTTTGATAACCAGAACAAGCACACAACAATTTATTTGCTAAGAGATGAGGTGTGGGACCTGTGTGGCTGCCAAAATGCCGCCCCAGTGCTATTCATCCAGTTAAAGAAAGACTTTCCTGCCATCCCCCTGTAGCTCATCAATCCACACTCATTGCAGATGCTAATCCAATTTTCAAGTACTCATATGGGTGTTGCAAAACTTTCACTGTAAATCAAAGTTCTGGTAAACTTAAAGCTCTGCAAAGACCAATCAATGTCACCTTGCAAATACTCTCAATATATACTGTAGGTTACAGGCAGTTAAAGTACAACTAACGCCAAACTTTTTTTTTTTTTTTACTTTTGGATGGAGTAAGGGAGGACTATAACTCTGGTAAGCTTCTTTTTTTTTTCCTCATTGAGGAGTAAATCTCTGCAAATAGTGGGAAATCTTTAGTGGGCCGCAGAATCACCAGAACTAGTGTCCCAAATGAAAGATTTCCTATCTATTCCTGTTCTGATGACCCACAATTTGTGATTTTTTTTCCTTTTCAGTGATAACGATCACTAGGACAAGTACAGAGTGTGAATCTCCCCAACGGGAATACAGACATCAATACAAACCTAAGGGGGGGTTCTAATCCCTCTCCACTCTATCCAAAACGGAAAAAAAGAGTTGACTTCAGTTGCACTTGAAATGCTGGTTGTATTACTTACAATAACCTTTCTCAACTTTTTTTTTAACATGGAGGATCCCTTAAAATATCTTCCAGGTATTGGGTGAATCCTGCAATAAATTACTATATCTACAGCTTACGGTACATTAGTCTGGTGGTCAATGGAAAAATTGCTTCCTACACTGATGGTCATCGGGATAAGTTTTAAAGCTAGCTTTGCAAGCCTGTATTTGTGGGAGGAGTCCTGCACTATTTAACTCCCCCTTGCCCTCTAATGACCTGTTGGCTATCTTTTCGATATCCCACCCTTCCTTCCCCTCTCTTTCTCCTTTCTTTTCAATTGAGTATTCCCCTTTAGTCATACTGACCATTCCGACCACGGCACACCTCAGGTCAGCTTTTGCCTCCCGGGCCTCTAGGTTCTATTTGCTCTCTGGTCATGTCAGCAGGACTCCGTCTACAAATGTTTCTTACATTGTTGGTCATTAGGTAGAATGCTTCATACATTGGTGGTCAATGGAAAGAATGCCCCATTACATGTATCTGAAAAGATCATTGGTGTAAGTGGTTACTTATTGGAGAAGCAGAAATTGCTCAAGGAACCCCTAGCAACCTCTGGAGGAACCCTAAGGTTTCACTGTACCCTGGTTGAGAAAGGCTGGCTTACAACAACACTAAAAAAACATATATGAACAATTTACAAAGTGAAAAGTCTGGGACCATAAAAGTGGCTCCTGGCTAGAGAGGGGAGCAGGGACCCACACAGTGGAATGTCTGGCTTTCCCCAAACACAATAACAACCACATGGGCTGCTGATGATAGGCCTTCAACAAAGTCTTAATTCACTATTGACAATAGCTCTAATGTTGCTGTTGTCCTATAAGCAAACCATATGTTTTTAGTTGTTCCAAATCTGGTTTTCATGTGTCTAAAATGCATGACAGCCCGATGAGAAAAGCACAAGCTTAAGGGGAACTTACATTTTTCCAGTCAATGGGAAGTGTATTTGCAAAAATACCAAGAATATCGAGGGAAATTTGTTGGTCTGTTTCTCTAAAGTGTATGTAAAGCCAAAACTTTAAAAAAACATTGAGATAGAGTAGGGAAGGATTAGAAGACTTGTCAAATTTGTATTGCTGTGTAGCCATAGGGGAGATTTGTCCTCTTTATTGGTCCTGAGGCAGGAAGTGATGGAAAATCCAAAATTTTACAGTTGTCACCAGAAGAGGAGGTTATGGAAAATCTTCCACATGAGAACACTTGCTCCTTTGACACATGTCTAAGAGGAGAATCCCCCTTACTTAGAACAAAGGGACACAGACAACAAAAAATACACTTCCAACTATCCATTGGATGTGTAGAGTGACAATGGTGGAGATAAATTGGGAGACACAGAGTGTTGTCACCCTAGAACAGGAGGTGCCTTAACAAAGACCTTAAAAAGATTGCAAATTACTCGAACATGCTAAAGATTATATGCAGTTTTAGTGATTGGGTTTAGATGCACTTTGAGTAAGCAAACAAAATATGTCTTTACATAATTACAGCTGTACTCCAGGCAGGAGGAAAAAAAGCCTACTTTAATCCAATTATGTGTTAATTAAAAATCATAATTGTAGTATTACATAGAAATAGCATATAAGCCTCAATCATTTCTTGATTTCATCTTCTGTAAACCCTTACACAGCAGCACTGAGGCTAGCAGAGGGAGGCTCAGCACCCTGTACTTTTACTTAATACAGGCATTCGCTGAGAAAAAAGCAAAACATGACCTAATCAGAAAGATGTTGTACTTCTTTATTTTTCCCTTACACAGGCAGTGGTAACCGCTGATAGCATTGATAAATTCAAGAAACTTGTTGATGAGTTTATTTGTTCACTAAATATGTTACTGTGTCCATATATTGGCTGGGGTGGGTCATGGAGCAGGCTGTGTGGCTGAACTTACATGCAGTAGTCTGCAAGGAAGTCCATGACTTAGGTGTCCTGTATAACAATGGTTTCTAGTTCACAAGGCAGCACAGAATTACAAATGCTTTGGTGCTTAAACAATTCACATACAATTTTGAATGTAGATGTTTGACTGGAGTTTGGTGAAATTATGTTTCATCTAATTTTATTGGGGAGTTAGCTACTTAATACAATTCCCAGTTGTCCCATGCAGGATGGTGTGTTACACAGCATCATTTTCTATATATACTCCAAAGTGGGTTATATATAAATCTTACTAGATCCAAGATGTTGTTTTGGTCTCTTTTGCTCAATGATGCTAAAAAAAAGGGTCTCTAAAGATGAAAAGTGGACACTGTTGTTGATTTTCATCAGTGTTCTAAAACATGAGCATTGTAAGAAACATTTGTCTAGAAAAAAAGAATGACACAAATTGTACAAAGACACAGCCATAGATTTTCATCAAACTTTTTTTCTTTTTTACAGTAAAAAAGCCGCTCTGGTGTCTTTCAGCCAGCTGCAATCTGCTAAAGTGAACTTTTATCAGGCAGCTTAAGAAAACAACTCGGCTGGATACAGTTAATAAAACATTTTCAATGCATCACTTTAGACAGGGGTTTGGAAAATAATGTTAACACATAATATAAAATGTTGAAATAGTTGCTAAGATTACCAAGCTTAGCTGCCACCTGTATACCACATGTAGCTCTATAGTTTGATGTTTTGCTTAACTAATAGGTGGTATCTTGATAATGCTGAAAAGGGGTTAAGCAGGCCATAAGACCATGGTGGAATTAGTGAGCTGGACACTTCTGCCCAATACTACTGCAAATGTCAAGAAAGCTGTCAACATTTTGTTGAGAAAATTTCAATTCATACAGGGGTTAGGTTTTAAAATGGAGGTGTGGGTGTGAGTTGAGGGAGGAAGAAAGCAGGATAAATGGTCACATTGCAGGAGAGTTTATCCATTCATCATCATCTGATGTTGTAGAGGGAATTCAATATCCAAGATGTTCCCTGGGACCAGAAGAACAGAGTACTTTTCATGGAGTTAAAAGGACACTCATGCACTGCAAAACTACAATACTTTACAGCTTTATACTTATCTGGTGAAGTTCTGTGGGTTGGCAGACAACTTAGCCCATATATTCTCAATTCCAGTTGAGCTCTCATGGTTGTTAGACTCAAGGTTTGAATGGCTTTAGGACTGGCAAACACAGAACTCTGCAATTACTGATCAACTTAACTGTCTAATTGGTGATACGTGAGAACAGAACTTTCTTGTAAGAGGTAATATGCACAAGATCTCATCCTTGTTTAAGACTTAAGTTGTGGTCTCTGATCCCTTTACCTATGGATCATACCTGCCCTCCTCCTGAACATGCAGGTTGGGATGGGAATCAGATTATACTAGATAATTAGATTCATACTCATATTTATACCATGGAGATATATTCCTTTTTCTATAAATTGTGTCATTCAGACGTTTCAGCCAAACACAGGAGGGAATTCCTGTTAAAGGACTGGGGATCCTTGAGGGGGCCTATGCCTGTCTGGGTGGCCATGTCTCACTCAATTTAACTGCAATGAGGCCCGCAATGTAACAAAGTACACTCGCTGGAAATTACTAAGAACTCTACTATTGATTTTTCTATCATGCAAGTGTAGAATTAGCATTATAAATCTATAAGTTATGTTGTAGTATACTGGATAAGAAGGGCTGATATGTATGTATGTATGTATGTATGTATGTATGTGTGGCTGCCCATATTGAAATTAAGCTGTATGGTAGTTGTAATCTCTAATGTTCCTCTGGCTTCTGTTCTAATTTTAAAGAATGCATTCCTTTTTTCTTGGATTTTCCAACTAGCTTAAATGCTGTGTCTAGGGGACTTCAATATGTCAATGTATGCCCTTCTTGACAAACATCAAGTAAAGCTCTAGTCTAGTCTCCAATTAAAACTTCACTGACGCAGCTTATTCAGGTAATAGACTTTTTAGATGCATAGAGACATATACATTCAACTAAAATGAAGTATACCTGCATTTCGCATCAATAATTTCATTGTCTTGAGTATAAAGGTTATATGGCATGTTATATGTTGTAATCTTAAATGTTTTTTGTTTTTTTAAACTTGGGTTATTCTTTAGTGGGGTGTTGGATTATAAACGTATGCAAAATAACAATAAATAAATGTTTAAAAATTGGAGGTTCTTGAAGACCTCTTTTAGCATCAAATGGACAGCTCTTGAACTGAATTTGCTGGGCCAGCCAGTCCTGGACAAAGTAGTAGTCTTTTCAAATCTACACCATGTGTACATTATTTTCCTTACAGTGGAATGATTCATTTTAAATAATCTGGCGGTCATTTTAAATCCCTTGCCAGACTCGTAAGAATACACAGCCTTCTTTCTGAAGGCCTTAGAGAGCTCTTGATCTTGGCATGATGACACCACACACTTCAGTAGCATAGAGAACATTAGACACCTGATATCTGAGGTCTATGTACGACAAGTTTCAATTGCATACTCCCCAAGTAGGTTCTAATGATTGGAACCTAATCTGGAACACCGGATTCTAATTTCATGGATTTGAAGTAGTGGTAAATGTAAGGCTCCGCTATGGCTCTTCAACTTTCCACCAGTTTAAAGTATTTCTGTAGCTTTATAGGAGAACTATGAGGTGAGTGATTTTCACTCAACCTCATAGTTCGAGCCAGCGTGTGACACTGAAACTGTCACACGTCGGCTCAATAGATCGGGAAGTGAGCGAACACATACCGTTGCTCACTTCCCGATCTTGTCCCTGCAGAGAACTGTGACTGTCACTCACGGCTCCCTACAGGGATTCCCCCCGCTGCGATCCTCCAGTGCTGACTGGAGGAACGAACGGGAGTGGGTACAGCTGGCTCTGCCTCTAGATAGGCAGAGCCAGCTGTCAATCACGCAGCTGGGTGGATCTCAATAGTAATGCGAGTAACCGTCCCGGCTGCGGCGGTCTCAGTATACCGCGAGCTGTAGCTCGCGGTATACTGAGCTTTGGATCACGGGAGGACGCTAGTTTATGTCCTCCCGTGACCCTGAGAAGAACTATAGGGAAAAAAACTTACCCAATAGTTCTCCTTTTAACAGCCTTAACTTGGGGCACCTTCTATGCTGCTCTTCTCATCTCTGTAGCTAGAACTTTGCATAGATGGTGAGAAGTAGAGGATCAGTAGGGCAAAACTAATACTGTAGAGAGCGGAAAAAGTGTTAGCAAGAATATGAAGGAATATGAATTCCAGAAGTCTTATTTACCTTAGAGGCCCGGTTACAGCTGTGAACCCTGTGAAGTTGGACATTACTAATATGGCATAGGAGATGCCGATATAGAAAAGGATTGAGACCTTTTTTACATCAGTTTAGGATAACAAGTTAACCCTGAATTACTTAACTGTCAAAGTTAACAGTGTAAAAACAATAGCCAGAAGTAGAGCCAAAACCAGCGTGTCACACAACCGATTGAAACATTGATTCCTCCTTTAAGAATGTAATAGTAGATTTTTTTTATATCTCTATTAGATTCCCGGCTAATAATACCATAACTTGCCTCAGTATTTGATGTATGTTGATATTTCTTTCCTGTACAGTTTCTACTAAATCATTTTCCTCTTTGATCACATTGAAAACTGAAGAACCATCCCAGCATGTAACTTCAATGATGATCAGCTTTGTTTGCATGAAGTGAAAGCCAGCACAGCAGGCATAATATGAAAGCAAAAATTTGAGATGTCTGGCAGACAGAGAAAGCAGTACGGGCAAACATATAGGGAGAATGATCCTGAATACACAGGTGCTGAAGCCAATGTGGAATGACCACAAGTCCTCAACAAGCTGATATTGTTGGCAGGTACAAGCCAATGCTGCATAAAAGCAAAATTTTGCAAGGGACCCTTACTTATAAAAAAACAGTGTTGCATTGATTTTTACTGAGTGTAGCAGTACAAAGCAGCCAATCAAATCTTGGCTTACTTTTGACAGATCAGCTATAAGATGATACAAGTTAGGTCACCAGCAATCAAGCATTCAAGGTGCAAACATAGTCTAATTTATTGTAAATACATCACAAAGGTCATATAGCCAACACTTTGGGGCTATGCAGGGTCCCTTCATCAAGGTGACACAATGACAAAATTAACAGGTAATGAGCAAATATACAGTGGTAGCACCCATTGCAGAACACCCCCTCTGAGGTTACAATGAGAGGGTGTTCTGCACTGGGTGCAAGTAGTTTCTACATTAGATCAGCAATAACGTGATTATCTGTTTGGTTATGGATTGCTGCACTTTCATATCCTGATTACACTTTGATCTGCCTCACAAAATAAGTCTCTCATGCGCTGTACACAATTTACCAGCTGTCAATCCATTCAGGTTCTCTAACCTTGGGTAAGTGGTTTTGGGCAGGTTACACAGACACTAACAGCTGAATTCAGTAAAAAGAAAACTTGTTACTCTGAGCAGAAGGTACTTTACAGAGTTCGTTGATGGTAAAATATGAACTACATAGAAACTTGGTACCTTTATATAATGGTATTATACAGTACAGTACAGATAAACTAATCACTAAATTCAACAAAAACTACTGTGCAGTGCACCCATACACTAACAGCTAAATCCATTAAACAATTGCAAACTAAAGTCAGAAGACAGGTTTGCAATTACTGGAAGTTCAAACTCCTTTCTGAATCCTGATATGGGTTAGTATATTACTGTGAGGAGGTGTGTTCATTAAATGCTAAATAATATGCATAACTTGCATGTCTCTTTGTTCTATTGCAAGACTTACTAGCCACAGCGAATACACACAGTTAAATAGGAACTTTACCCATATCTTTAAAGTACAACAAACACACCTTTAGAAATGTTTAGTAATGACACATACTTCTAGATAATTGCCAACTTTGTATTCTTTGCATACCTTATTTCTCTTTTCTTTCCCAGTCATTTGACAGTGGTCATGTTTACTAATGGCAGATTACTAGCTCTCCCTTTAACTCCTGCCACATGAGGCTAGGACATGTGACTATGCATCTTATCTCAGGGGAGGAAATGCCTTTCCATGAGATCTCATGAAATTACAGATGAGATTTTGCAGCAATGCTCTGCTGATGTAGCCTTCCCAGGATGCAACACTTTGGCACATTACATAATTTCTGCCAGAAGTGAACCAGGAAGTAGATCAACTCTATTTGTAAGTAAATGAACAACAAGTTTGTTTAACTAATGAGCTGCATGCTGATGTGATTTTTAGTGAAAGGGGGTAAAGGATGTGTTGTGCATGTGTATATATATACAGTATATACACAGTATATACACTATATTACCAAAAGTATTGAGACACCTGCCTTTACATGCACATGAACTCTAATGGCATCCCAGTCTTAGTCCGTAGGGTTCAATATTGAGTTGGCCCACTCTTTGCCGCTATAACAGCTTCAACTCTTCTGGGAAGGCGTCCACAAGGTTTAGGAGTGTGTCTATGGGAATGTTTGACCATTCTTTCAGAAGCACATTTGTGAGGTCAGGTACTGATGTTGGACGAGAAGGCCTGGCTCGCAGTCTCCGCTCTAATTCATCCCAAAGGTGTTCTTTCGGGTTGCAGGCCAGTCAAGTTCCTTCACCCCAAACTCGCTCATCCATGCGACTGACCCCGCTCTGTCATTTGACATGGCCTACCACTTCGTGGCTGACTTGCTGTTCAAAGTTGCTTCCACTTTGTTATTTTTCTGAGAACACTTAATTGCAATGAAATCCCGTTCGAAGAAGGAATTTGCAACTGGAAGCTAAGTACCTTTAGTGTTTTGTCTGTTAGAAAGTATTCCATGTACTAGAAAGGATAGTGTAGTGGGTGCATGTGTATGGTTGTTTGTAGCAGCATGTATGTTTGTTTTGTTTTACTTTTCCTGTAACTAAATTTGTGCATGCATCATTTTCGTCTAGTAAAATACGTTAAAGTTTCCTTGAGCTTCACTGCAAGAACAGACAACAAATATAAGTAAAAGTTTTGCCAAGCATTACATTTGGGCTCCTCCTTGGGATTAGCTTTACATTTTGGGGGCTTGTCCTTCGGATTCTTAGTCCAAAGCAAAACAAGGTCCACTTTAATAAACCCGCCATGTCCCTGCATATCAGCAGGTCACAAAATGGTATTAATCTTATTCTGAATTAGCCTAAATAGGTGCTAAATTCATGCAATTAAGTGGAATTTGTATAAGGATTTTGAGGATTGCCATGCTGTGAAACCCAATATTCACAAGTCCCATATTTCAAGGAAGGACCAGTATATAGATAACCTTAGCCAGGAATATATATGTTGAAGATGAAGTATATTTTCTTAGGTAAACAAGGTTCTTAAAGTGGATGTATAGCCAAATTTTTACTTAAAGTGACACTAAAATCAGGAGTTAAATCTTAAAGATACATTCAAAAAATGTTTAGTGTCACTTGAAAGCTATCTTAACAGCCTTGTTGAAATGGATAAATTAAAAGTAACAGTGAGAATGAAATACCATTCCTGGTTCCCTTTTGTCCTGCTCATAAGAAGTTTAGGCATTTGGTCATAGGATCTTCCCTGCTAGAAGGGGATCAGAGTTCAGATTTGCTGATTGTTTCCATAAGTGGAGATCATATGACCGTGGGTCTTCACTTATCTATCTTAATAAGACTGTTGACATAGTTTTAAACTTTTGGAGGACCATGGGGCTCTTGCTATAATATGCCACCTGCACAGTATACTTCCACATTATGGCACTTCTCCACTGATGACAGGTCCAGGCTCCAGTCGCCATTCCATCCCCGTCGCAGCCTTCTACCTTGCCACTTCTTCTGAGTCTCCTAACTCCTTTGCATGCACGCATTGCCCCTGCCACCAGGCTGTATTCTTGGCATTCTGAGAATAACTTGGGGTGTACACAGCACAGCAGACACAGTTTAACCCTTTCGCTGCCACCGAAGTAAGGCTTACGGTGGGAACACAACTGCTTGTAGCTGGCCACGTCAGTAAGCCTTACATTGGTGGCTTTCACCCTTCTGCTATAAGCTCATAGTTTAACTTTAGCGAACATTAACTTATAACAGAAGGGTATCCATAATGGTCCCCTGTAAATTAATAGCTGTCATCAGGGGCTGAAAAGCAGCTGATGACAGCTTTTTAACAGAATTCCGGGCTCCCGCCACCACTGCCAGGCCTCGGCATCTGAGAGCTTCTCCTGCTCTCTCTGTTTCTCCTGCGATCCCCACTGCTCTCCCCCACCTGTATGGACAGAGGCAGTGGGGATCTAGGGGGGGGGGGGGGGGGGGGGCAGAAGAGGGAGCACTGCCTGTCAGGATGGCCGAGCATGAGGAGAGAGGAGGCAAAGAGCCCCAGCCGCTGGCCAAGCGGGGAGGAGAGCAGAGCCGCTATCATCCTGTCAGTTTCAGGATGACAGCAGCTCTGTGTGTGGCTGAGCGGAGGATCGGTAAATATGTGTGATATTTACCAATCCTTTGTGTGCAGAACAAACACTAGAGTGATCGCTTCAATATTTGTAAACAACTGGGGCACATAGTAGTATGTGTCCCCACTTATAAACGAACAGGAAGTGCTTTACATCCCGTTCATTCATGAATTTCTGTATGGGTAGAAGCAGCTCGGTACAGAGGCATCTACCCATTAGGAAGCCTCTGTACTGAGTGCTTTCTATTCATTCAGAACAGAGGCTGCAGAAAAAGAGCTAGAGGACTCTGTGTCCTCAATTATTTTTTCTATTTCAAAAGGGAAATTTCAGGGGTCTGTTTAGACTCCTGATATTTCCCGAAGCCCCCCCAACAGTAAGAAAAATAAATAAATAATATATTTTAAAAAACCCACACACATATATATTATACACAGGCAACAGTGTTCACCAAATTGTGCAGTACGCCATGCACATGCGCTGAGCTTGTTTAAACACATCACAGTGCTTGATTTATTTTTTAAAATTAACATTATTTCAACACATTGCCATGCGTCTGATATGCTGTCTGATTAAATGTACGCCTGTATCATTTTATCACAACACACACACACCAACACAGCGCACAAACGATTTTCAACATAAGTTGCTTATTTACAGTTTTGCGCTACTTTAAAATTTACAAATATTGTTATTTATTAACTCAGAAAAACAGATTTATCGTTTAGATTTAGTCAGAAAAGTATTTTTGTGTGCACTGTAACTGATTTTAGTGTGCTAAAAAAAAGTGAAAAATTGCAAAAATGGTGTGGCCAGCTGAGGTTAAAAGCGTTCTGTAGGGAGTGGCAGTGAAAGGGTTAATAGGAAAATAAAACATTTCTAGGAGCATGGGGCAAAGGTTTATTGGCATAAGGAGAATTTGCATGACTCTTCTGCCAAAAAAACTCACTTTTAGTTAAGCTCTGTAATGGCTAGTACACTTAGGTTACAAGAATTGTTTGTTTTCAAGTAAAATAAAATTTTGCATGGTTTCAAGTAACACTGGCCCAGTGGCGTAACAACCAGGGGAGCGGGGGGGGCATAGATG
>NW_017306642.1:1224862-1250093 GCF_000935625.1 Nanorana parkeri | reverse complement strand
GTGGGTGTGTGTGTGTGTGTGGGGGGGGGGTTGTACAGGGACAATGATGGCATACTTGGACTTGTAGTTCCTTAGCTGATTCCTTAGCGGGCGCCCATAACTCTGGTTACGCCACTGCACTGGCCTGAGTACCAGGAAAACCACACAACTGGTCAAGTTGTTTTTTACTGTTCTCTCTTTATCAATTATTATGTGTGTACGCATTATAAGAGGAAAGTCTAGCATTCCCTTAGATTCTACAGCCCTACTCTAAATTCAGTATGGCTCTTAGATGTGTTGCAATACAGGACATGTACAAAATATTGTGACAATTGCATATGTTTAGACTGAGATATATATGGAATTTTATGTGAGCAATTCACTATTTATATGACAATTCAAAAAGAGCTCAAGGCCAGAAAACCGCTGAGCTCAAGGATAGCTAGAACTTCATACAAGTGTTCTTGGTTTCACTTAATAAAAGTTAATACAATCAAAGTGCCACAGTTCAGTTAACAAAAACACAACTCTGAACACAATTAATAATGTGAGTGTGTTATAATAAAAAGTATCAAGAGGTAAAAAGGTAAAAACATATACATTATCAGTGATACAATCCTGCAAAAAAGGTATCCACCACCCCCTCCACTAATAAAAATCACAGAAAGTCTACAACTGTCCATGTGAAACTGCTCCATATGAAATCGCTCCACTACAGTGTATTACAATAATAAGCCAATCACCCCTGTCACTATTAGTCTTCAAGGCTCAGTCTCCAGAGCCGTGCGGGTGCACGCTGCTCCATAGACTTACCTTGTGTCTCTCCTTGTCTCCCGGCCAAACATCTGAACTGAGCATGCACCTGCCCCAAGATCCTTTGCGGCCGCCCGAGAAATGTTCAGATGTTCGGACGGGAGCGTGCGGCAGAGACACAGGTAAGTATTAACCCTTTCAAAAAGTTTTTTTTTTAATCGTTTTGCATATATCTCCTGCTTGCGAGCAGGAGATATATGCATCAGCATTAATCTTTCACCAAGATCTTGTAGTGATGGGATTGTAGTGATGGGAAAGTCTTCTCCAGCACATGCCAAAAATTCTCAATAGGGTTAAGGTCTGGACTCCAAGGTGGTGGCCAATCCATGTGTAAAAATCATGTCTTATGCTCCCTGAACCACTCTTTCACAATTTTAGCCGATGAATCCTGGTATTGTCATCTTGGAATATGTCCATTGATGGAAAAACCTGGTCATTCAACATATTCAGGTAGGCAGCTAACCTCATTTTTTGTGCACATAACATTGCTGAACCTAGACCTATTATCCAATGCAAGGATAGCATTTTGCTTAGCTAAATCCAGGTGGTGATTATTTTTTTGGACAAGCAGTGCACATCTCAGGATATGTAGGAAAATACAAGAGCTAAAAATGTGTAATAATACATATGCCAAGGTGTGAATGAGGCCTAAATGAATATAAGTGCTGTCGTTATTATTGTTCTGTTGTTGTATTAATGTTATTCATTTTAGTGAAAACCCTTTATGTGTAATGCCTAGCCAACAGAGACTAAAAGATGTGCTGTGAATGATGTAAGAATAGTTAAAAAGCAGGTTTGGTAGCTCTGTATGGATCTTACACAGCATAACACTCGGTGGGAAGTGCATACTTATTTGCTATAAACATACTTACACAGTGTGAGCAGTAACGTACAGTAAACTTGAGTTACATTTAATTTTACACATTAAATTGAATCTTCATAATAGTTTTCCATTATCTGTATGTGGTAAAATTGACATGCAGTGTTAAGTGCACCCCTTGGATTTGGAGTGATGGCTTTCATGTTGATATCAGATTAAAATAAATCATCTGCTATTAAGAAAAACATTTCAAGAAATGGCAAAAAAAGACCCTTCTGCATGGCTTGCATTTATGATGCTGGCTTAGTGTATTTTTATTTAGTGGTGCTGCAATAGAAAGTCTTTAGATGGCCAAACATTGCATTGTGATTTTACAAATGCGTTTGACCAATAAATGTGTAAAACATTGGCGTATTAATTTGTACTAGGTAGAATACTGTGTATGCCAAGCTATGCACTGTTCATTGTCCAGCCCCTAAAACAATATATTTTTTAAAAGCAGGGTTCCAGAAGGCCTCCCATACTGCATTCAAACCATTATAGTCCACCTTGTAGCCCTGTAAATGAGAAAAGCAAACTTTGGATTTAAGGCATATCTCATGTCCAGAAATGTTTGTTTTTTTTGTTTTTGACCATAGATACACTTTAATCAGACTGGCAAGGTACACAGAGTGGCCAGACTATTATGACCACCTGACGTTTGTAAGCAAATTAGCTATAATTAGCTATAATTTTGCGCTGAAGTTGCTGGAGGACCAGACCATTATAAATAGGCAAGCAGGTTGTTTACCACGACAGTAGAAGTGATTTTTTTCTGAAGATATGGGTAAACAACGCGATTTAACGGCCTTTGAACGTGGGATGATTGTTGGCGCTCGGAGCCATAGAGCGAGTATCGGCAAAACAGCAGAATTCCTTAAATATTCAAGAGCAGCTGTTGTTAAAGTGTTTAAAGACTAGTAGTCAGCGACTAGTCAATGTTAGAGCAGAACGGAGAGTGGCAAGACTGGTACAAGACAACAGAAGGGCAACAGTGCAGTGTCAGATTCCTCGCATCACCTTTCAACATATCGTGGAGTCATCTCGTGGCTCAACGAAGCACTGATGGGGTGGTCATAATAATCTGGCCACTCAGTGTATATCCACAGGCACCTCCTTTCATGGGGTAATAAGGCTCACGCAGCTCAGCTGAGTTGGACTAAAAGCAGCCATGCAAATACAGAGTACTGGCACATTCCACCATAGTTGCCACAGTAAGTGCCCATTCACAGAAGCGGCATGCTAAACGACTGTTACAGTGCAAGGCACCATTTCCCTTTCTTTTTTTTTTTTTTACTTTATTTAAATGTGAAAGTGACAGTTCATTCATTTTTATGTACCTCAGTGGAGCTGTGATGCGAATATAGACAGTATATATATACACACACAATTTTTTTCAGTATCAAGTATGAGTGCCGATATTTATCTTTCGGTACTCACCAATACCGAGTAACGATACCGGTACTTGCGCTAGCAAGGAGCAGGCTTCCTGGGCAATCAGAAAGCCGGGCAGCGTGTCATTACCCACCGCCCGGCTTCTTGATTGCCCATTGCCCTATGATGTTTGGCCAGCTCGATGCTGATTGGCCGGGAAACCAGCTTCTAAGCCAATCAGCATGGAGCCTGCCAAACAGCAGGAAGCAGGCAGAGAGCAGCGCCCAGCGGGGAGGAGAGAAAGCAGATGCATTTTTTTTTCTAGTTTTAGAGTGGTGGGTATTTCTTTATTGCTTCATCCTCACTGGGGAGATTGCACAGGTTGCAAAAGATTGGCAGTAGATAAAGTTTACAGTGTTACTGTATCTACAGAGAGAGAGAGGTCTGGTACCTGGCTTCATTGTCTGGCAAGGGTGTCTGGATCACTATTCTGGCTAAACAGGTAAAACAGTTCACAAATATTTATTTTAACTGTGTATTTAGCATTGGCCGAAGTTTTGTTTTAAAATGGAAACAGATAACATAGCTCCTTTTAACTGGTTTGTAAGGCTAAGTACCAGGGAATTTTGTATTGTATGGTTTTCAGTAACAATGTCACAATTCAAAACAACTGATGGGTTAATTAGCTCCCACATTAAATTGTTCCTGGTGTTTGTGTATACCTGTATGATTATAGTAGAAACATTAGATTATAGCTCTCCAATCAACCGCATGAAATCGAGCTCCATAAAAATCCAACTTTATTGTTGTAAATTCCATGCAAACTTCAAAATACAAGGTATACACTACCATAGTATCTCTCCCACTCCAATGCCTCTCACATGTTTCACCACCTGGGCTTAATCAGAGAGGTAATTAAGAGGTTTCTTAAGGTGCATACACACCTTGCGATTATCGCACGATAATCGCGGGAAGTCCCGCGATCGTAGGATAATCGCAAGGTGTGTGGAAGGCGTGCAGCCGTTTCTACTGTATGGTCGCACGACTTTTGTCTTATGAACATGTTCGAAAATCAGCCGAAAATCGTCCGATGTTCGGCTGGTTTGTGGCATGATCGTAATGCCACAAGTCTTGTAAGATAATTGCTGCACGGACTGGTGTGCGCCAGCGCACACTGCCCGTTCAGCATTGCGGTCATCGAAAGCCCGCCCCTCAGCAGGGCCGGCTTGCGATTATCGCAAGTACGATCTGCCTGTCCAAGATGGGCAGATCGTACGTTTTTTAATGACCTTACAACCATTGCAAGACAAAAGTCTTGCGATGGTTGTAAGGTGTGTGCCCAACCTATCTGTGTGGATGGAGTAATCTCCCCCTGGGCCAAGCTTCCGTAATCTTGCTAGTCGGCCCCGCTGGCTCTCAAAACACCTGAACAATGCCTGCATTTAATCAGATTGTACAGGTATTTTAAAAAGCCACCGGGGCTGACCTAGCAAGATACTGAAGCTTGGCCCAGTGGGAGATTCCTCCGTCCACACAGTCAAGTGTAGATGGAGGAATCTGTTGCACTTTTTCCATCTGACCACAGAAAATCTGCAGATAATTGTAAAGTGTATGGCCAGCTTTACTCTTCCAAGTGCTTATAACGGCTGAGTAACGCCCATTTCACAGGTGATGCTTAAGTAGTTAACCTCTGGATGTAACCAAAAAAACATTAGATTCTTTTTGGTCCAGGGACTGAGGATTGTAATTCTGCCACCACTACATAAATTAACACATTTTACGTAAAGGGTATCCCCTTTATGTCCAGTAAGGGCACATTCACACGCTATCCAGTGCATGCCAGCACGGTTCTGTGCCTGTACTGAATCGCATAAACCAAACCTCCCGCATTCTGGGGCGGGGGCGTGGTGGTGCCATTCATCGTAATGGCACTGCAGACATGCCTCCCACCCGCACCAGAACACGTGGTACAGCAATGCCTTGCATTCCAGTGTGGTGCGATCACAAAAAATAATGCATGCAGGTTATTGCTTTCCCACACGTTCTGGTGCAAGTGATCGCACTGTGGGTGGGAGATGTGTCTGCGGTCCCATTGACATGACTGGCACCACCATGCCCCCTCCCTCCCCAGAATGTGGGAGGCTTGGTTTATGCAATCCAGTGCGTTCAGGCACAGAACCGCTCTGGAACGCACTGGATAGCGTGTGAACAGGCCCTCAATGAAAACGTATGCATTAATTAAACCTGAATAATCTGAAATGTTGACATGTTTTGATTGTAAAATAGCATTTTACAAAATGTGTTTCTAATATATTGTACACTAGCAAAGCTTTCTGTTCCTTGGATGGCTAATTTGGAATGGTCTGTTTTATTTAGACAGTATATGTAAAGCCAAACAATTAAGTTTTCTTATTTTGATTCTTTTTGATCTTTTAAATATACCATTGAAAGTGTTTCGTTCAACAAGTTTTTTAAAATACATATTGATCATGTCCTGTGCACACTTCCTGTGTTATTTTAAGGAGTGCTCACAGTTCTTATTTTGCATTACAGAACAATCAGCAGTTTCACAGCAGACAAGTGGGCAGGGCTGACACCATGTCTTGAAATTAGAGTCTACAAAAGGCATATAATGTCATTCCATGAAAAAAAATTGGGAACATATAGGAGTGCATTTGAGGCAAATCAGCATGTATTTTTCAGTACTTGCAGGGCCTATATAGGGATAAACCATGGGGAAATATATATATATTGCAGAGATGTACTGCATATGTTTTTATTTTTATTTTGGCCTGGCATTTGATTTAAACATCACTAGGTATGTGCCTTACATTGTTTCTTACTCTTTTGGTATAAACAGTGTCTTTCGTAGTCTTCGGAAACATGGAGTGACAATACAACTGTCACACAGCTATGTGCTGTGGGAACAAATGGAGCTTACAAACATGGAATATGTTTTTTCAGGCCCAAATACTTTTAAGGCCTTCTGGACATAAATACAGCAACAGTGGCAACCTTGATAGTTGATGTGCAACTCTATGTGTACGGGCCCAGTGTTACATTTTTGAGGCAGCCTGAGGCTGTTGCCTTGGACAGCATCTCTTTGGGTTACGTAGGGGGCGGTGGGCAGAGTGGCATGTATGGTCTGCTGCACAATGTTTGCAGTGTGCCTGCTGCCCCCTTTCCATCCAGAAAGTCCCAGGTTGCTAAAGCATCAGGTGAATTTTTCAAAAAAAATTATTTACAATAGCCTGGAATTGTATTATTAATTGCATGTATCGCAGTTATTATGTATTATTAGTAAAACATACTTCATCTGAGGTGATACGCTGTTCTCCACCACTCATCCAACCCACCTAGACACTAAAATGTCACTTTGATTTCTTGAAGTGGAACTTGGCTCACCAATTTAATGTCTCCCAAAACAGTTACTCTTAAGCTCTTAAGGCATGCATATCAAGGCTGCCAGTTTGCTTATTTCCGGTCTCAACTGAAATTTCAAGCCCTTAAAGACTGGTGTCATAGCCAATCACATGTGCAGAACAAAGGCAACTGCCATCCAAATAGAAGCTAAGATGGCACCTTGCTTGGCTGTAGAGATAGGAGGTTGTAGATCTACTTTTGTATTAAAATTATTGAAATTGATGTTGTTTTCCCTAATTTAACACACACCAACAATGTGTTTCCTGCAGAAGACCAGAAACGACATAAATCAATTATCCTCAACTTTTATTCGAAGAGAGTCACTTACTGTTTTTTTAGATGACTACACTATTACTTTGCTGTCTTTGAATATGAATGCTTTCTAATTCTATACACTAGTTCTGCAATAATACATCAATTTTATTTCTTACTTTCCAAGTTATATAACTGTGATAAAACTATCTCTTAATATGCTGCAACTTATACGCAGCGTTCTATTTCTTTTCACATTACTGTAATTCACCAATTTATCTCCTGCTCACTCTTTCTGTTTCTAAAAGTTTCTTCTGTACTATCATTTCTTAAATTGTTAAATACAATATATGCAGTAATGTGAATAGAGATAGAACATCAAGTAAGAGTTGCAGTATATTAGGAGACAATTGTTGCGTTAATTGTGCCTTCTGCAGAAAATTTGTTGATTTGTGTTAATTTGGGGAAAACAGTATAATTTCCAACCAATTTAATATTGAGAAATGAAAGCAATGGTTTATTGTCTAGATGGGTTGGATGAGGAAAAAATAAGGTTGCCAGAGAGTTCCCTTAGTAGACTTTTATTATGTGCAAGCTGTTTTACTGCAAGATACCAAGATAACAGACATCTGATAAAAGCATACTACCTTTTTAGCACAGATACATCTTAAATATAGAACAATTTATCCAGTTTGAATGCAGCTATTTCTAGCTTGTTAGTTCTCAGTGCATAACATGGAAACTGTGGTTCCTAAGGAGAATGGATTAGGGAATACAATACAATTGGTGGGTGGACCGTTCAAGTGCCACTTTAATTTGCAGATGTGTGAGTGAGTAGGTTGAAAAAGATTCCTATAAGATTTTGGATCCCATCCATTGGCAACTGAATTGTTCTGCTGCCCATAGTTTGAATTTGAATGTTTGGATATAGTGACAGGTTTGGCACAAACAAGCAGATGTCACAGCATGCAGAAACCTGTTATGTGCTGTTGCCTGGCCCTGTTGCACTTAGCTTAGCATAAAGATCTGAGAGTAATGTGTTTGGCTCAGCCAGGTTGGTTCCTACAAATAGGTAGATGGATTGAGTCCTTAAGATCCAGTATGGTGTTCGGCATTGGTTGTAACCCTATTCCTGGGCATGGTTCCATCAACAGCTGTTATATAGGACTGTAGCCTTTTTTAAAGTGACACTAAACCATAAAAATGCATTCAAGTACCCCAACTATTAACAAAAATGTATCTTATTTGTGTATCACTAAGCTGTAGATGCTCAAATCATCTCTGAATTCATTCTGACACTGTCCTTTCTTCTGGAGGGTGTTCTCCATGGTCCCTGTGTGTGTTGTAAAGTAGCTGCCGGTCTAAATTTACTCCCGTGATGGACTACAGTCTCACGTTTAGTTAGCTAATTTGTATTAAAATTGTAGTCTATCATGGAGCTTGGAGCTGTGGCTACTTTACAACACACACAGTGTAGTGGAAGTTTCTTAAGGTCTTTTTAAGAGTAATATCACTTCCCCGCCCCCCCCCTTTGCTTGTAGGTAATGGATGGTGACCACCTTAATGACCCTTGCTGTAAAGATATTCACTTTCTACAGTTGGTCCAGGCAAGATACTATGTAAAAGAGCTGTTTTATGTAACATGTCAGCACAGTGAGCAGGTAGTATAGTTCAGTTTATAAAAAATGCCTTTCAGCTTTGGTTTGGAGTTAAAGGAAAGATGCTTTTCATTAGACATTAAGTGTGGTCAAACGTTATTATAGGGCTAGCCACAGTTTTTCATATGTCACTTGAAACTGTTTCACACGCTGCAACGCATTGCACTTCCCCCTTTTTAACTGCCAACACATGTTCTGGCTTGAGATTTTGGAATGATTTTCATAGGATATATTCATTTACTGGAATATGTTGAAATGATTGTGCAATATTAAACATCTGAAAGTGAATGTGAGTTTAAAACCAGGAATAGGTTATTAAATAGATGTGCTAGTTATTGTGAAAATTTAGGATTGACCTCATCATACTATCCAGTCCAGCCAAATCATTTATTGAAGGTGTTACGTTATATCCTTTAATACATTAAAAACGACTTAAACTAAATACAATAAAATACATTATAAAAAATCACCCCAAAAAAGGACTTGCCAACAGGTCCAGTACACACTGTCTGCCAGCCTGACAAATGGCTCTTGGCAGCTGAACATTCCAAACTTCTGCATGTATATACCTGTGCACAATGTTTGACAATGGTTTTAGTGTTCATTTCCGCTTTGGTTGTTTTTTTTTTCTGATGTAACTTCATTCAAGTGTTTTGGAAGCCAACTGAGAACATGTTTATTCTTGTGCTTAGAATTGGTTCCCTTGCTTTTTAACTGTAATGTAAAATATATTGTTAAATTTAATCTACATCAGTATTGTAGTATTGTCTTACAGTTATCGTATGTGCATTATATGTTAAGGAGTATAAGGTTAGCCAAAAATTTATTTTGATTTGGAGGGTTACAACCTCTGTTAGGTTTCTTTTGCTGGCTGTGTCTCCACTGGGGAAATGCGACCGCTCTATATTACCTAGTGACCATTGTCACTGAGACAAAAAGCAATGGTGGGGACTAGGAAGCACTATGGAGGGTCGGGAGCACAGTACTGTAGGGGGTCTGTGGATAAAGTATAGGGAGAACTTCATTGTAGGGTGATGGAGGGGAGCACAGGGCACAGTGTGCAACAAACATTGCAGCCCCTTCCCCCAATTTACTGTTCAGACCTGCTGTCTGTACGGGCTCCCCACAGAAAGTAAAAGTAAAACTTCATACTTTCCTCGTTCATGTGACAAGCCACTTAAATGGGAGAGGAAGAATAGGACTTCTCTCACTGTGCTGGCAAGAGATCATTAGCTACTCTGCATCAGGGGATGCATTGATCCACTATCTCACATGCATACATACAGGGCCAATTACCTTACCAGCATATCTTTGGAGGGTGGAAGGAAATCTACGCAAGCACAGGGAGAACATGCAAAGTCCTTGAAAATAGTGACCTGGCCAGGATTTGAACCAGGGTCCCCCAGTGCTGCAAAGCAGAAGCACTAACCACTACACCACTGTGCAGTATTTGCCTCAAAACCCATGGAATTGGCAAACCCAAACCTTATCCCTAGGAAGCAATTAAATATAATATAATTGTTGCATTCGGAGTTTAAAAAACTGGTGACATACGGACCTAAAAAATGTAATGACAGTTTCTCTTTTAAAAAATAGAACTGCTTTATCGCCACAGGAAACATTATTACACTGGCAGCCAACTTTTATTGTTGGATATGCTTTGGCAATACTGAAAGCAAAAGTAGACATGGGAATACTGAGGGAAAAAAAGTGATTTCCGAAAAAATGGTCATTTGCTGGCTTTGTTAAAGTAACAAAACATGTGTTACTTATTTACGGGAAGTATGACTTTGTTTTTCAAGCATAATTCTTTTAGAATGAGACTAAATAAATTATAGCACTCATTAACTTACTAAGTAGACGGATTTTGAATAAATACAGTTTGTTTTTTTTTTACAAAAGTGATTCAGTCTTTGGATATTACAGAATTTCTTCATCAACGCTGCCTTAGTTGCTTTTTTGTTGCCTGGCCAAGAGAGAAAATCCCCAAAGATTTGGGCTTTATAGTTCATATTGTATTTATCATATGAAAGACTGATAAAACACTTACATATTGCCATTTGGCAGCTTAGTTTTATTGGTGTTGTTACTTGTGTGGCTGAAAATTGTAACCTTGTTATGGTTTACCATTTATTTGGAGGGTTATTCACTAAAGAGCTGAAGGATCCAGCTGTAGCTTTGGCTGATCCTTCAGCTCTCTTCGGCCGCCTCTGCCCTCCGGTTGAGGCAAACCGAAGGGCTGCTGTACAGGCTATTCACAATAGCCAGTACAGCAGCCGAGTGGCTCAGCCCAGGCGATCTGAAAATTGTAACCTTGTTATGGTTTACCATTTATTTGGAGGGTTATTCACTAAAGAGCTGAAGGATCCAGCTGTAGCTTTGGCTGATCCTTCAGCTCTCTTCGGCCGCCTCTGCCCTCCGGTTGAGGCAAACCGAAGGGCTGCTGTACAGGCTATTCACAATAGCCAGTACAGCAGCCGAGTGGCTCAGCCGAGCCGAACGCATATGCTTTGGCTCGGCTGAGCCGTAGTGACACCCCAGATGTGGAGAACAGATGGCCGAAGCCGACCGATCTCCACGCAAGTGACATCACGGCTCGCAACGCCCAGTTGTAATGACAGATCAGCGTCCCCAGTTCAGTTGTCATTAAACAATAACAACTGGGCAAAGCCGGCCGTGACGTCATGGCCGGCTTCGCCCAGTTGTTATTGTTCCGCCCAGTTGTTATTCATTGGCCGGGACCTGCTAGAAGACTCTGGCAGGTGGCGGCCAATAAGAAACAGTTGGGCAGAGCTAGCTGTCACTATTTCCTTTGCCGGCATCTGTCAGATGATTCTTTATGCGGTGGGACTCCGTCGCATGCGGTCGGGTCGGCGTGCGGTGTCTTGTTTCTTACAATTTTTTTATTTCAAATATTTTAATTACATTTTTTTTACATTTTTAAAATATTTTTCAACTTTTTTTTTCCATTCTTGTCACTTATTTTCTGTTCTGCTTGGTACCTCAGAGGTACCGAGCAGAATAGCCGAGCCGAATGCTGTTTGGCTCCTATGAGAAGTGCTTCGGCACTTCAGCTTTGACCGAAGGTAGCCGATGTATGGCTGAATTTAGCCGATGTACGGCTCAAATCAGCCGTACAAGCCAAAAGTGAATAGCCGAACAGCGTTTGGCTCACTTCAATTCTGATGGGTCATTCAATCAGCTGCCTCCGGCAGCTTTGTGAATAATCCTGTTAGTCTTTTTACCATGCAGAATAACACTTTTGATATGTTCCCTTTGTTCTCTTGTACAAGGAAGGATGTGAATGATATGGAGAGTGAAAGTGACCATTAGAACCATAATGAGTCTCATCTGCTCCATAAGCCACAAGGTCAAGTCACCCTTGATGAGTTATAATGACAAATACATTGTGATCCTGTTGGGTCTTTCAAATAAGGATGACTATATCACTTCTCAGTGTACTCACTCTGAATGAGCCAAATAATAAAGCTCTAAATGCAAGCAGCACCATAACCACACAGTAGAATGTAGTCTATGTTTATAGTTTTAAATATAAATATATAGTTACTGTTCGGATAATTGATGCTACAGATTTTGGCTACTGCTGTGTTTAAGTAATTATGTAATATTAAAAATATGTATTACACATGCTAAATATGTGATTCCAGAATATGGTGTTCCTGATGTTGTCCATGAGAATCGTACTGTTCCGTAACACCACAAATATCTCTCAAGCATGTAATTGAAAGGATTGGTGAAAGGATGCTCCTGTCCCCACTAAACCATATTTTGAAGGGGTTTTTTCTCATTAAGACATGGTAATGCCCAGCTCCCCATATCCTTTGTTTGACAATCCCTTGCCCATTAGCCTTGAAAATGGCCAGAATGGATTTTCAAGGTAACCTCCCTCCAAATCCAAAAAACACTGATTTCAATTGTGTTTGGATTATAGTTTGCAATTTATGCATTTTATGATGGGTTTCACAAATGGCCTGCGAATCAAACCCAGGTCGATTCTCAAATCCCTATTGATATGTGTGGAATCAAAGGTGTTTGATTTTAGGGCAGTCTCATCTGAGATTAAAGGTGCCTGGTATTGTGCACCCCCCAAAACAATTGGAACAGTAAACAGGAGGTGTTATTTCATACTTTTGTATTAATCCATTTGACATTCATGCAAAAATAATCGTAAAAATAATGTTTTAATTGTCATTACATTGGACTATAGTTGTGTTTTAACTAAGGTTCATTATTAATCTTATTGGAGCTTATCCAATCTATTAGAGCCCTTGTAAAAGTCATATCATGTCTATGATTGTATTATTTCTTTCCCTGGCTCTCGGTAATGAAGCAGGTCTGTTATCTCAGAGCTGTGAATAGGTTATGTTTGTGCAAAGAATGATGTAACAGTCTTTGATCTTCTGGCTTGCAGCTTCCAGCATGATCTTTAAATTACTCTTCTGAGTGTACTTATGCTTAACCTTATACCAACCACGAGACAGGGGTTTAATTTTTTTTTTTGTTTCATCTTTCTAATCGATGGAGAAATAAAACTATTCAATCTGGTTCTAGCTCGGTTTAATAAATAATGTGCCATGCAATGGTAAAAAGCAAAAACTGTGCTATATTCTCTAGAGGTTATCTGATAAGAGCAGAATTTGCACATGCTTTGGCACAAATGTATCTTCTATGATTTGTATTTTCCCCACATTATATTTGGACGGCAATATAATCAGATGGCAATATAATAGCTTCAGCTCCAGTTCACCAGATCAAGATCTCCCTCCATTGCCTGTAGTTTGTGCGGTATGTGTCTATCTCACAGCCACTGCATCCATTAGAAAGACTGTCCTTCTCTTTGTCATTCCTGATGGTCCCTGTGAAGGGCGTTCCTGCTTCTTGTTTCACTATTCTATGAGGGCTCAGACAGACCTTTATCCAAGCTTTTGGTCCCAAGGATTGGGTTCCACCCTAACATGTCAAAACTCACTCTACTAGGTAGTCCCCTCTTATCTTGTTCTTTTGTGGACCTCTTAGTATTTTGTTGCTGTTGCCCACACCTCACTTCGACTCTTTTTGGATGTTCCAACAGTTATTGAATTTCTGTGTCCCTCGATGAATACTAAAGACAATGGTATGTTTTGCACTTTTTGTATTTGTTTTACTTCAAAATCCATTTTTATAGTTCATTGAGAGACAAAGGTCCCATACCTCTGTATCTGTTATCACGGTCTTGGTACTGCTTCTCCACAAAACTAGGGTGTGCTGGGAGAACAAGGGGTTATACCAGGCTGGTACTGTTTTTTTTGTTTGCCAGTGTCCAAATCCTTCTGTGGGCGGCAGTAAAACCCACCAATCACTGAATTCTGGTGTCCCTCAATGAACTTCAAGCAATGGATTTACATTAACTACAAAGATCATCCCATTTTAGTAATTAGTATTTTATTATGATAGACCTGATATGCAGTCTCAACTGCCAACCTAAGGCACTCACACTCCAGGCTAAGACTGCTTCTAATTGCGAGGTAGTGATTTAGCATTGCCAGCCTGAAACATATAGTGCTTTTACTGGTACGATCTCCAGCTAAGAAATTTGGTAATAGATCCTCACAAATTAGATTAAGAAAACTGTATATTGTGAGACATAATGACAAACATACTGAAAAATAGATTTAGGGTTTACATACACTTTAGAGAAATAAATGCCAACATTATACTGAAGCTTTCTACAGTGTAAAGCTGGAGATTTTCATTACAACCTTTAGATTTGACAACAACTATGCTTTGAGCACCTATGTAAGTTAAATTGATTGTTTAGGTAGGCCTTCAATAATTTTTATTTAAACTAAGGATCACCAAATACATTACAATCTCTGTACAATCAACTTTGGATCTATCAAAAAGATGTAATATGTGGACCTACCTGAGTGTATACAGAATGATTGAATAGTTTAGTCAGTCCCTTGCTTTATATTCTAACAGAGATTGTACAATCTGCTTGTAGTGTGTGATGACCTTATGGTAAATTGTACAGTGACTGTGCAATTAGATTGCTGCAAACTATGTGGTCAGTTTAACAGTCAATTGGTACACATTCAAGAAACACCAAGGGAAACCAGTAAACCAGCCTAACTCTGTCCGTATACTATGCTGTGAATTGTTTGGGGGTTCATGTCATGAGGAGAAGGCATGGCTGCTAAATCGGGGAAACTGTGCTTACTTCAGTTTGTTTCCTGAGTTTATAACAAAGATAATGTTGTTATGTCTGTTAGTATTCTTCTTTGTTTTTGGCTGTTCTTCCAATTTCTTGCTCTAGATCAGAAAGTTCCATTGCTTAAGGCAACAGCATATGACTTTCCAGAATGAAGGATTGATAAGTCTATGAATTGAATATTAAAAATAGCAGCTTATTTAGAATAAAAGTATTTTTGATTGTTAGCCATGAAGGAATTTGGGGTGTATGTGGAGTTTACTTCTTTCCGTGCAAACAAGTTTTTTTAGGCATTTTATAGAGGTCTTTAAGTAGCATGACGGTTTCTGAAACACATGTAACAACTTTGGCATCCAGACAATATACACAGCTTTAACAGTGAACTGTCAGGAAATATTTCATCTCTGATGCAGTGAACTTGCAAATCCCCTGAGTTATGGTAGAATTAAGCTTAGTCTAAAACTGATCAGCAGGATTAGGGGTTGGTCAATACTTCAATTGGTACTTCAGGCAAATTAAAAACTATGATCTATTCCATAGATATACTCAGTGAAAACTGCTTACTTTTACCTTGTTATGTGTGTTTGCTTTTAATTATTTGTTGTATTAAAGCAGAATTTTAGCCAAGAAAAAAAAACAGTATAAGAATGAAAAGCCCATTAAAAGATAAAATAACAAAACAGCTGTTACAATATATATCTCCCCCTGCAGATGCCCCCTGCAGTCATTTTTATCTGACATTAGATGCGCTCAATCCTCATTCAACCCACTTCCTCTAAGGCTAGATCAAAAGATGAACATCAGTTAAATATTGCTCCTATATTATCTGCATTAATGTTTGTCTTTTATACATGACTAGGGTTCAGCTCTAACGTCAAAATGTTTTCCTTTTGTTTTGTATAAAGTAGGGAGTGGTTGAAACCCCTGTCACTTTTTATTTCTGCTGTCAATGTCACATCAGGAATATTTTCCTTCACTCCCTCTTTCGAAAAACACAAGAACATGTGCAAGGAGATCTCTCCAAGGGAAGATAAGAAATCATTTCATAGACAGTTGTCACTTGAACAAGTTGTCCCCATTGGAAGATTTTCCTCCTATTACGGTTCTAGTGACAGTGAACATCTTGCTACTGGAGTCTCCAGAATATACAAAGCTGGCTGGTGATTAAACATACCATCGCCAAACTAAGTCTGAAAAACATCCCTTGTAACATGAGATGGACCAACATTCTCTACATGCCAGCTGAAGGGGGCAGGCTAGGAATTAATAAACAAAAATAATTCACCATGCTTAAAAAATATCTAATACATACATGTACTCTGAATAATACAAAAATATTCAAATTAAAATACATGAAACAAAGTCCCACGTGTTTAAATCTTCTTCTTCTCCAAGTTGTCCAAAAAACATCCGCACACAATGCTTCACACACAAAGTGCTTCCAGTGGAGAAATCCACCGTCACAGAAATATATAGCCACACTCCGCACCCACTAAAACTTGTATACTATATAATTAATGGTCAGAGAGCGCTTCAATCTGTCACCGAATACCACTTCAATCGTTTCCTCCTCAATACCCAATGATAGGAAGGGAGCCGCAGATTTATCTTCCTGTAATCCACCTCATAAACTATCCTCGCAAGTCCATAGTGATCTCAATGTAACTCTAAGCAAGCAAGCCTCTGACTTACTTGTAGCGGCCGGCACGATGACATCAGCGTGCACACTCCTCCTTGACGCATTTAGTCACTATTGGACTTCCCCTTTATTTATCATGCATTTAAAGTGTATTTTCACCTTTCCAGTCATATTGGGATAGCACCTATTTTATATTTGTTAGATGTTCCAATACACATAACATAACTTAAAAACATATTTAAAAAATGCTGCTTACTGCTTTACTTGCTCTTTTCTGAAAACTCCTAAACTAAACTCTTACCCTTCTATGTAATGTTAAGGAGTGAGCTGGAGAGTTATATTGACTGTATTTAATCCTCTCTGTACTGAGCTAGCAAATCTTTAATATCAGTTGAACATGAGATGTGCAGGACTGTCTGTCCTAACCAAGGGTTAAAGACCTCAGGCTTGGGTGGTACATTGTATGCTATTGTCCTTTAAATCAACCTGTCCCTAACTAGAAATTGAAGAATTTATTTATATTTATAAAAACAGAATCGTACATTAAAACAGAGATGTACAAATACCAGGAGCTCCGTGTGCTCCTTACAAATGACAGCTGCCTCCTAATTTTTTAATTTTTCTTTAGTCTAGTCTTTGAGCTCAAAAGTATCGGTACATGTACTCGTACTTGTACCGAGTACTGTACTTGGTATCTGTGCAACCCTAATATAAGGGATGCACCGATACCATTTTTACAAGTACTGATACATTTTAGTTTATTGTCATGTGACAGTTTTTCTAAAACAATACAGACCAATGATTTCAGGACAGTGATGGAGCACCAGAGCTAGGTCCCAGCTGCAACCACTGCAACCCTGGTAGTTCCCGTGAAAATGCCAATTATTGGCACTGGTATCTGAACTGGTATCTGGATATCTCTAGTAAAATTATTTTTAGGTATGCTGTGTGAATGGAAACACATAAACATGTAGTGGGTGTTTCTCAAATTTGACTGCAAAGGTGGAAATACCCTGTAAAGCTGAGCTTTTGGTAGATATAAAATAAATTAATGCAGCTCTGTAGTCATCAATACATCATTGATTGTATTTTATTAAATGCAATACCTGGATTTGACTTTGTATCCACTCTTGCACGATTGCTGAGAATCAGAGTTAGCCTCTGACATGTAATTTGCACAATTTCCATTCCCTGCCCTCCCACCACCAAATAACATACTAGACAACTCTAACTTTTCAAAAGGCAAGGCCACAGCTTTTTTGACTTTACCATTATAATTACATAACTCTTTAATGTTGTACATTAATTTATGCCAGTCACAGATAAACTGTGAGCACTCAAACAACATAAACGTATAAAATAACAATAGTATTTGATATAATAATATAAAATAACATAGGCCACCTTTTAGTTGTAGACAGGTGTCCACCAATCAAGGAATCGTCAGCATCATTATTGTGGTGTGAACCTGGCCTGAGTCAATTCAGCCTGTTCCCACCTTTGTTTTGCGTCGCATGGCCTATTTCGCCTGCCGTGCCAAAAGGTGCAGGAGCTATTTTCGGGTGGTTGTCCTGCGGTTTGGGTCCCATAGACATCTCTATGCATGTTTTGAAAGCAAAATCATGCAAACAAAAACGTGCAACAACAACTCACCAGTTGAGTCGCCTAGGTGTCAACCTAGCCTCATTGGACGCACATCCGCTTACTGTTACTCCCCATTCAGTAACATTAGGCTTCCAATCAGGTCTTTCTGAAAAACTGGTGGATGGATCTAAACAGACCGCCATTCTGAAAGGGGCTTAAAAGAAACTTGTCAGGAGAAAAACAGGTTTCAGGCTTCAATAATTTGAGTCATTGGCCTAGAAGAAGTATGCAGTTGACTTCAGACTTTTCTCCCACTTCTCCGATATACATACTTGTTCAGGGTCACTGATTCAGAAAGTATTATGCTAGTAAGTGAGCATAAAACCCATGGAGAAGGAGGCCAGCAATGGAAGATTATTACCAACTTTTCATTGGTGCTACCCCTGCACTGCGAGGGTTAACTGCTCATTTATGTATAGGTAACCAAAACTGGCACCTTCAGCCTCTTCCTCCCCGCTCCGCTCCAACAGTCAAACAGGTCATCACATCTAATGTAGGGTCCATAGTCCTACATTATACACAAGGACTTCGAGGGACAGTTCACAAGCCAGAGCATAGAGGAAAGTGCTGACTGCCGGCAGAGTGGGGAAAAGGTAAGTAAAAGTCCTCTTCATCATTCCCCCTAGACATAAATGAGAAGTTAACCCTTGCAGTGTGAGGGTAGCCCTGCTGCACATGGAATTGTTTTCTTCTACCTTGGAGATAGGCTTTAACATTGGCCATGTTTTAGGTGGCTGTGCTCTTATTTTGCCCCCTGGGCTAAAAGTTGCCAGTCAGCCCCTGCTTATAGTCAATAACATGTAAACCATACTGGACTGCTTAGTAAGGTAGTGTAAGGAGCTGTGTCCAAATGAGTTAAAGTTGATTTCTAATTATTTGCCATATATAATCATTGCTCATTGCATGTATGTTTCTTAGAAATATGGCTCCCATTCACTTGTTTAATTACATTGTGAATTCTGTAGCCCATTTGTGGGTAACAGGCACTATCTTGTAAATAACAGTAACTGAAAATTCTTAACTGCTTCTGCAGAAGAGGCGCAAACATTGGCTTCAAATGCCAGTTAGTAAATTAGTGCACAGGCATTTTATAATGTAGCTCCGATAAAATAAATGAATAGCAGCATAGCTGTTAACATTTCAGAATCATTAAAACTGATATCAAACTGCTATCCAGAAAGCAGCGTGCGCTAAAGAAAATCTCATGATATTATAACATGAAATTTTACCAGGGGGATAATAATGTACAGTATAGTAGTTTGCACCAGAGCATGCTAAAATCTTAATCAAGTCTAACCTAAGAACTTTCTTCTATTTTTATGGTGCTTGTCTTTGGGATGGTGAAGAGGCTCCGTTCATCCTTTGAAGGTTCCAGACATCCAAACTTCTCTTTTTAATTGACCTTTCTTTACAAACTCTAACCAAGCTAAGCACCAAAAAAAGTAAGCTCCATCATATTGTATAAATACTTATATTTAAAAATAGTGTACCATTATCTAGGTTTTCTGTGTAGCTGATGCAAGAAAATCACAGACTTGTTAAAAAAGTAATGACAGTTCTTAAGCATAACATAATGGTCAGATCCAGCAGTGATATTGATTGAAAGGACTGCTATAGCAAAAAAAATATTGTATTCTTACTGTATGTGGTTAATACTTGTAAAGACAATATTCACTCTTCATTCCTGATTAATATCAAATGCCATTATTTACATAATGGCATTTGAGAATCAAACCCAGGCAGTTTCCCCCATCCTAAGTCTTGGATTTTTAAGTGTCATATTTAATTATGACAGCTGAAAAGCAGTTTACCTACAGAAAACTGGAGCGACTTGGCTTATACTGGGTAGATGAGGGTTGTGGTTAAAGTAGAACAGAGCCAAGCACTTGCAGTAACCAAGCAGTGTAGAGATCTGATTAAAATGCTGCACATAACGAATGCCAATCTATATCCCAGATGATAAGTTCAAATAATTAATTAGGAGGTGATTTCACTGTTAAAAATAATGGGAGTAAGGTGTAAGATAGTGATAAGCATTGGTAACATTTGCTGCTTTGTTAAAGCAGGGCTAATTAGGCTGTGCCTAATTAAATCTGGTATTTGCCAGATTTGCCAGACTGCCATTATGGAGGTTTATTATATACAGTAAGCCTAAAAGCAGAAGAAGAGACCAAGATGACAACATGTTTATTTAACTGGTTCTGAATGAAAAGGCAAAACATTAAATGTGGTTTAGCTTCAGATCAAAATTGCAAAGCATCTAGATGTTGGCACATAAAATTTTTACGCCTACCTTATGCCGTTGTCTGTGGCAAAAAATCTTACATTACTGCTAAAGAAGATACCAGGAAGACTTAAACCTGTATTTTATATCTTGGGTAAAGTACAGCATATGTCGTCAAAAAGTCAGTGATCACCTTCATTTATTATGGTCGGGCTATAAAATCTTGGATTTACAGTTTCAGGTATATCGTTTTTCTAGCAAGGTTATTAAAAAGAAATAATACATCCTTTATTCTATTCTTTATTATAGGCTTTCGTTTAAAAACTAGTTTCTTCAAACACAGTGAAGTATGATGGCGTTTCAGGTTTCATTTTCACCGTAAAAAGTGATACAAATGAAATTACTTGAATTGACTGCACCATTAAATATTAAGTTATGCTGTGTTGCATATGTAAGAATTCATTTAAATGTTAAAATATTTGTAACCCATGTTAATATTGCAGTATAAAGCTGCGGCATTGCCTGTATGACTGGGTGTAATAGTTTTTCATGATTTGCTACCAACATAACAACTATGACATTGATCTTCATAGTGCATATATGTACGGTTTCTATAGTGAAGAAAAAAAAACGGCTTTTCAGTTAATGATTCCTCTAGGCAGAAGCCTACAGTACCTAAGACATAATTTTGCCCTGTATATGTTGTTGGACATGACTCTAAAGACCAGTGCATTATTTACATTAAGAAAAACAGATATACCAAATGGATCTAGCTTACAGTTGAGAATACTTAAAGTATGATTAGGTCATGAGGTTTTTAAGCTATTTCAGATGTTGATTATATCGCTTACAATGGATTCTGCTAATTGATGATTATAGGTTTTAGTTTCCTGCAGAATAAGCTGGTCCCCTCTGAACTGGCCTTGATATCCTGTTTTAGGGTGGCTCATTTCCCTTGCAGGGTCCTATGAAGCCACCCTTGTCTGTAATAATAAGCTGTGTGTGTCTCCACAAACACTCTGGCACAGCAAGGCAAATCAGTCCTCATCTTCTTGTTCCCCCTACTCCTTCTCCCTTACCTTCCCCCTTCTCTGAGTAGATGTACAACTGCTGGACACTGTGCTGTCAGGAAGTTCAGGAAAGCTAACCTGAGAGAGTTGGAGCCAGCTGTTTGGTAACATGATGACTATAAGTGAAAAAGCTACTAGAATGCATTACTGGTCAGTTAAATAATATTTGAACTATAGACATGCTATTTGGTTAGGTGTTCCATCTCACTTTAACCGATTGCTGAGGGAGACGAGTTGGGAGCTGTTCATGGGGGGTGGCAAAGTGTAGGGGAAGCAAAGCAGGAGCTGGTCATGGACCACTGGGAGAAAAGCCAGAATGGGAACTGATCATGGACAACAGCCGGGGGAGAGTGTTGGAAGACAGCATACAACACAAAGGAAATCATTATGGAGAAAGAGAAGCAAAAAAATGCCAGAGACACTGGACCTCAAAAATATTACAAAGGAAGCAGTTGGTGGGCCCTTCTGTGCTCTACTGAATGTAGCAGGCAGTATTACAGATAAAGTTTATAGCGGAGAGTGGTGTGAAGAGGTGCCAACATGATCAGGCTTTTTTATAGACAGTGGGTGTGGAGCTGTAGATGAGAAGCTTCTGCCAACAGTACTGGGAGAGCTGCCAGATAGCATTGTTTAAGCAGTGGTGGAAGACATGTAAAAGAAGCTTTTCCAGAATGTTTTTAGAGAGACGAAGGTAATTGTGGATAGGGCTGGAAGAACTGTGACATAGGCATGCAGAGATTGTCTAACACTGTGGGCACTGGTGAGAGAACAGTGTTTGTTGAGGATACGTACATGATGGGGAGAGAACTGAGATAGTGGAGAGCGGATAGTGTGTAGCAATGTTGACATTGCAGATGGAAAAATTTGTGCATCAGGGACCTGTTAAATTTGTAGTGCAAAACTTAAGAAGGAGTCATATCTGAGAGGTACCGTGTGCACTTTTCCTGCTACATTCAGCTCTGATGGCAGAATCCTTCAGCAGGTAAAGCAGAAATTACAATCTCTCTTCACAGGATAAAGGCTTGAGACTTGCATGTGCTGTAAATACCAGGTTTAAGCTGATTATTTAGATCTGGGTTTTGATTTATATACAGAGCACTCATAGGCAACAGTTTCATATGGTAGCAAAACCCATTACTAAGAACAGGAAGTTGTGATTTCCAGGTGTTTACATTTAAGAGGTGTCTGCTTAGTCTAGAGTTTTTATTGTATTGGTAATAATATAGTATTTGCATTGGTGAGGATATTGTGATATTGTTTTTACTTATGAGGGTCAGTGGCTTGACAGGTTTTTATTACTGATAATTATAAACTTTTAAAGTGTCCCGGTCCGTCCAGGCTCTCTAATGGAAAGTTAGAGTGATAGGCAGCTTCATGGGCCAATAAGGAGGCTTGAAAGGAGAGGAAGAGAAAGCAAGGCTACAGCATGACCATGCAAGATCTGGTGGCTATTTTCCTAATACCCACAATTTATATTTCAGCACTTTGGAGATAAAGAAAGAGTACATAAAGGCCTTGTAGTGCAACATGGGATCAAGCTTAGAGCAGTGAATACTTTACAACACACACGGGGACCATGGAGAACAAAAGTAGCCACATTCCAGAAGGAAGGACAGTGTCCGCACCAATTCAGAGATGATTTGAGGATCTAGAGCCGACTGATACACAAATGAGCTACATTTTTGTTAATCGTTAAGGTACTTGAATGCATTTTTTAAGATTCCACTCCTGATTTTAATGTCACTTTAAAGTATTAAGGTAAAGAGAGAAAGTTAGGTATCAGGGCAGGTTTAATCATTCTAAATTAGTTAATGGTCAGGTGTGTGTGGGGACCTATTTTTTTATTTTAACCTATTTTATAAGCCAAAAGTCTGCCATCAAGAACAGACATCGTTGAAGTCCCAGTTCAGAAAACAAATACACTATGATTTTTAGCTCCCCAAGAGTGATGTTTGTAGCGTAATATGCATATAGTTTCTTGGATTTGCAAAGAAATATGGGATGTGGTTTATTCACTGAGCATATGCTAAATGGAGCAATGTACAGAAAATAAGATTTAAAGACTTATCTGTAAAATTAAAATATCTAAGATTTTGCTTGATTATTCTTATATTGGTATGGCTGCTGTACATGGCAATTTGATACAGATGCTCCTCAGGTTACGATGGAGCGGTTTACGATTTTTCGACTTTACGATGGTATACAATAGCAGGGCCCTCAGTCTGTCACTCAGTCGCCAGTGTATACAGGCAAAACGCTATACTATTGTTTTCTGTGCTGCTACAGTCATGATGGGAGTCCAGTAGCAGCCGCAGAACCCTCACAAGACCCACAGTCTGTCATGCGGTTGATAGTGTACAGTGTACTGTACAGTACAGCTGATACTTAATAAAATCCACTGTCTGCCATCTCAAAACAAAGAGCTGAACCAATTAATGAGATGGACAAATTACTTGTTACATGGATGGAAGACCAGATTCAAAAGCATATGCCGCTTAGTTTACTCACGTCCCAGGCTAAGGCAAGAAGTATTTTTGAAATCCTTAAACAACGTGTTGATAATCCTACATACACACAGCAGTTTACAGAAAGTCATAGGTGGTTCCAATGCTTGAAAAGGCGTCATAATGTGAGGGTCAGCGGTGAAGCACCAAGGTTCCCATTCATGAAGGGTCGAAGGTTATAGGAAAGAGCTGCATCAGATAATTGTGGAAGAAATATTTTTGTCTGAGCAAATATTTAATGTCTATGAATCAAGTTTGTACTGGAAGTGTATGCCTGAGCGTACATAAATGTATCAAAAATTCAAGGCATTCAAAGACCATGTGACACTGCTTTTGGGTGGGAATGCTGCTGGCTTTAGGTTGAAGCTACTCTTCATCTACCACTCTGAGAACCCTGGAGCATTCAAGAATGTGAGCAAGCATACGCTTCCCATCTTTTATCGTCGTAACAACAAAGCATGGATGACATTGGCATTAACTGGTTTTTGGACTGTTTTATTCCACAGGCAAGATAATGTTGCAGACAAAACAATATCCCGTTCAAGATTCTTCTGATTTTGGACTTGGACAATTTCAGGACATCCACAACATATTGGTGACATGCATCATGATGTAAAGGTTGTTTACATGTCACCAAACACAACTGCACTCATTCAACCCATGGACCAAGGTGCGATTGTTACATTTAATGCGTACTATTTATGCCACATGTTTGCGCAGGCTGTTGATGCAACTAAATCTGGCCAAAGTTTTGGGAGGAATTTAATATTCCCAACAGTATCCGGAACATCAGTGCAGCACAGGAAGAAGTAACGCTGCAACGCATGAATGGTATTTGGAAGAAGAGTTTGAAGACATATGTGAACACATGCAAAGGTTTCAACCTAGATCCTGCTATTGATGAAATTGTCAATAACAACATCTTAGTGTTTGGTAAACAACTCAGGAGGAGCTCATCGAACTGGAGAGGGAGAGAAATAAAGCAGTTGAGGCAGAGGAGGACGAAAAAGAGATACCCAAGACATAAAGAATGTCCACAGCAAAGAAATTGGCTGAGGTGTTTGCTACTATCACTAGGGGCATACGCATGTTAGTAGAGATGGACATCAGTTACATAAGATTTGCAAGAGTTGACAGGCAGATTAACCTGCTACAAAGAAATTTATAATGAAAAGAAGACACAAACTGTCCAGTCTAAAACTGATATTTTACTGAAGAAAACTGCAGATGCCCCAGTGCTTTCAAAAAGTACTGATGCCCTTCTATCAGCTATTCTCAAGCCTCTTCAGAAGAGACAAAAATTGATTTTTCTGTCGCTATTGCATCTCCATCATCCTTATCATCCTGCAAGAAATTTTACTCCTGTATGTTCTTTAAACATCCTTCAGTCCCAGTGTTCTTTTACCTGCATACGGTAATGGTGAAAATCAATACAGTACTGTACAGATAACCATTTTGTTTTGTTTTTTTATTTTATGTTTAAATACGTTATTCAATAAATTACATGAAATATCCAAAACTTTAATAGCATACAGTAGGCTTTTGTCCATCTGTAGGTTATTGTGTTTTAGCTATGGATAC
>NW_017306642.1:1222231-1224835 GCF_000935625.1 Nanorana parkeri | reverse complement strand
GCCTACTTTAAATTTGTTTAAAACTTTTACACTAACCCACAGATGAACAAAAGCCTACTGTATTTATAATAAAGTGTTGAATATCTTATGTATATGAAACTCCCTGGTTTGCGATATGATCACCTTACGATGGGTTTATCGGAACGTAACCCATTCGTATACCGAGCAGTAGCTGTATAACATTTTCTATTAATAACAAATACGCTCTCAGATGTATATGTGGGGTCTTGTCCTGCCTGCAAATTTTCATATCTACTCACATGTTCTATTGCGCATATTTCATATTAAAGGAGAACTATGAGATGAGTGATTTCCACTCACCTCATAGTTTTAGCCGACCTGTGACAATGAGACTGTCACAGGTCGGCTCAGTAGATCGGGAGGTGAGCGAACAGATACCGGGTTCGCTCCCCTCTCGATCCTGTCATGGATCTCTGCTGTGACAGGGGAGTGGCTGGATTCCCCGCTCCGATCCGCCAGAGCTAACTGGCGGAACGGACGGGGAAGGGGGCGGGTACAGCTGGCTCTGCCTCTAGATAGGCAGAGCCAGCTGTCACTCACGCAGCTGGGCGGATCTCGACATTGATGTCGGGATCCGCTCCGGCTGCGGCGTCTCAGTATACCGCGAACTACAGCTGAGCTTAGGGTAACGGGAGGATGCTAGTTTGTGTCCTCCTGTTACCCTAAGGAGAACTATGGGGAAAAACACTGACCCCATAGTTCTCCTTTAATGTTGTTACCTGCATAATTTTACTTTATGATCAGATTTATTTTTGTGTGTGTTTAAATTATCACGGGGAGTTAGCAATCGCTGAAGTAGTGGGAAAGTGGTACAGAAAATGATATCACCACAGGTAGAGTTAATTAAACTGTGGGACGCTTGTACTTTTAGAACTAATGTAAAGCATATTAAACTGTAGTTAGTTTATAAAAACAGCTTGGGATTCAATGAGCTGACCTTGAGGCAGAATTGTTTTAAAGTGAAACTCAGATGAAAAAAAAAAAATCCACATCAACTAGATACATTGTAACTGATTGTAGGTGGCCTTATTACCTACTTCTCTAGATAGCCCAGTTCAAAGCTTTTTCCTGAAATCTGTTATACTGATTGCTAAGATCTACCTTTACTGTAATCACACAATATCTCCCAATTGGATAATTAGAAACACTGAATCCTTGTATTTGTGCAGTAAGAAAACTGATGGAAATGTTCTATTCCATGCAACAGGCTTCCTGTAGTTTGACCTAAAGCTCTTGGCTGATTTTTTGGAGAGGGAATAAGCAGGTGATGAGCATTCTGGGAAATCCTGTCTATCAATTGAATATTGTTGCTATAGTTGCAAGATAGTGAATTGTGATTTATTTGACAGTTAAGGTCAGCTGCTGATTGAAACGGAAAGGTCGTTTTTAATTGTATGAAAATACAAAATGCTATACTATCTATACCATTATTTATTTATTTACAAAACAACAATGTCAATTCCCCTACCAGTTGTGGAAGTGTATTTATTATTTTTGTGTATAGACTAGTACATCCAGTACTTTTTATAAAAATATCCCAGCTCCTCTTCGAAGTCATACAAATGGAGAACGTGGGTTTCTGAACTGTTCTGTTATTATTTGCTTCTCGGAGCGCACATTTTTCATCTTCTTCAGTTTAGCCAGAAACACAGACTATTTCGTCTTATAAGACTGCAATGTTTTTATTATTTTTATTATTATTTAGGACGTGTTCTGGGTTTACACTAAATAGCTTTTCCCTATTAGAGTTTGTCCTGGTATAATATACATTTAGTTGGAGAGAAGGGCTTTAACTGCATTATTGTTATAAATTAAGAAGGTTCAACTGGGCTTTAATTAGGTATCAGACATGAAGATGTACATTTTAAATTCATAGACATTGATTTGTGAAAGTGAAAAAAATTTGACACAAACTATGTTTTTCAGTAATGTTTCCTATCACTGTTTTATGTAATTAATTAAGTGCAGCTACTCACCCAAAAATAAAATAATAACCTAGGTCTCCTGACTAGAAGAATACCGTGTAAGTGTGATTTGTACATACCGCAATGCAAAAGCAGAAAGCCAAAGGTCACCTTTTAATAAACCATTATTTTTTTATTGCAGCACAAACAGATAATAATAAGAAAGATATCCTAGAGTTCTCTGCAAACAAACCACGGAAGTGCACACTGTTCATGTTCTGTACATTTGTAAAATAAACATACAAATAAGATACAAAAGATCAATTTATAAACAATTTAATAAAAGGAAAACCCGTTTTGAATTTCCTATGGTTGAGAACAAATCATAATGATAAGAAATGTAATTATTAAGATTGTAATTGGTGCAATAAGGGGTATGTCACATGGGCGATGTTAAAGCTGGTGACGACTTCCCAATGCCAGGGTTACTAACGGGTCTATTCACTAAGCTGCCGAGGGCAGCCGAGTGAACAACCGACCACAAGTGAAGTGAGCCGAACACTGTTCAGCTATTCACTTCAGGCTGGTACGGCTGATTTCAGCCGTACATCGGCTGAAATCAGCTGTACATCGGCTTGCTTCACATGGCTTTGGGTCGGCCGAACATGCTCAGCATGTT
>NW_017306642.1:1151505-1222119 GCF_000935625.1 Nanorana parkeri | reverse complement strand
GTACGGGCTATAGTGAATAGCCCATACAGCACCCCTTCGGTTCTACTGAACCGAAGGGGTCCTGGGGCCGAAGCTAGCCGAAGGATCGGCCAAAGCTACGGCTAGATCCTTCGGCAGCTTCGTGAATAGACCCCTAAGAGTTCACTAACAGACCTCTTACCAGTCTCCCTCACTAGCAAGAGAAATTTAGCAGCGTTGGTGGCCAGCAAGGAAGGGAATCCACAGAGGTAATTTAAGTGCTCCCCCACATGAATTTGCCATTGACAATGTGGTGGCACCAGCCTTAGAATGAATCCTTGTCAGAATAACATAACAGAAAAATAAAAAGGTATTCTAAAGACAATAGCATTAAGAAGTTCAAATGTGTTCAAGACAATGGGGTTGATGTACTAAAGACAAATAGGCTAAAAGGGAATTTGCACTCTGCAGAGGAAGTTTCCCCTTAGTTTAGTGAATGATATGAATCTCTGCTGACTTCCATCATCCAATTATGTGCAAGCAAAAATACAGGTTTTTAAAAAAAATTTCCTTGCATTTGATTGGGTGTTCTTTGCAAAATGAAATTTCACCACATTCACTAAGCTAAGGCTGGGTTCACACCTAGGCGTATCGAATATGCGCGTTTGTCGCGCGTTTCCGAGGGCTAGATGGCTGTATCCCAATGGAAACGCGCGACAAAAACGCCCCAAAGAAGCTCCTGTACTTCTTTGGGCGTAGGACGTTTTGTAGCGCGTTCATACGGCCTGTAATACGCCCAGGTGTGAACCATACCCATAGGAAATAATGGGATTTCGGTGTTTGAGCGTTTTGCAGAGCGTTCGAACACGCCAGGTGTGAACTGGGCCTCATGAAACCTAGGAAATTTCAGCAAAGTTTTGCTCTTTCAAGGCCATTATACAGCCAATGGGCAAGGCGAAATTAAGGTGTTTTGGATGGTTTTTAATGGCTGCTCTGATGGTTAGGAAAGTTCCTTTCAAATATTTTAGACTTGTTTTGCGCTAACAAATGGCCCCTGATTAGTCGCATTATTTTATTTTTTTGGAAAGAAAAAAAAAACAGACTGTGGAAAATAAATATTTTGACAATACACAAACAACAAATACATTAAACATAAAAACAAACAACTAATAAACTAAACTAAGCTAAGGGAAATACACTCCACCATATACAACACATCCTCTAAATAAAGCAAAAGTAAAAAGAGTAGCTCAATTATTTGCAAAAAATGTTTGCCTAATCAGCTCAAAGAACAACATTTAGAGCTTCTATTTCAGCATTATATGCAAAATCTGTAATTTTGCTATAAAATCAATTTCACAAAAATCACTCATCCCAAAGGCCCTTTCACACAGGCTGATCAGGAGGGCATCACTGTACAGATCCTCTACTGATCACAGCAGTACGGATTGGATGTCACCGATGTGACGTCCGTGTCTGTCCAGTTTTCTCCTCTATCTTGTGACGGAGGAAAAAACTGAAAAGACCAGACTCCATGTCAGTCTATAATGGATTGGATGTAAATGGACATGTGTCTGTTTACATCAGATTATACCCGATCCAGCTGTGACGGACCTCCGTACTCAGGATGAGTATGTCTGCCGCTGTCTTCTTCCTTGCTCAGGAGATATTGCAACCTGAAGATCCTTAGCTCCCAGTTTCCCCAGTCACTAGCCAAGGCTCGAGTGTAGGTGAAACAAACTCTCTGCTTTATTGAGCAACTGCACAAACTTTTATACAGCAAGTGATGAAATCAGATTATAATCCCATCATATCCACCCTCCCCTCCCAGACAATCGGTCTGCTCAACACCACTGGTGTCCACCTGCTAACAAACTCCAGACAGCCATAGCAGGAGGCTGGCCAGAATGTCATTGTTCTGAGCTCCCTCAGAGAACAATGGGAGATAACGAGGGATGGTGCTGATAGTCTTTCCCTAACCAGGTCACACAGCAAACATAACTCAACCCCAATACACATTTAACTTATAAACTCATCACCATGTCGTCACACCAGCACAATCAGGTCCGTTGAAAAGGGACACTGTTCCATTTTCCCAGACCTGGCCATAGTCAGGGGTAACTTTGTGTAAATAAACACACGTCAGTTTAGACCCGGCTGTCAATAGATTAGCATTGGGCATCCGATCGGGTTCACCTGAGAAACTGACAGGTAGACCCAATCAGCCTACCTGTGTGAAAGGTTTGACTACAGCCTGATCGTTCTAAAGAGTGACAATTCCAAAAACATGCAAAGGCAATGCAGAAATGGGTCACCCTTTATGTTTTTGCTCCGCTATGACCAACTAAGGGTTAGGGGATCTGGAGATACTAAATATTTTTTTGAGGGTCGAAAAATAAACTGATATTTTTGAACAATTTGTGTAAGTTTACCTTTTCAGTGTTTCTTAGATAAACCTATAGAAGAATCCAGCTTTATTAAATAAACAGACTATGTTAAAAGGTCATTCCATTCTAAACTATTTATTTTCTGGTAGATGCTGGAGAGTTAAACCACTTGACGGTTACTTATGAGACTCTATTAGTAAGATATTTGTGATTTAAGTTCTAGGAATAAGCCAAGATCTAACTCTTCACCCCAGACTCTATTTAAAACTTAAATATATCACTTTGGGTTGGAATGATTCTTTATTGTTTTAGAAAGCTTGCACATGTTTCTAATTTTCAATTATATATATACACAGGGAAATTAAATTTGTTCATTAAATATGCAGGATTTGCTTCCCGTTTTTTGGTGCTTCACTGCTTATTCTCACAATTAAAATCTATAGTTTTCAGAGTCTGCCAACTTATTGTAAGGGGTAGTAAAGAAAAAAAGATATGTGGCAACCTCACTAGCTCACTAGCTCTATAACTAGCCTTTGTAGCAAGGTGCACAAGGAAGCGCTTTTACAACAATACAAAACACAGACATTTCCCAGCACACTTACCAGCTAGCCTGCAACAAAACAAATTTGCTTTCTCTAACAGGTATGCGTTAAAAACAGAGATTTTAGCTGCACAACTTTTTGCAAAAATATATGGAGGCCAGGGTGCCTCATCAAGCCTCCTCTGTGTAATGTGATCCTAACTCTAATTTTTGTGAGTCTCCATATTGGAGCATATTTAAGCAGTTGCAATGCCGGAATGCCTGGAGGGAGCCCACTCCTCCTTAAAGGTACAGGGACACACTGGAGGCCCAGTAGTAAAGAACAAACCTTGTGTAACACTGCAAGCACAGCCTACCTCCACCTTCATATATAATTACATACTGTACAAAGAAACAAAGTTTTTTATTAATAAATTGATAAGACTTAACATTATATTTAAGCAGAAAAAGGAACAACATACCGTATTTTAAATAAATATTAATGTAATTTTATTGGTATCTATCTACCAGTAGCTGCCTCATTTCCCACCCTCGGCTTATATTCGAGTCAATACTTTTTCCCAGTTTTTTGTGGTAAAATTAGGTACCTCGGCTTATATTCGGGACGGCTTATACTCGAGTATATACGGTATATGTTTAAGGGCTTGTGTCTATGGCATCAGTTTGAGGCTGTTCTGAAATAATTCAGAGTTTATTGACAGGTGTAGTTGACCTGCAGTTTACATCCTTCTGACCTGCATATAACTTGCGGGTTTTACATTCCCCTTGACTTGTATAGGTATGCAAAACTGGTTTAAAGGGGACAAAAGCCTGTAATGCAGGCCTTAAAGTTACAGCTATGTATACATCTTAATGATAGCATAACTTATATGATGTACAGGGCTCCAAGAGGTAATGATTTCTAGGAGGCCATGTAAATGTGAATCATTGAACTCTTTTTAATCTCTTTTGTTTTCATGGTCTGCAATTAAAATTAAACAAGCCCTAGGCTCATCCTATGACTCCTAAATCTTTTGATGTATTTAAATACTATGAGATAAGAATGCTGACTGTCACTTGTAATAATTTATAACTTTCTTCATTACAACCCAGGGTTAAATCAGCTTTAGTAATCTTTCATTCTGTGGTCTTCAGCAGTTTTAAAACATCTTATTAAGGAAACTGTAAAATTAAAATGCAGTAATAGTAACAGATAGGGACAGCATATGAAGATGGCCTTTAAAAGAAAGCACCTAAACATTGAACATTCATGCTTTGGTGGTTGTTGCATTCCGTTGAACTTTCACACACTACAAATTCCAGAGTTTACAGAGAATGCACAGTAAGAGAGTGATGGTTTTGTGGGTGAAGACACAATGGGGTTAATTTACTAAAGGCAAATAGGCTGTTCACTTTGCAAGGGAATTTGCACTTTGTAGGGCTTGGTGATTGTGGTGAAATTTCATTTTGCAAAGAATTCTCAATCATGAGCAAGGAAAATAAAAAAACACTATTTTTGCGTGCACATTCACTAAATTCACTAAACTAAGGGCAAACTTCCCCTACAAAGTGCAAGTTTCCTTGCAAAGTGAACAGCACATTGAAGAGGATGGGCTACAGCTGTAGAGGGCCACATCTGGTTGGTTTCATTCTTATCAGTTAAGAACAACAACAAAAATAGCTACATTGGGCTTGGAATCATCAAAACTAAATATCTATGGTAAGAAGGATCCCCTGATTAGTGATACCAAAAAGCTCCTCATACAACTGCCAGTCTATCTTCCAACAGGAAAAGTGACAGAATACTGAATACTTACCATGAAAGAATGAAACCATCTGGTTGGTTTCATTCTTATCAGTTAAGAACAACAACAAAATAGCTACATTGGGCTTGGAATCATCAAAACTAAATATCTATGGTAAGAAGGATCCCCTAATTAGTGATACCAAAAAGCTCCTCATACAACTGCCAGTCTATCTTCCAACAGGAAAAGTGACAGAATACTGAATACTTACAATGAACAATAAGTGAACAATAAGCAAGTTGATGACTATAGTATGGGTAGAATGTGACTGGTGAGGGCTAAAGAATAGAGAACAGAATGTGGCTGTGGGGGAGAATGCGGCTGGAGGGGATTTCAATTTTCCTCATACTCTCAGTGCAAGAGAGAAGCTGTGAAAAGGAAAACATCAGACCCTAATTAAGTACATCTTCTTAGGTGGCTAATATTTCTGTGCTAAATAGTTTGGTTTTTCAGCTGATTGCATTTTTTAATTTACTTATGCAGAGGTATGGCACACAGATATTATTCTAGACACAGATGGACATGTGCCCCTAATTTAATTTGAACACCTGCCCTTGAAGAATTCTATGTATGGGTGTTATATGTATGGTATGCATTGCATATTTTGTTATATCTATTATTACTGATCTATTATTAATATATTATTATATCTATTATTAATGTTTATTGAAGGTTTATTTTTGATCTGAAGGGCATTCAAGATAAAGGAACCCATAGACATTGCATGATCTTTATATGATCACAATGTATAAGTACCTTCGTACCTCAGTTGACGCCTTTGGCTAATGTGGGAACATACTGTTCATCATGTTAAAGTTCTTGGCCAACAGACATCTAATTACTCCCACCCACCCACTGGAGCTGTTGGTGCTTTCCGTGTACATAAACATGCAGACCTGTAGGAACATATCACTACTAAGTACCCTTGACGTGGTTACAGCGAGAGACATTAAAATAGTTGAAGCATAACTGTGGGCAAACAGCTAAATACACAATTGAAATTCATATATGTATACTGTTTTAACTTTCAATGGATTTTAAGTTCTGTACAGCCATGCTAATATAGTTATAATGGAACCTGTCAAGGCAGATATTGATTGTTCAGGAAAAAGTATTTTAGAGTATGTTCCTGAAACTCATTAGAGCTAAAAAAAAAAAAAAAAAGATAATTGGATGAGTAGCAAAACATCTTCAATATCTCCAAAAAAAGTCCAGAGATAAATGTGTCTAATTATTACTAGGTATACCATGCACTAAATTAATAATAACCATAAGGACATACAGCCAGGCTTGTGATTTCCACACAATTTCCACACTGCAAAGCCAGCGAGGTGACACACATCTCTCCTGGAATTCTGCTTAAATTATGCTATTATAATGTTACTTCCAATTTTCCCTTCTATGCAAAGCAGATCCATAATCTTTAAGTGCACATGTCCATAGTAGCACAATTGTCACTTCAGTTATTTCAGTGAGTACCTAAATTCACACTCATATATTCAACTATTTAACTCAAAATGAGCTTCGATGGGCTGGGCCTTTAAAGTGTCTGTACAGGTTCCTCTCCCCTCTGTCTGTAGTGTTTTGGTATAAAAGCAATGGACAAATGCAATAAATCACCACCAGGGCTGAGGGTGATCCCCAAAGCTGTAGCTTGTTATGTGTGTTTGTGACGTTGCTGTTGGGGCACGAAAAACACAGCATTATTCTCTAATGCTATTCAGTAAATGATAGGGAGAGCCTTCAGGTAACATAGTCCCATGCTACAATCAAGACAAGCATAGTGGCAGGATCAGCAAGTATTTTATACTTTCACAAAATAATGAAATGTAATGAATAGAATAGCAAGTCAAATATGCATTTTTGAGGGGTCTACAGACACTATAAGATTTAACTGCCAAGTCCATATTGATTTACTGGATTATGTGACTTTAATCCTATGGCATACATTTCTTAAAATAATTATGGTTTGTGTTGTTTAAGATCTTCATTGCTGTATGTTTGCTTTTCCAAAATGTGTGCCCTGACACCTTTCTCACCTTGAGCCTCAATTAACCAGTATCCCTCTGTGGAATTGCAAAATAATTAAGTACACTTAAAGTTAAAAAAAGAGATTTATTTTATCTTTTGCCTTTCTGGTTCCGTTTTTTTAGGGTGTATTGGTGATTGTTTCCTTGATTATGATTATGGAATAAACTACCAGAAAGCAGCCGCTTGAAAAGACGTTATGATTCATTTCCTGAACCTGGTCCCATGGTACTGGTGTCAGGATGAATGTCAAGGAACAACTCTTATTTACACAAGACTCCATTGTCTTTGATAAAGCCATGGAACAGACTCCTGATGCTTCACATCCTTTAGATCCTTTGTGTTCCCAGCTAAGCACATCTTTTTTTCAAGCTCCCTAGAGAGTGAGTAAACAGAAATATTACTCAAGTCTGGAAAAGATATGCTGATCAAGCTTGAAACAATTACAAGTATGTTTGAGACCATGCTAATAACACAAGGAGAAATTCCTCTCTGACCTAGATTTTCGTTGCCAGTAAGAAACATTTGCATTGCATAATTGTCAAATATTTTTTCCCCATGAACTTACAGATGACAGGCAATAAAGTGGATCAAAGGTACTACACGAGGAATAGACAGTACAGACTAACCAGTGTTGTATTTCTGCATCCATTATTTTTTCAGGTACAGAGATGAATAACTTGTCTGAATTTCAGTTTGTGCTTTGAGAATGTAATGCCCCAGCTTCATGTAAAGAAATTCACACAATTTTAAATTTCAGTCTTCAACGATCTGGAACCCTGAGTTTTTCTGGATGAGGGACTTTTTTGTGAGCATCAAGCCAAAACTACTAAAAGGCATTTAAAAAGTACCGGTCTTTCTCCACTGTCCATGGCAACCTCCTTGGTAGTTTATATAACGTTGTAATATTAGTGATTGCAAGAGAAGGCTTATATCTGCAGGTTTGGTCTTGTCCTTGCATAATCGCAACCTGGTACTTTTGTTTTGGCTTTTTGTCTAATGAATTGTGAAAACTTGATATTGTTTCTCAGAAAGGGAAGCTATAATGGTTTAAATCAATATATCACATTTCAAATCACATTCTGATTTGAAATGTGATTTGAAGCATCACCAGAGGTGATTCACCATTAAACACCAGTATTTCCATTATATTCAGTGGTGTCCATTCACACCTTAGGGTAGTGTCTAGTGAAGCATGAAGCTCGTTGTTTTAAAAAGTACATGAGCTCCTTTTGGGACAGAGTCGTGCTTTTTGGTTCCAGTAGCCTTTAATGGGAGAACCTTGCCTAGTAACTAGCTTTCTAAAGCCTAAAAATAAATATAAAAAAAGCATAAGCCTGGAATGCACACAAAATGCCACAGCAGCGACCAACGGTGCTCAGCTCGAATGTGAATAGGGCTTTATAAGTTTTAAACTGATTTATTATCTTTTTTGATATATGTATACAATATTTGTTCTATAAATAAACATTTAATGCATAACGTAGGTTTATCTCCCTACTTTATTGTTCTCTATGTAAACAGCAGGCATTTTTCTACATGTGGTAGGTGGACAGAGCAACCAAAGGGGCCTATAGGCTTGATAAAAGACTACATAATATTTACATGCATTATTTTCCATTCAAGTGAACTGTTATTAGTCCTCACCAATAATGTAGCGTTAAAGTATGTACAAAAACAATATTAATAAGGCTCAATTCTATAAGCTTCAACACCAGCCTAAGATTCAGCCATGTGACTGTTTTTAAATTTCATTGGGCTTTAATGAAAATAACTCATTTTTTTTAAATAAGGATACTTGCCCTGGTGTGTTAGCTTTGTGAATTGACTTTATTGTCTGTGACTGAATTTTGTTGGACAAATCAATTATGTTTGTATGTAGGGCCAGATTTCTACCTAGGCCAACATAGGCCCTTGCCTAGGGTGCCTCAGCCAATACGGGCGAGGTCTAGCCGACCGGTCCTCAGTATAACATATACAAATTCAGCTCTCCCCTGGGGCCCCTTCCTCTGACTTTTCAAATGCTGCTGGCCCAGAACACCACAGCACATTCCAGCCCCCTGTCCACAAGTAGAAATGCTCCGCATTCAGGCAGCTTGCAAGGATAAACTGTTTAGTCACTAAGATGGCACACCTGCAGGCTAGTAGCCAGCTAGTAAACACAAGTGGAGTGTACCCTGTGCATGCCCACTCCTACACTGTATAGCATGCAGACAGTCAGTGACAGCATTCCATGCATGCTGTGGCACTGGTGCATGCAGGGGACCTTCACACGGTACAGTCATTTTTTTTTTTTTAGGCATGTATTTATTTATTAAGTTTCACAGAATACATCTCAATTGACATTATACATATCACATATAATGTTGTTTCCTCATGTAGCCAGCCGGCTACACGTGTTATGATATATATACATATTCTATTCATATACATATTCATATTCATATTCTGTCATTTCCTTCTTGAAAACAGGTAACGTATGTAAAACAAGTAAAACACTCAATTCTTAATGAACAGTTTGTCATAGTACAAGTTATACTTCTAACTTTCCTTGGATACTGGACCCTAGTGTTAATAACCATCATAAACGTGGGCGGGAAAGGAAAGGGGAAATGTAGGAGATAGGAAAGGAGAGGTGGTGGTGATCTCTCCCACCTGGTAACCATTTCTCTGTGGGTGACGTTTGGGGGCTAATGACCCCTTATGTATGATAAGAGCGATAAGTTTGGGTGGGACAAAATAGGGAAGGTATCGGCATTACCAGGTAATGTGTAGACTGATTATTACCAGGTTACTGTAGGGGAGTGAAGGTAAGTGAAGGTAAGTGAAGGGGGGGGGGGTTCTAAAGTTAGTACATCATTATGTACTGTCGTGCATTGCGGTGAATACATACATATTAGCGAATCAACGTGGGTATACCAAATCATATGAGTCATGCGAAGAAAGAATGGTATGGTGGAGTTGTGGGTTATTCTGGGATGAACCAAAATGTAATCATAGGAAAAATAAAGAAATAAAAATGTATTTGGGAAGGAACATAATGATTTGTAATTCTACGTACTGACACGTAATCATAGTCACCTGAATTGCCTTGTGTGGTCTTTTGCCCTCCGTCGGTGTCGCGTGGACCAGCTTTCATTTGTGCAGATGTGGTTGTAGAGCACATGGATCGGTACAGTCATCTTAAGAGAGGACAATCATCTTCTTCCTGCAAGCTGCCTAAACGGGGAGCTGATGTCTGCTGACTGCTGTCTGGGAACCTGTCCAGGGAGGCAGAGGAGAAGGTGAGTATGGGGAGGAAAGACTTAGTGTGAATTCTGCATGCGTTTGTAAATTCAGCAGATAAAGATTGCATTTTCCGATTGCAAGAAGAATGGATTGTATTGCTGCACCAAAATTTCAATTAAATTATTACACCTTTTCCTGAGATGTAATTACTTCATATGCAGTGTTGGAGTGTGATACTTTATGTTAAATATCAGAACAAAATTCTAATATAGATAGAATAAAATTCTAGAAATCACAGATCGTATATAAAAATCATACTTATACTTTATGATATACATCATAATACAAAACAATGATGTGTTAAGCGCACTACTATTGATGGAACGATTAGTGATGGTAATGGTAATAGGTGTGCTGTGTCCATTAAACAGGGGGAGGAACCCCCGTATCCAAAATAGACAACAATGAACAATTGTTATCATAAAAATACAGGGTTTTAGTGCTGTAATCAGTTACGAGGCTCTAGCTTAGATGTGTGTCATGAGGATGGTATTATTATGACAACATTGTTCTTCTTACTTTGTACATATTATTATCATGTCCAATCACACAAGCTGTATTTTATGTAATTATGCATGATTCTCATTTTTATCTCAGTGCCTTTCTTTCTCGTTTTATGCATGTGTGCAGTCCTGATATTTCTGAGTGTACAATTGTATTTTTGCATACATGCATGGGAGCATTCTCACACTTTCGTTTTTGATGTTAATCTGTAATGTATACAACTGTTCTATACATTATAAAGGGATGAAAATGCTTACCCTGCTTACATGCATACGATGAGGGGGCAGAAAGGCCAACTGCCCCAGGCTCAGTGTTTTTATGTGGCGGGCGCACTGGGAGCTGGTGCTCCGTTTTCCAGCTGTTTGAATGACAGGAGTGATGGCAGTGTAAGCAAGTCTGGCAGAGCAAGGGCCATGAAAGCTGCTGGAGGGAGGATTCTGCTCTATCCTTCCTCCAATAGCAGTCTTCTGTCGGTGAAAGAGAAGAGGGAAACGGGAAGCCCGCTGAGAACAGGCCTCCTTCGCAGTAAGGACAGACTGCCCTTCTTCCTGTCCCCCCTTGTTTTGTGACATATCACATGACAAAATCCAAAGGAAAAAAAAGCTGCCTTCATTCCCAGGTGGGCGCCATGCTGAGAAGGTGGTCTGAACAGTTTGTGAGCATGAGAAGAGTAGGGGGAGCAATTCAGCCCCAGAGCTCCCCCCCTGAAAAGCCCCAAAGGGCCACTCTATTTAACTCGGAGCCCTTTCAGAATCCCCACTGCCCCTGGGGCCACAAAGGGCCCCTTAGTTACATGCACCCCACAGAGCCAGCCTCCCAGCTCTCCTCCTTCAACCCACTTGCACAGATGCCAAAGCAGTTTTCCTCCTGAGACTAACACCATGGATTCAGCAGCATTTTTTCCTGCTATTGACTTTGACACAGCATGTTTTTCTTCCCCATGGACACCGATGCAGCAGCATTTTTACCTTCTAGTGATACCAGCAACCCAGGGACATTTTTTCCTTTCAGTGACACCACTGATGAAGGGGCATTTTTTCCTTTCAGTGACACCGCTCATGCAGGGTTATTTTTTCCTTCCAGTGACAACACTGATGCAGGGGGATTTTTTGCTTACCACTTCACCATTGTTAGCCTCATATTTCACTGCATGTTTACCGCTCTTAAACTCTTTAATTCATTGGGATATTCCACAAAATGTGGCGCTATTTCTGTGCACACTATTATTCATTCTGCATATGCTTATGGAAGGACTTTCATATGCAAATAGATAACAGATAACTTATATGGGTGGAGCCTACTTACAAATCAAGTATTTATTAAAGCATAGTTACATTGACCTTATAGGAAGTACTTTTAGCCCATTTTCATAAGATCCCTTAAAGTCTCATGTCCAATGGATACAGCACCATACACATTGTGACGCTAGGCAGGAAATAGTAGGGTTGGTGTTTTGATGTATTTTGATACAATAAACATTCTGATATTTTAAGGAGATACTTCAAGTGGAGTCTTGTTTCACCATTCCTTATTTCTTGATGTTAGGCATATTATTTGTGTGATAACGCTGTCTCTAAATATAGGAAACATCCCCTCTTTAAAGGAGAACTATGGGGTTAAAACTTTTCCCCATAGTTCTCCTTAGGGTAACGGGAGGACACAAACTAGCATCCTCCCGTCACCCTAGGCTCAGTATACCGTAGGCTGTAGCTCGCGGAAAACGGATACGCCGCAGCTGAAACGGATCCCGACAATTGTGCTGGGATCCGCCCAGCTGCGTGACTGACAGCTGGCTCTGCCTATCTAGAGGCAGAGCCAGCTGTACCCGCCCCCTCCCCCGTCTGTTCCGCCAGTCAGCGCTGGTGGATCGGAGCGGGGGGAATCCAGCCCCTCCCCTGTCACAGCAGAGAGCCGTGACAGGATCGAGAGGTGAGCGAACGCAGGTATGTGTTCGCTCCCCTCCCGATCTACTGAGCTGACCTGTGACAGTCTCATTGTCAGAGGTCGGCTAGAACTATGAGGTGAGTGAAAAGCACTCACCTCATAGTTCTCCTTTAATTATTTAAGTTTACCTTTTTCAGCCCTCCAGTCATTTTCTTATCATTAGTAACTGTTATGAGAACCTCAGCCGTACAAATATGCTTTGAGTTTTTAAAACATGGAAAGTGTAATAACCCACTAAGATTTTATTACCTCTTACTTTCTATAATATTTTAGACTATTGCTTTTTTATTAAAGTTTGGATTTTTTACAGCGTAAACAATAACAGTATCTATTGTTTTATTTCTATAATAATTTTTCTGCTGCACGTTTAATAAATCCCAGAAAGCTTATGATCTTTATAGGCTGCAGTGTATTATCTGGGTTTTGTTCTGTTGGCTAACGATGTTTCGAAATGAAATGCAATAGAACAAAAGCTATTTGCATGGCAGCCAATTGTATACTTGTGGTTTTTCATGAATAAAAAAGTACACATTAACTTCACATGATTACAGACATGCTTATGACATGTGTGGCTCTTATTTTTTAGCCCCAGTATAATAATGATTACCAGGGGTGTCTTAATAGCATGGAGACAGCCACAAACAAATTATTTTAATTATTAGTGGACTAAAAGCTCTGTTCTTGCTCGAAAGCCAGTGAATTAACAATACAAGGCCAGTTGCTATAGTGGTATCTTATACTAGCGTATCTCTGTAGTCTAAAGTGAGAATTAGTCAGTTGTTATAACTAGAAGCCTAGGGATGGCCATTATGTACACTGAAATATCTAAAATCATTGACGTTGGTGGTCGCCTTTGAGAGCCTGCATTCATATAGATTATACTTTATGATCTCTCCAGAACAGGTTGCTAGGGAGAGTCCTCAGACACTAATGGGATTCATACACAATGCCACACTGGGTAGCCAGGATAGGGACGTCACTTTTCATTGTTGCAATGAGCAAAGGGTCAGTTAGGAAATTTACCTCAATTCTGATTGTTAGCTCTCTGGAAAATAAACCCCTTTATTTCCCTTTTTTGTTCGTATTATTGGAGGCTTTTTTTGTCTTTCATTTAATTTTGTGGTTGATTTCAGGTTTCAGCTGCTGTCTCGTCAATAGCAAACTTTTTTTTTTTGCTGCAAGGATTACTTTGAAACAAAGGACTTTTGTTTCAGGAGTTGGTATTTTGGGGTTTATATTTATCTTGGGGGTATATCCCTTTTTAAATTAATTAATTAAGTTGATTTGAGGTTAAACTGCATTTCTTTTGCTGCATAGTTCCCTTTTAAAAAGTGGGCTTTTGTTTCAGGGGTGGCATTTTGGGATTTTCGTTTATTTTGTGGGTTTTTTATTTTTTGTTGAGAGGGTCTATTTTTTAAGTTTGGGGTGCTCAAATTGGAGAATTCACTGGTTATAACCATCTGTTCTGGGAACTGCCTTTTGTTTGCAACACACGGTGCATTGTTTGAATGTGAATAAAGCTAACTTTAAAAACAGTGTGCACCTAAATCATCTCACGTTATATTACTCACATTCACCAAATCCCCTATCCCATAGATAATAATAAGTTAGGCATACACCAGTTTGGCCAACTATCCCTAAATAAAATGGTTCTACTTCTGGCCAATTTTATATTGTTTTATTCTCTGCAGTATCTTAATTCTTGCAGTAAATCCCCAGCCTGTGCTCTCTGTCTCTAGTAAATTTAGGCTTAGGCCTGCAATTTAAAATTGTACTTCTGCTGGCCAATTTTACACTGCTTTGTTATCAGCAGTCTCTTAATTTATGTATTAAAGCCTGCCTGTACTTTTTTTCTCTAGTACTTTCAGGCCAATTCTCGCTCATTAAATATGTCCAGCTGCTGGCCAAGTTTACACTGCTGTATCACCTCAGCTCTCTTAATTCTTAATGAGAGCTGGATAAAAACTGGCCTGTGGCAGGACAGTTTTGCATCAGTGAGAACAAGGACAATGGCAACAAGTTACTGTCCAATGTCTATCTACTGGTCAAAGCAGGTCTATTACCATAGGATGAAAAAGCATGTGTTGCTGCTAAAGTTATCTGAAAATTTTTTTTTTAAACAAAAGGAATCAGATTGGGATCCTGTTGCTGTATGCATGCTAAGCGAATTGCAAAGAAAAAATCAATTCCACAGCCAAATATGTGCTGCTAGCGTATGCTGTTGCTGAGAGTGTCTATGAAAGTTGTACTGTTTTGCTACACCATGTACAGCTTTGAGGCCAGCTTCCCCTGCTATTTTTGATAGTAGTTTCACTATTCACCCTACAAATGGCCAGAATTTAACATTTAATTTGTCTGCTCTGCATACTCTTTTTTCTGCCCTTGCATGAATTACTGTGTATTATTGTAAGTGGATCCTTAAGAAGATACCATTAATCTCCCTTAAGAAGTTCCCTAGTTGGCCTGCCCTCTGTGATTGGTAGACTGGTGTAGCGCAGTACCTTGGAGACCTGAAATGTGTAATACTGGATTCTCAGTGTCACCTGAGTAGTCATGGATGAGGAGGCACCATGCAGTCAGTGTCCTGGTTCGCTCAGCTTGGGGAAGTATGGCACTACTGGCTGTTGTCTCCCCTGATCATTAAGAATGCCTCCTTGTGGAATTGTGGTGAGGAAGAAAAGTTGTTGGTGTGGAGTAAATGGCCCCTAGGCTTTCAAAATGTGTTGTGCAGACATTGCTCACTTACAACTTGCAATACAAATATCTGGGTAGGGAAAGGGAGTTTACAGCAGCTACAGAGGTCAGAAGTGCAGATATGGTCAGGACAATGAGAAAAGCATCTTGGCCCAGAGAATCTGGGGTGCAGTCCACCACCCCAACAGTCTTTGCACTGGGAAAAGGAGGCCCAGAGAGAGAGAGAGTATGGGTGATCTGCTGTTTGCATACTAGGGGCATTAGAGAATACAGACCTGACCCAACAGACCCAGTGTCCTTGTGATGTCCTGATGTCTGTTACCTTTTTACCAATGGCAGTGTTCAGTCCCCTGGAGATAACCGTCCCCTGGGTTATCGTTCGGGTAAGAAACATGACAGGGCATGATTAGTGTTCAGTCCCCTGGGGATAACAGTCCCCTGGGTTATCCCCAGGGGACTGAACACTAATCTTGCCCTGTCATGTTTCTTACCCGAATGATAACGATCATGATTGTTCTTATCTTTCTTCTACATAATTTTTGCATTTCTTTGCGTGCCCAACATCCATCATATGAACAACTGTGACATAGCTATTTTACCCCTCGGGTGGATCTGACCACAGCTTGGGGCTTTTTAAACATATTACGTTTTAGGTTTAAATTTTTTCACATTTGTATATGGTGATTTCCTTGTTTTACATTTTGTTTCCTCCACCCAGGACCTTTTATGCATTTAGCTATTACATTATGGTAGCTTTCATATTTTGCTCATATGCATGCACGGCTTTTATGTCCCCTAAATGTACATATGTACCCATAGATGTGCCGAGATATAATGCCCCTGTTATCTCCTTCTGTTTCTTTTTAGACTGGCCTTACACTCAGCGCCGTCTCACCGATACCATAGCAACCTTCGTTGCGGCCGTCACACTTACACTAGCCTGGACAGCGTCTGGTGTTACTAGGTTACCGCAGTCAGGGCGGAACCCAGCTAACACCACATGTGACGCCTCCGGCCAATAGGATAACAGTAGGCGTCGTTATAGAGCCCATGATTGTGGATCACCTCATCCACACATCAGGACGGACCAATCCAGCGGCACAGCAGCGGTTCCAATACCGCTTCTGTTCTCTCAAGGTACTATACATCAGTCTGCTCACATTACCACACTTTAGATGTACCTCACATCACATCCAGAAAGTCATCTGAGCACATGAAAACCACGGATCATGCATACGTCTGATACCATTGTTTACCTCTGAAGTTTTACTACGTTATTTTGAAATGATCCTGGCGGGAATGTGACATCATACATGACATCACTGAGGCAATGAAATGTTTTGATTGGGTTTTGTTTAATGGGTGGTTACTATTTAAGTTGTGTGTTATGCACTTTCTCTCATGCCATTTGCATGAGGAAGGAGATCCTGCGTGACCCCCAAACGGCCGTCGCATTTATGTGACATGATGCATTTTTGCAATAAATAAGACTTTATTTCATGCTGATATTGGAGTGCCGGTGTCCATGTTTTCTGCTGATGTATGACGGTTGCCATCCGTTGATCACCGAGCACCCATTTTATTTTCTTGGAGATAAGCGGACAGGAATGCCATGGGTTTATGGATCTACATAGTACTACGTGTCCCCAGTTATTTACAAATACTGGAGTGATCAGACGATCACTCCAGTGTTTGCTCTACACAGAGGATCGGTAAATATCACTAATATTTACCGATCCTCCGCTCGGCCACGCACAGAGCTGCTGTCATCCCAAAACTGACAGGATGACAGCGGCTCTGATCGCCTCACCGCTCGGCTATCCTGAAAGCTGCGGCTTCTCTCCTTCTCAGGGCTCGGCCATCCTGACAGCAGGCAGCGCTCCCTCCTGCCCCCCTTCCCTGCAGGCTTTAACGGACAGTTTCTCCTCTGAACCCCGCTGCCTCAGCCCATGCAGGCAGCGGAGATCCGAGGACAGCGCTGAAGGTTTCCCCACAAGGTCACCGCTGCCGCCCCGAGGCCGGGCCTCGGTGGCCTTGTGGGAAATCCGGGCCTGGATGTTGAGGAGAGAATCCGCAGGCTGTAGCCTCCCCAAGGACGAGTTGTGTCGGCCGACTGGCGCCCTTGTTGCCACGGCGCCCTGTGCGGCCGCACGGCTTGAATACCCCAAAGGCCAGCCCTGCCTTTAGCAGTCTATTCAACTCACCCTGTGTTTAATGTTTTGCCTCTATAAACCATTTAAGAACATGGTATAGAGGTAGGTTGCATGCAACACCCCACAGCAACTTATACAAATTTTATTCAGTGTAAATCAATTATAGTCCTGAAAGCTGATGATGAAAGCTGCTTTCTATAGCATTTTCTCTATCTCACTGCTGTTGCAATATTTATTGTCATCTAAAAAGAAGATCATAACTTTAGACCAGGCTTTCATTTTTTTTCCATTTAAAAATGTGCATTTTTTGCATATAAGTAAAAACCAATACATTTGACATTTTGTTCATAGACTTATGTTATCAACCTTACTTCTTCCTTACTTTGTTAACAATGCATCTAAATCCATGGAGATCCGAGCTGCCAAGAGCCTTACTTAGTCCTTACTTATTTTCCACAAACATTTTACAAAACAACTATTCTTATCCTCTACACAGACAAAAGAAAACCATGGAAAATGAAATATAATGGTGTTAAAAGCACATTTCATAAATAGTACTGCAAACAATAACATGGTGTATAAAAGAGGCTTGTAGAGTACATGTCTTCTGTACCAAATTTCGCTTTTGTAAATGTTGACCTGGAATAAAAGTTAAATTGAATATTAATCCTGAACAATAAACTTCTCTTATGTGTTCCATTTTGGCCTATTAAATATACCACTGAAAGCATGTTATTAATTCAAATGAATTAATTAAGGCAAAAAGTACCTGTTAATCTTATTACTATATCAAGGACAAATCTCACCATTGAGTACGCATGCAGCAAGACAAATATTTTAGTATAGTGGGAAAAAGAAAATTTGATATACTGTATATTCATTACATAACAGGAAGGAGAAATCTCCCTAAAAGTCACAAACTGACAGAGGTGCTAATCCTTTCCTAACCCTTTCCCACACTATCCAAAACTCAGAAAAGGTGTTTTTTCCTTGGATTTAGGCTTTAAAAAAAAAAAGTTCAGTTGCTTTTTTCTGTTATAATGTCTATTCTCAGGAATACAAAGTACTGAACTTTTAATGATGAAACGTTAACTTTAGTTACTTTAACAGTTACAGAACATCAGTACAGGGAAAGTTTACTGTGGCTATGTAACAGTTTTAAAAGAAAGCGATTCTCAATGACAGATATCCATTTCTATTGAGATGTGTTGAGCTAGTTTCTGTGCTATAATGTTCAAACATAAAGCTGGGACACTACTGGATGGGTTGGCTGTCTACCGCTGCTATGTGGTGTTTGATATATAGCATGGAGTCAGTTCTCTAGTAATGCTGTGCTCATGTGCTTGCGAACAAGAAGAATACCATTCCTATTTGTTTGATTTGGGAGACAATCACAACTACTCCTTTTATTAATGTTGCAACCTATCTTTGTAAAGACCACTGAATACCATGAATGACTTTCATGTTGGTCCTAACGAAGTGAATATCATCGATGACCCCTTTCTATGAAATTATACAATTAATATACTGTAAGAAAATACAATGTGTATACATTTAAGTGGTCAAATGATCAGTACACATCTTTGATTTGTACCTTGGCCTGTTTTATTGAGAATTTTGTATGGGGCAGCACAGTGGCTTAGTGGTTAGCACTTCTGCCTTGCAGCTCTGGGGTCCCCGGTTCAAATTAAGTTTTTGCATATTCTCCCTGTGCTTCCATGGGTTTACTCTGGTTTAATTTCACTCTCCAAAGACATGCTGGAAGGTTAATTGTTTTCTGTCTAAATTGGCCGTGTATCTATGTGAGATGGGGACCTTAGATTGTAAGCTCCTTGAGGGCTGGGACTGATCTGAATGTGAAGTATGTAAAGTGCTATGTAAATTGTCAACGCTAAATAAATACCTGTAATAATAATGTCTATATCTTGTAGTTTTATCAAATGCATTAATACATTAATTTAATTTGGTATTTTTTTATACTATTTTTATAATACATCCTATCCTAAGTGCTATGATTTTAAGACTGATTTTTACAAAATCTTTCATTGTTCAAATAGGATTCCATACCGTATTAAAAAAAGTTCTAACATTTTGTTTTAGAAAAAGGTGAGCCTTGGTTACTCTTTATATACTCTTTCATGACCAGAGGTCATTGATGTTTAGGTGCCCATGCCAAATTTATGTCAGCATGTGTCAATTAACAATAATTATTTGACAATTTACACCTTCATCAATGTAACTCACACAACTAACACCTGTCCTAAACTTCATGGCATTTTTGCTTTGTACCTCCTGACATGTTCTTTGACCATCGGCCTCCACACATTTCCTGACACTGAGTGGTTGGATTAGAGTGACTGAGTTGCTGATATGACCATACATTACAGGTGAAACTCGAATAATGAGAATATCGTGCAAAGTTCATTTATTTCACTAATGCAACTTAAAAGGTGAAACTAATATATGAGATAGACTCATTACATGCAAAGCAAGATAGTTCAAGCCGTGATTTGTCATAATTGCGATGATTATGGCTTACAGCTCATGAAAACCCCAAGAACCCCAAATCCACAACCTCAAAAAAGTAGATTATTACATGCAATCAATAAAACAAGGATTGTACATAGAACAATATCGGACCTCTGAAAAGTACAAGCATGCATATGTACTCAGTACTTGGTTTGGGCCCCTTTTGCAGCACTTACTGCAATTACTTTTGCATGATATTCTAATTATTCGAGTTTCACCTGTATATGGTATTTACTAGGGATGTCCCGATACTAGTATCGGTATCGGGGCCGGTACCAGGCATTTTCACGAGTACTTGTACTCGTGAAAATGCCCCAAATCTTAAGGCCGATGCCGGTCCTTTAAATTTTCGTCGGGTCCTCATACTTTGTGTTGTTTTAGAAAAAAGTCACATGTCACTTTAAGAAAAAGTATTGGTAATTGGTATCGGCAAGTACATGATGGCAAGTACTTGTACTTGGTCTTAAAAAAGTGGTATCGGGACATCCCTAGTATTTACCAACACTTATTTTAACTGAGTGAGCCACTTAGATAAGTATATATAGCTTTCAACATTGCAGAAGTCTATTTGAATGCAATCAACCACTACTAGCTATAGCTGTAGTCTGGGCATCATGTCATGACCCGCCTCCTGGCTTCCTGATCCGGCCCCCAACAATGTCTGAGGGACAGTGAACTGGCCCCCCGTTTAAAAAGTTTGAGGACCCCTGTCCTAGATTGTTCACTTTGCCTTCTCCAAACTCTTCACCCTTTAGTGAATAAACCTTTAAATGTTTTCAGCCCTGCAAAACTATGTTCAGGTCTGGCTATACTTGAAATTGCGCATCTTTTACCTTTAAAGGTCAAGTCAAGTCAAAGTCAAAAAGTCACTTGCATTCCATTTCAAATTATAGTCAATCTTCTTTATTGACCAACAATCATAAGTCACATTGCTAAGCAAACAAAAGCGTGATCACCAGCACATTGACTTAGAAATATACCTTGTGGAATTGCATGGTATATTTCTAAGTCAATATGACTATGTAGGATGTTCTTTTACATGTACAGTTTTATATCCATATGAAAAGGTGGGAATAAGACATCATCATGACATCAGAGGGGGAGATAAGTGACTTTATGATTGGTTTATGGTTCTTCACTGTTATGTACATGTAGCCCCTATAGATATATATGTATATACTCGCTATTACAGTGATTAATGTTCCTGACTGTGAACAGTTAATGGCCTCTGTGTGCCCTGGAGGCGGGGATTAGTGGGGGTTGGAGTGCAGAGCAGAGACTGGGACATTTTGCAAGATGCTGTGTGCAGCTTCTGAGAATATACACTATTAGCGTAGCGGAGAAGCCGGTTGCGCATTGTGCAGAGCTCCTTTATCGCTACCAGGAAGTTGAGGCCTAGTTGCACGGCCGAACCAGCCGCCGGGTTGATCCAGCCAGCCCAGCAGGAGAGAGAGAGAGAAGCCAGACGGAGCCAACCGAGATGACTGCGAGCATCCTGAATGAGTGAAGACTTCCTATCAAGGACCCAGACGACTTTCCTTACTGCGCCTGAAGAGGGATAGAGGACGTCCAGCGTCTGTCATTAGTTTCATCTGTTCCAACTGACCTGAGGATTGGTGAGAGGCCTTTGGCCACATTGAGAACCTGTTTGCTGCTCATACCTGCACTACAGTAAGGGCCCCAACGCCGGCTAGCTTAGGACACCACTACTGGCCAGTAGTCTAGGAGGGGTTAGGCATTGCCAAAGGGAAGCCTTAAAGGGGCACACACCACATTACAGAGAGGACATTTAAAGACAATTGGCCTCACATACTCAGTGCTGACAGCAGATAGCTGCAGTTACTTAGTGGCAGAGTGCCTCAGCCTGCTGCTACACATTATTGTGGTGATTATTGTCATTACTATTGTATCATAGTTATTAATATCTGATTTGTCAGTAAATCTGCTAAAAGATCAATTGAAGGTGTATTGGTGTGCTTCGGATCCACGCTTTGGGCGGTACATTGGTGCAGGGGGATAGAAATATCCGGTTATTCAGCGGCTCCTTCGGGGGTGAGCGCTACATACATATATCTGCATTTTTTGTGTTGGTGATCAAATATTTTTGTTTGCCTGGAGGGACCACTTAGTTCCGAAAAACGTTGCTTAGCAATGTGACACTACTATGGTCAATAAAGAAGATTGACTATAATTTGAAATGGAGTGCGAGTTACTTTTTGACTTGTTACGTTTGATATGCAGTGGCATCTGCAGTCACTTCAAACACCCACCCGACTTTCTAGAGGGTTCAATCCGGTTAGGAGTGCGATGGGATCTACTATGCATTGAGTTTTACCTTTAAAGTTGACCTGAACTCAAAAAGCAAAGATCTACTATGTTATAGAGAAGATCTACCAAGATGGCTGCAGAAAAAAACAAGGCATGGTAAGTCAGTGAAAGGGAAACGATTAGCTGCAGGGGTAGCACAGGAAAACTGGTGACTAGTCCTTTGGCCTGCCTTTTTTGGCCACATCTTTCAAGTTCAGTTACTTCAAATGTATTTGAAGTAATGAAAATGACTGTGACAATGGAATGTGACAGAGCAATGCACACTTTTGTTTGCTTTCTGTTTGAACTGATCTATTATGAATGCAGCTTGACATATTCAGGTATGTTCTAAACCCATATTTAATTTGTTTTTAGGTTAATGAGGTTTATGGGGAAAAATTGAAAATACATGGCAGCTTCAGTACATGTTTTTTATGTTTCCCCCACTCCCTTTCATGAGCAGATACTGCAGAAAAGATTAGGAAAAAACATGCAGTAGGTATTTCACATGGGGATGCTTTTGCATCCGTGTACAAAAAAACTTTCTTAATTATATGTTGCTAGCCTAATTGAATATTCAATGTGAACAAAGGTTGGTTTGGTTGGATGACTTTTAGGAGATCAGGACTTGCATATTTTTCCCTTGGTTTTTATGCCAAACACATTGTTAAATAAATCAGATGGTTTAGCAAAGACGAAATGGCACAAAATCATCTGTGAACGAAGACTGCATAATGCGATGGAGCTAAGTCAAACCTGGTGACTAGGGAATTTTACTGGATGTTTGTGACCAAAATCTATTTTTCACATGCCTTCAGTGCCAGCCTTATTCTCTCAGAAGAGACTGTTTTATTGTTTAGCCATGAGCAGTTTATTAAACATCATTGAACTATTGCTGTATTTGATTAAATAAATATTTAGAAAAATAAGTTGAATCAGTAAAGAACAGGGGGTTGCCAACAGCTGCCTTCTTGGCTGGGGTTTTCCTAATTTTCATCATCATGTTACACAACCTCTCTTTAAGCTGAATTCCAGGCATTTACCTAAATAAACAGTTGAAATATGTATATGGGAAACTTTATATTTGCTAAAGGATTTATAATGCTCTGCAGCCAGTTTTGTGATCTAGGCACCCCTGCTAGACAACAAAGCCAAGTCCTTGATCTGCACTGCAGCAGCAACACCGCGTGGCCAAGGACATGTTCCAGCCTGCTGATTGGACATCGCAGAAAATTCAGCACAATGATGAGTCATTACTCTGCTGCCTCCTCCATTTGACATAATCACTGTCGGCGTATGTGCACGCAGCACAACCTGGCTCCCAGTGTTGGCCCATACTCTTACTCTACCTTATTGGCCCGTACTTTAAAGTAGGCCAATGCTAAGATAAATTCAGGCACTTAACATAGTTCCACTAAAGCAACATGCTCTGGTGTTTTTTTTTATTATTAATATAACATTCTGTATATTAATTATATTACTATTATAATTCTCTAAGCTATAAAATCTGCAAAAACCCTACACAAACATACTAGCAATTTATTTAAACTTTACTCCAGATACTTCTAATTTGCTCATTTTTAAAAAAACTAGCATTTACTAAGTATAAAATTGAGGGGACAGTATCGTCATTCCTAAACTACAAAGATTTTAATAAAATATGTAAACTGGCAGTGCGGTCAGCCAAAACTGAATGTGAAAAATATATCGCCGAAGTTAGTAAAAAGAACACCAAAAAAATGTTTCAGTACATAAACAGTAAAAAGGGGAGAAAGGAACAGATAGGCCAAATAAAGGACATAAATGGTTCACTACTCACAAGCGACAGGGAGAGGGCCGAGGCGCTAAATACTTTCTTCTCGTCGGTATTCACCAAGGAAACAGACGGGTTTAATGTACAGGATAAAACACATAATTTAACAGGAAATACACCGGAATGGTTGACCGAATCGGGGATACAACAAAGGCTCAAACTACTAAATGCAAATAAAGCATTAGGACCTGATAATCTACACCCCAAGGTACTCAAAGAATTGAACAAGGAGATAACAAGACCATTGTTCCTCATTTTTAAGGAATCAGTAATGGCTGGTAGAGTGCCAGGAGACTGGCGAAAGGCAAATGTGGTACCTATATTCAAGAAAGGGTCAAAATGCCAACCGGAGAACTATAGACCAGTTAGTCTAACATGCATAGTGTGTAAACTGATAGAAGGAATTATTAAGGACTACTTAGTGGAATTTGTCCGGGACCATAATATAATAAGTGATGGGCAACATGGATTTAGGAAGGATCGTTCTTGCCAGACCAACCTGCTGACCTTTTACGAAGAGGTAAGTAGAGAGCTGGATGGGGGGGGGACAATGGACGTAGTGTACCTGGACTTTGCCAAAGCGTTTGATACTGTGCCACATAAACGCTTGTTATACAAGCTAAGGGGTATGGGCATTGATTAATTAGTGTGCACGTGGATAGAAAACTGGGTACGAGAACGTGTACAAAGGGTATCAGTTAATGGCACTTTCTCAGACTGGGCGGAGGTCGTGAGTGGCGTACCCCAAGGTTCGGTGCTGGGTCCCATGCTTTTTAACCTATTTATTAATGATATAGGGGAGGGAGTGAGAAGTCATATCTCAGTGTTTGCTGATGATACGAAAATTGGGAGGGCAGTAGACACAGATTTAGACATTTTAACATTACAGGAGGACCTGGTTAAGATTGGGGAGTGGGCAACTGTATGGCAGATGAGGTTCAATGTTGATAAGTGTAAGGTAATGCACCTTGGAGTTAAAAATAGGCAAATGGACTATACACTCATGGGTATGCAACTAGGGAAGTCTGAAATGGAGAAGGATTTGGGGGTCATTATAGACTGCAGAATGAAGAACATCTTGCAGTGCCAGGTTGCTGTAAACAAGGCAAGCAGAGTCCTGTCTTGCATTAAGAAGGGAATGTATTGCAGGGACAAGTCTATAATTTTGCCTCTTTATAGATCCCTGGTTCGGCCACATCTGGAGTATGCGGTCCAGTTTTGGTCACCAATACTAAGAAAAGATGTCCTTGAGCTGGAAAAAGTCCAGAAGAGGGCAACCAAACTAATTAAGAGGTTCGAGGATCTGAGCTATGAAACAATGTTGTTAAAATTAAATATGTTCTCATTGGAGGTGAGGAGATTAAGGGGGGACATGATTTTTATGTATAAACTACTCAAGGGTGACAGCAATCTTAGTAACAAACTGTTTACGGTCAGCTCTGTAACAAAAACCAGAGGGCACAACCTAAAATTGGTGGAAAAAAAATTTCAACACACAGGGCGCAAGGGGTTCTTCACAGTTAGAGCGGTTAAGGTCTGGAACTCGCTGCCACAGGAAGCGATTTCAGCTAAGAGCGTGGAATCATTCAAGAGACTACAGGACAAGTTCCTGGGTGACCAGAACATTCAGGGGTACAGGTATAGCTAACAGAAAAATCACGCATGGACTCATACACGCACACATCAACTCATAAACGCACACACACAATAGGTTGGACTTGATGGACCTATGTCTTTATTCAACCTCAAATACTATGTAACTATGTAACTAAAAATACATACCAAAATATAAATTATATTGTATTGTCTCTACTTTGTTATTTAGAGAAATACCATGTAACTGACCTTTTGGACATGATGACTTTCCGATCATGTATGGAAATTAATAACTGGTAGTGATTCTTTACAAGTCATATGTTGGAATTTATAACTGGTGCTTGTAACCAGAAATCAGTGTATTTCTTAATTCACAATATCCCGTATGAAAGACATTCTCCCGAAAATCATTCAGCTTGCCTCTGTAGAAGGGGAATGGGGATCCTGTTAAGCTCTGAGCTCATTCTTCCAGAGAACTGGTAGGAGTATGAGTTCAATTCACCACTCTTTGGGAGATGAACTGGTCATTCGAGGAAGTGTGTCATGAAAAAAGTATGGATGTTATTTATGACCACCTTCTGATAATGTTCGCTGCCTGGCTATAATGCTGACTCTATGGCTTTCATACTTTCTGAGTCACTGGCCTGAAACAATTATACTGATCAGGAAATTGAAACTTTCCTGCATACATGTTCTTGGTCAATGACTTAAAGATGTGAAGCAAGAGCTTCAGCATGACATGACAGCCAAGTAACTAGCATTTTAAACAGAGATGACAGGTTTTCTTTCAATATAGATATCCGAAAAATCTGTCAATAATAATCACTTTATTTCTTAGGGACCTTTTACTGGTTGTAGATACCTAATTCCTCACATTGCATTTGCATCAGTTCTTTATAAGTAACTGTACAGTGTGCACCTTACTAAGAATGTTTGCCTCCGAATAAATCATATACATTTTCCATGCCAGATATAGTAAACATGTTGTAATATTTATTAAAAAAACGACATTTCTATTCTGTCACTATTTTATATTCAAATTTAGTGATGTCATTAAGAAGAATTAGTACAAATTCCGCTAAAGCCATTTAAGTAATGAATGCTTCTTTCATTGTTTACATAATTGGAAAATATTTTGCAAGATTTCCTGTAGACTCCAATGCAATCCCATACTTTTATAATGTAATGATATTCATTTAAAAAAACTTTGTTTCATTTAGCTTTATGTTTTCCATTTTTAGGAATAGGTAGCACTTAATAATAAATCACGTGAACCATTTTATCTTTCTCCACATTTTCTGTCAATAGTATGTCACTTGATAGAAAATAATAATGAAAAAACACATCTTAAAGAAAGGAAAATGCCTGTGGTTGAACTGTGTGTTGGTTGTGTTGTTTATTAATGTTAAATTGTCTAGCTGGCAGTCTCAGGATAATGGCGAGTATTTTAGAACAAATGTGTTGACAGATTATTCATTTTGGTTTCTCAACATGTGCAGATAGACCTTAACAAGCAGCAGAAGAGCTTAATAACAAGCCTCTCTAGCTGCTTTTACAGTGAAATAATTAATCCTCAGTGATCACATCAAAGACCCTAAGGTTGGGTTTCAGCTGGTTTCTAACATCTTACAAAGATCTGGGATTTGCTTACATTAGCGAGCTACAGAGGTAGGTGACGGCTTGTTTTAAAGTTCAAAAATGTGTGCCCGCTCATCAAAACTCAATTATCAATAAAACATGAATAAATAAATAATAGATAAATAGACAAACAAATAAGCAAATATCAATAAAAAATTGAAAAATAAATAAGTCAATCACCCACAAATTCACATGAGTATAAACCTATGCATGGTTGTACACAACTCCGCAAAGTGAAAATTACAGACACTTGTCTTAAACTGCGGAGCCAAGAGAGTCCCAAAGTGCTAATTAGTTCATATCATACTCCAATGGTCCTTTTAATTCACATGTGATTCTCCTCTTATTTCACCTTAAGCATGCCATCTTCGTGTCCCCCCCCTTACAGTGTGCCTCTCATCTTAAACATATGACCCTCACACAGGTCAAATATCGCTTAGAGACCACCAAGCGGGATACCCGTCTCCAGACCTTGTTGTTCAGCTCGTCCTCCCTGGGGGAAAAATATATACGATCCATAAACTTAATTTAAAATCTTTATTGATAAACTACTCACATATCATCAATAAGAAGTACAGCCAAAATGTAGATACAATAGCTTTATTTGAGCCCCCTAAACAAAACAATTACTTAACCCTTGCAGTGCAGGGGTTGCCCCACCTCAAAGGGTAAGTTTTTGATTTTCCTGGATTTCTTCTTAAATGTCAAGATTGTGCACCCAACCTAGAAGCAGTAATACAGTAGTAATGCAGAGCGGCACAGACAATTATTTGTCATCCAGTATGTAATTAGTATTGACTGAATTAGTTCACCCTAACCTGGGATGGACCAGGTTAGTCTGCAGTAAACTGATTTACTTGTGAACTGATAAATGGTGTCCCTTTGATCCTTTACAACTTCCCTTCCATAGATTAGTAGATAAACGGGTTGCTTTTCTTTCTCACACTCCCTTAAAAGACTCAGTTTCCCTTACTCTAATGGATGTGCTTCTTGCTATATCCGATCTTTCCAGTCTGTTAATATTTTTTTGTGTTTCTAAGATTCTAGGTCTAATAAAGCCTAATGTATCATGAAAACTGACCTGTGCATGGCACTTGCCAGGACAAGTCATGAATTATATATAGCAGACAACACAAAGTTTCTTCACAAAAATGCTTGACATTTGCAGAATACTTAATTTATATGTATAATGTGGGACATTGGGTACTCTAAAAAAAAGCTGGCTGAACCAGGAAACCTTTCTTTAGCTTATGTTGGTTTCTCATCTAGGATAGGGGACAGGAGTATGGTGGTAGTGATTTGTAATTCTGAAAATGTTAAGGTGGGAAAAAGTAAACTCTGGACAGTTCAGTATATTATTCATGCATTTAATTATCATGCATAGTTCTTCTTACCACTCCTCTCCTGTTTTAATTATTGGCCATGTGTTTTTATGGTTCTCTGTTTTAATGATTGGCCATGTGTTTTTATTTGTAAAGTTTGTTATATTTTAACAAACCTACAATACCTACACATTCAGTATAACACAGAATGTGTTGTTACTAAATGCAGATTTGTGTAAATGTCCACAGGTTAAATTAATGCAAAACAATTTGTATGAAAATATTTTTTTTCTAGGTTTGTGTTGCAAAAAGCAAAAGCAGTGAGAGTATAGAAAGGCCATGCAGTAAAATAACATAACTACATTCTCCTATTGTATTGTCAAGTCTGACCATAAAATGTACTTAAGGCTTAAGTGTGGTTGGATCAAGATTGTAAAATGTGAACAGCTGGGAATAACATGAAACATCTGGATATTCAGTATTGCGTGAAGTAATTATCTTTAGTTTGTATTATTTTCACTGTGCTGACTTAAATGCCATTAGTAGTGCTAAAGCAGACCTAAACTCTGTTGGTGAAACTGTTTATAAATTATATAATTGCCTACACGTGATACAGATACATAAATGCTCCATAGTCTTTCCTAGGACAGCACTGGATGCACTTCTTCGGCTGTATCACAGTTGGCACTGCCATCTTGCATATTACTCCATTTCCAAAGTAAGATGTTCTGCACCATGGTTTTCCATCAAGTCTTGAAAAAGTAGCTTTTTATTTTCATCTATCAGAAATGCAGCATAAAAACTCCAGAATACCAAAGTAGCGAGTCCAGCATGTACAAACTCCCTGCTTGAAAAAGAGCTGAACAATACTCAAAACATTGTTGCTATGCAAGGCTGGAGTTGTTATGCTGCATTTCTGTTAAATACAAGTAAGAGAGCTACTTTTTTAAGATTTGATGTAAAGCCCTCGGTGCAGAACATCTTGCATTGGAAATTTTGCTATTTAGCCCAGTTGGTGCTGACAGGCTAATGACCATTGGACTGGTTGGTGTATGCTTTAACCATATAGAAAAATCTTGCATTTCTCTCATTGCAAGGACAGACAACTCTTTTATTTAGAGGCTCTAACGCAGCGGTTCTCAACTTGTGGGTCGTGACCTGGCGATTTGCCAGCTGTCGCCTAAAGAAATCCCAACTCTCCCGGACGCTCCGGGAGTCTCCCGCTATTAGATAGCGGCTCCCGGCCGCCCGGGAGATAAACACTTTCACCCGGAAAGGTTCACTCTGCTCGATCGAGCAGAGTAAGATTCCTATTGGCATAGCTAGATTCCTATTGGCTATTTCACTTTGCAATAGCCAATAGCAAACAAGCTATTGCACCCGCCCACTGCTGCTGTCAATCAGCAGAAGGGGACCTGAAGTTCTCCATCAGGTCCCCTTCTAGTGATTGACAGCAGCAGAGGGCGGGTGCAATAGCCAGCTTGCTATTGGATATTGCAAAATAAAATAGCCAATAGGAATCTAGCTATGCATTCCTATGCTGTTGGTTTTTTTTGTGACTGACGGCGGCCTGCGGCTCCGATGTCAGAAAAAAAAAAACCAGAGGGAAAGGTTTACTCTGCTCGAGCGAGCAGAGTAAACCTTTCCAGGAGAAAGTGTTTCTCTCCCAGGCGGCCGGGAGCCGCTATCTAATAGCTATCTAACGGTAGCAAAATTACAGCGATGAAGGCACAACAGAAATAATTTTACTGTTAGGGGTCGCCACAACCTGGCCATTGTTATCAAAGGGTCGCAGGGCTAGAAAGGTTAAGAACCGCTGCTCTAACGGAAAAGCCTTCTTCCTGCAAGCCAGCAGGGAGACATGGTTATCATTAGGACCTTTGGCGAATATTACACATTTGTGTAGCAACGGGTGGCCCTGCCAAAAACAAGAAGATATTAAGTAGTTAGTGTGGGACAGAGGGTCAGTTAGTGTTAAGTCTTTTGAAAGTATAGTTACCCTTTAAGAAAGATAGTAATAAAAGTATTAACTCACAATCTATGAATTATTAAGGTATGACAAGACTATATGTAAGGCTTGCTTGACCGATATGCATTAACAGCATCACTGTGTCTATAAGATTCATTCACATGGCTGCTTTGGGCCGTACGCCATCAATAATGAGTGTAAACCTCCAGTAGGTTCCCCACAAATTTGCGATCCATGGCCACTCAGCCTCAAAAATCAATGACAGCGGATGCTCACATGTAATCGCACATTAAGTGATTTTGTGCGGTTAGGGACAGATGAGCAGCCCTGGAACACAGTGTGCATCATCCGCTCATCTAACTGCAGGTAATTGCTCCATGTGCGATTCTATGTGAACAGCTGCAGACCCTGTCATTAATTTTTTACAGACTAAGAGCCCACAACTGATCACAAACACCTGTGTAACCCGCCGGAGATTCTTGTCAGTGTACAGGTCAAAGCGACTGTGTGAATGGGGCCTGTATCATAATGGATCTCCTCACTTTTTTGCTATGGTTGGGAAAGCATCCCATGACCTCCCTCAAAGCTATAGGCAAAGGATCAGGTGCGTTTCATGTGCCTGCAGTAGTTACACCACAGCTGGTTAATGTTCTGCTTAAAAAACTGATTAACTATATGTCATTGTAATGTATTACAAACTATTTTTAATCAAACTTGTACATAGAGAATATTTATCTTTGACAAAAATTGTGAAAAAGAACATGCCAACTTCAGTTTTGGTGGGCAATCATAGAACCTGTTTACAGTGGCCAGGCCACACGCCTTCACTAATGAACATGAGTCTGAAGACTGATGCAACTTTCACAATGCCAGAGTAGATGCTTTGGCAGCATTAAGAGTGGGATCTTTATTGAGAGAATAAAGTAACACCTGTAGCTGTCCAGTACAGTGTGAAAAAGGCTATACATGATATTAGGGTATGAACTGTAACCTCTTCATTTTTAAAACAAAAGGTAATTTAAGGAAATAGTTTGAGGTGGGGGTGTTGTATAAAACAGTGTGCAACTGTCTCTAACATGTGGCTTTTCTACATCCAGTCAAGTATCAATTTCTGGAATCAACTTTTATTGTAGCTCCACAAAGTAGGGTCTTAGGATTGGTACAATTTAGGGATGCACAGATACTTTTCGAGTACCAACGCCGATACTTGGCATTTTCATGTGAACTCCCAGGGTTGCAGCGGTTGCAGCTGGGACCAGGCTCTGGCGCTCCACCACTGTCCTGAAATCATTAGTCTGTATTGTTTTAGAAAAACTGCCACATGACAATAAACAAAAATGTATCAGTACTTGTACTTGTAAGTACTCGGCAAGTACCAGTACTCGTACTCACAAAACTGGTATCTGTGCACCCCTTTATTTATATTTATAAAAACAAAATCCTACATGAAAACAGAGATGTACAAATCCCAGGAGCTCTGTGTGCTCCTTATAAATGACAGCTGCCTCCTAACTTGTGAATTTTTCTCTAGTCTAGTCTTGGAGCTCAAAAGTATCGGTACATGTACTCGTACTTGTACTGAGTACTGTACTTGGTATCTGTGCAACCCTAGTACAATTACACAATTTATCTCCTGTGGACTCATGAAGAGCATGACTAAAGAGGACATACAGGCAGACATACAGTATGTTGGCACTTTAACCATCTTTGTAAAAAGCCCAGTTTAGTGGTTTCTCTCATAGCATTATATCCATATCCGCAATATTAGTACATCATAATGCATGTGTACCCTTTTTGTCTAGGAAGATGGGCACCCATGGATAGGGCTGGTAGGATGGCTGAATCTCTTAACTTCAGAACAAAGCAGAGTGCACTGAATAGTGTAGATAAAAACACCAATCACCAAGATAACTTCTGTACAGAAATGGCAGATGCTGAAACTCGCTCCCTGACAATCTGGAAATAAGAGAGGTAACAAGTCAGGATGGATTCACTAAGGTGGACACAAAGAGAACTATAGGAAAACTACATACAAAACTGCCCCAGGTTAGTATAAAAAGAGGGGCCAAAGTTGTACCCTTGGGGCCATGCTCCTTTTCAGAGACTTGCAATAAACAGTTGACAGATATGCTAGCCCATCCTCCCACTATCCAAAGCTAAGGTGTTAAGCTGGCCATACATTGTACAATTTCCGTTCGAAATTTGAAGTTTTTGCCACAAACCCTCGTTTGATTATATCTAGACTTCCCTATCAAGCAAAGTAAAATGTCAATTTTCGGAAATCGTTCGTAAACCATACTAACCAACCAATTTTGGACGAATGACGAAAATCATTTCCTTTTGCGCTTGTGCTGTGTTCTTGCTGAAATTTTTGATGAACAATAACCCCACTGATTCACCAATTTTCGTCCAAACAGAGAAAAAGTTTCCAACCTGACGGACTGAAAAATTTCAATCCATATATCAAAAATTAAAATCAATGATGTACCATAGACTGTTTGATTTTGGTTCGAAAGATTGTTTGTGTATGATTTCCGAACGAAAATCACGAAAATGTATGGCCACTTTAAGGCTAGCAATTTTTCATGACTGCTTAACTCCATTTTCAACCTTTTGAGTTTTGTTTCTTCAAATGTATATTTCGAGACAGCACAACAATTGAAAGGTTTTTTGTATGTTATTTTCTTAGCTTTCAGCTGCCATAGCAACAGCAGGGGGTGGATGAGAGAGGAAGGGAAAATAAAATCTAACATGTTTGTGCTCAGCGTGACCATGAGCACTATTTGAAAACATTGAGCTTGCATTCAAAAACCGATGTGGATGTTTAACATACAAAAGAAGCTGTTTATGCACAAGTTATTTCAACAATACGTTACATAGAATCTAACATACAAAAGTAAGGGTGCAACTATTCATTTTTATAATCGATTAGTTGGCCGATTATTTTTCCGATGAATCGGATAAAAAATAAAATACACAAATGCAGTGTTACAAACACAAAGAATAAAACAGCATGCACAATTTTTTGTAATCGCACTGCACTGAAATGCACAGCATTACGGTACCGTGTGTTCCAGTGCAGGTGATCGCATTGTGGGTGTGAGGCACGTTTGGGGTGCCATTGAAATGAATGGCACTGCAACGCACCTCCCGCATCAGAATTTGTCAGGCCGAAACCGAAAATGACTTTTTTGCCACCTTTTTAAATTTAAAAAAAATTATTGTATTGTAAGCACATGGCGCTTGAATAGCTTCAGCCAGGGAATGACAGCTGCCAGTGGCAAGATTCCCGCAGACAGCAGCTGAATGAAAATACAGCAGGTAGTGGGCTGGGGCAATAGCCAGCCTGCTATTGGCCATTTCAAATTGCAAAAGCCAATAGCAGGCTGGCTATTGCACCCGCCCACTGCTTGCTGTGCCCTCCTCCCAGCATGGAGGGAGAGCTAGGGGATCCAAACAACTAATCGATAATGAGAATAGTTGACAACTATTCTTATACTCGATTAATATTGATTAATCTATTAGTTGGTTGCAGCCCTATACAAAAGAAATATTCTGTTATTGGCCAAACATAACAACTATAGTTCTTTCCGTAGACACAGAATATTAAAAATGATTGATGTGAATGTACAATATGTAAAGTGCTGCGTAAATTGCTAAATTGTTGGCTCTATAAAAAGGAGGTCATTGCCAATTATTTTATGCATGTGGAAATGTGGCTCAGGCAAGGTTGGGTTAGATGGTACACACTTATTAAAACTAGGGATGCACCTATATATCGGCCGCCGAAGCATATCGGCCAAAAATTGCACTTTTGGCAAAATTACATTTTTTTGGCCAATATATAACGGTGCATCCGTGATTTCTCTCCTTCCCACTGGGTGCTGCTCTGTGTCCCAGTGGGGAGCAGAGAAACTGTCACAGGAGGCCGAGTGCTGTGAGCGGCCGGCGTCTCCCCGCACCGCTCAGCCTCCTGTCACAGATCAGAGGAGAGTGTTGTGGGCGGAGACAGCCAGCGCTGTCACAGAAGGCTGAGCTCTCAGTCTGCTCCGCCCCACCCAGCCTCCTGTGACAGCTAATCCAGGATGGAGAGTGGTGGTGTGGATGGAGACAGCTGTCATAGCTGTCACAGGAGGCTGAGCTCTCCTCCCCGCACTGCTCGTTTAGCCTCCTGTGACAGCGTGTCAGGAAGGAGAGCAGGTACAAACACTTAGCGATCAGTGATCGTTAAGTGTTTGTAAATCATTGAGGACATAGTATGTTTACTGTGTCCTCAATTATGAATGAATGGGAAAGAATCTACATCACTTCCTGTTCATTCATGATTGTGGATATAGTAAACACACTGTCCACAAGTTATGGCTGTAAGCCCTCAGGGGCAGGGCCCTCCTTACCATCTTGTCTTGATTTGTATTGTGATTGTAATGTCTTCCCTATATTGTAAAGCGCTGCACAAACTGTTGGCGCTATATAAATCCTGTATAATAATAACAATAATAATGAATGAACAGGAACACTCAGTATTGAGGATTCCTGTTCATTTATAACAGGGACTGCAGAAAGAGTCCTCAATCTCTTTTTCTATTTTAAAAGGTAAATATCGGGGGGGTTTTCCCTGAAGACCCTAAAAGTAAAGTAAGAAAATATTAAAAGTAAAGTAAGAAAATATATTTTTTTAAATAATAAATAAAAATAAAATATAAAAAATGTAAAGGTTTATAAAAAATAAATAAAAATAAAATTTTTGAAAAAGTTGAGTAAAAAACATTTTTGGTTTTGGGCTGAAATTTTTTCTCATTTCGGTTTTCGTTTCGGTTTTGAAATTTTAATTTCGCTGCACCTCTAATTAAAACTAATAATTATAATCACACTGATTAGAAATGTCAAGAGGCATGTTACAAATATTACAAAAGAGGTAATTACATAAACAGAAAGTGCAAGCCTTTGCGCTTTAAGTTAGCCTGTGTTTAAAGAATTATGCAGGCTAATTCTACAGACCTTTTGATTCTGAAATGCTAGTTATCTAGCTCTAGCTTCCAACAATAGCTGACAGTGGGAAGCTATAATAGATGAAACAAGGGCATGGGGGTGCTGGGGCATGGGGGTGCTGGCAAGGTATCAGCAAGGTAGTGGGCAAGGTAATAGGGTCTCTTTAATTCTACTTCTTTTGTGCATACTGTAGTTTCTTGCAATCTTAGAGAAAAATAGCACCCAGCTTCTGTACTGTTTTGATTCACAATGTAGAGTTGCCGGCCCATGGTTTTCACAGACACTTGGAACATGAAAATTGCACATTATGACACCAACTAGTAGCTTGAAATGAGCCTATCAACATAATTATTTCAGTTTTAATTATAATCATTCTTTGTTATGTAAATAAGATTACAAAGCTGTATTAATGCATGTAAAACTCTTATTTGAAACCATGCAGAATTTACACAACAGCTGTAAATACACATCTTATGTTTTTATTTGGTTAAGAATCAACTTTCACTGCAAAGCCAAGTAAAATAGAATGCTTTCTCAGACTCCACATGATAGCGATTTAACTAAATCTGCACAAATAAAGCAGATCAAATCCCTTAAACTTGCCATGCACCAAGAGGATTGTCTTTCAACTGGATACATTTTTGTGCCTCATTTATAGCAAACAGGCAGAATATGGATGATAACCAAAAAATATACTGCATTTAAAGAAAAGAGGCTATGTAATTTTGACTTGAGAAATCTTCCAATGGGCCGGAAATTGTTGGCATCCAAGTTGAAGAAAAATTAGTGAGTACAGAAATGTAAAAAGAACCAAGAATAATAGCTTAGCCATAAAAGGGAAACTGTAGCTAGTAAAGGTTCTGACAGATTAGTAGTGAAAACTACAACTTGCCACACGTTGCAATCTGACTTCACAACCTCCTTTAGATCTAACAACTAGGTAGTGCAAGGCCTTACTGGATGAAAGTTTAGGTAGGTCTTCATATTACATCTTTTTTATTTAGTTTACAGTTTTAGTAAATCTAAAGGGGATTGTAAATAGATTGTACAGCCAGATTGTAACGTGAAGGACCTGGGGCTGTACTCAGGGTATAGGTGTACTTTCTTCAAATTTTTTTGAGTCTGGTCCTCTATTTGTTTCTTAAAGTAAACTTGTTAAATGACATAACCCTTGACAGCCTCTTTAAAAATAGAAGCTAGACACCACAAGGTGCTAAATGGAACCGGTAACCTCAGAATAAGTTCCAAAACTCAGCCACCTACAGTGTCATGTGGTGTAGTGTATAATCTGTGTCACTTTAGGGTGAGAGCCATTGAAAAGGCATAGCAAAATATAACATAGACTTACAGGGAAGGAATGCAGCCAGAAAGACTGGAGGTCAGTGAATGGCAGAAGGTAAGTGTGTTCAGGACTGCAAGCAAGCAAGGCAAAATCCATGAACATAAGCTGAAAACAAGGGGAAATCCAAAAGCATCAAGTATTTAGCTAGAAAGGAAGAGTCTATTTGACCAGGGACTGAATATTTTAAAGTCTATTAAGCACTCCTAAATGAAGCCAGATGTGCAGCTGCAATGTGCTCCATCTGCAGTGCTGAGCATTGACCAGCAGGTGGCAGAGGCTGCAGATTGATCATTACATGCATTATGCAACTTCCTGGCTTCAGAATTTGAGATGCTAAGGAATGCCCCAAGTGTATCCCACAATGTAATGTGATTTGCCTTGCAACAGGTTGTTGAGGTCCCTGCATTACATTATGATTGGCCCTGGCAGAGTTAAATGCACTACTAGCTTTCAAAAGTTTGGTATTTGCACTTTAACAGTGCTAGGGCTTTGGAAGTTGCTAGCACCTAATGGCAGAATACAGTTCCTAGTCTTCATTTTAGGGTAACTCTAGGGTTACTCTCAAGGGTTACTCATCATGTGACAGGCGTTTTTAAAGAGTAAGTGCATCTGCAAGTAAAAAGGGGGTTTGCAAAGGCATTTGGTGCATACAAAGTGGATTTATATCCTTTTGTGACAATTGAACAATAGATATAAACAGAAGTTTTCATGTTTGGAGTGTAGCTTTAAGTTCCATGTGATAGCTTACAGAGTTATAGTCAGTCATTCACTCACCTAAATCATTTTTCCCCTGCAAACAGCAAAGTTTAGCAAGTGAGCAATTTAAAATAATGAAATAACAATAGCTTTCTGTGTGAAGGAGGACAATTCCAAGATTCTTATAGCTGTGGGTCCTTACTTATCATCACACAAGATTGTGTCTATAAACAAGAACATGTAGAGACCCCTTCTGTATTATAATTACTTCATTGTTATGCAGATGGCTAAATCAGCCATAAAACAAGAGACTTGAACTTGCAAACTGCTGGGGGTTGCAGTAGGCACCTCGAAGAAGGGTAAAAGGTTATGCTTACAAAATCACTTTTTTGCCTTTATAGTTAAATGTGCTAAGGGTTGCTAAAAGTGCACAATTTCATCGGCATCGATAAAGAAATGTATTCCTTTACTATATATTATAGAAAAAGTCCATCTTTCCAAGTTTAAGAATGTATTTCCTCCCTTTAGTCTTTTTTCCTACTTGACATCACCACAATAATTTTAAATGATCAAGGTATCAACCTTTTTATGGGTTCCTGGCTATCACCAATGTTATCCCTTGTTATACTCTAATTCACTGCCAATCAGATCGTTTGCTGGTATCAAAACATCTACTCACGCATGATTAACATAAGTTTAGCCATTTGTAGTGCTTTGTGACAATCACTTGAATATATCTTACAATAATTGCATTTATGTGCTAAGCAGAACCAAAAAAACACTTGAAATAATCAAATAATCAAGACGTCATCATATGGCTACCTCTCCATGACAAATCCTAATTTACAATTCTGCAATTTTCTGTCTGAGCTATCACATCACTTGCTCTTCTGAACTTACAGTGGCTAGGTTTGAAAACAATGCAGATGGACATTTTTAGGGGTTCGCTTTAAAAGTTCTGCCTGGAGTATAGCCGGATTGATGCCGATTACCTGCCACTAGATCCCTAGATGGCAATGAGTTCCTATACTTCCTATACTGTAGTGTGAACGACATCTGTTTGGTTATTTGCCAGGTGAAACTTTTATAATTGAACCCCTTATTGACGGTAACAGTATTTTAACTAAAAGGAAGACAAAGAGACAATTATCTCTTTTTTTCCCATACCTTCAAAAGCCCAGCTACACTTCTTAAATACCTCTACCCCCTTTGACTAAAAATCACATCAGCATACAGCCCTACATGCTGATATGAAATCATCTTACATTCATTAGCTAAACAAACATATTTTTTCTTAATTACAATTACTGTTTTTTCACTTCCTGGTCCACTTTGGCACAAATTATGCAATCGTCCCCGAGCATTGCATCCTGGGATGGTTACATCAGCAGTGTATGGTCATATGTCCTAGTCACATGTGCCAGAGTTCCAGGAAGTAAACGGAGATCTAGTAACCTGCCCTTAGTTAAAATGCCCACTGTCAGAAGAATGGGGAGGAGATAAAATCTAAAGTATGCAAAGAATAAAAATCCTGCAATTATCTAGAAGTATCTGTGTCCATTTCTAAATGTGCCTTTGTTGTTATTGTTGTTCCTCTTTGACGCTAACAGAGTATCTTTAAAGTGCTTCTGTTTTTGGACAGAATGGAGAGTGATTAGAACATCTGTCAGGTTTGTATTGCTGTCTGTGTCCCCATGAGGGAATTCCGCCATCTCTATTTGTCCTGGTGATCATTATTACTGAAAGTGAATGTGAAAGAAAATTCTAAAAATGTGCTTGTTGTCAGAACAGGAATATGTTCAAAATCTTCCAATGGGGACACTAGTTTTTCAGAGGCTACTGGCAGTTCTTTTCTGAAGGTGCACAAGTGAAAAAGGTTGTCCGACCTGTCCTCACTTGTTCACTGCTTTTATTGGATTGAGATCTATAAGTGATTGTCATGGCATGTCATGGTGGGATAAGGGGTCTTTGGGGTCTGAAAAAGGCGAGATACTTACATAGTGGGGGCCCATCTGGTGGTATGGTGCTGTTGGTGTCAGTTGTTGACAGGGCTCGGTCTCTTGGGAAGTCAAGAATAGTCAATTTTTGAACTGTTCTCAAGCTGGAGGGGTAGCGGCTGGGAACATGGGTGGATTTTATAATGCCTTCTTGTTGGCTAATGGATACAAAAGACCTCTTTTCATAAACAACATTCTTTAGGTTATTTATTTGGGATGTTTATTCTGGTTAATGATAATTGTAACTGACATTCGTTATATGGTTAAATAAAGGGCTGCTGTGGCTGTTTAAAACCAATGTTTATTGTCTGTTTATTGGGAATTGGAACACAATTAAAGAAGAACTCCAGGCAAATCAAAAGCCTACCCTTGCAGTAGGGCTACCACCGCATTGCAAGGGATAAGTACTCATTTTGTCTAAGCCACTCAAATAAAGCTGTTTTACTTACCTGATCCTGATAGCTCCACTGCAAAGGTATGTTTTTTTTATTTGCCTGGAGTTCTTCTTTAACTAATCCATCAGCCAATGCACTTTATATTTTTACAATTAAAGAAATGCAAATGTATACAATCCACCCTATAAAAATGTATATTTCAGTTTAGTTCTTCTTTAGACATTTTGCAGTTGATCTGGAACAGAAGACTGTTCACCAATAGATTTCCCTTGTTGCCTGGCATTACTCTCTGACTTTTGTACCATGTTTGCTAATGAAATTGTTGGTAAAGTGGAACTTCAGACAAGCAGCTATATACTTCGTGTCATGGGCATTGCTTTTCTTCTGCCTGGTGCCCCAGTCCTGATGCCACTGTCACCCATGTTTCTCTGCTGCTTATGACCCAATATGTTGCAGCAATATTTCGGGCATCCAAGAACAGCAGAGAGACATGGATGGTAGCGATATTGGGACCTGGGTACAGGCAGGAGATGCAGGGCATATGGAATATCTATAGGTGTACTGTTTACTTGAAAAAAGGATATATTATTCAATGCAGATAGTTTTATGAGTCAGATTCCCCTATCAGACAGCAGGGCAAGGTCCTGGACTTCTCTATGGACTACATAGCATTTAAGCAATGCCAGCTGGTCTAGGAATTGACTCAGACTGGGATTGGACAATGTGGGAGCAGTAGCATATTGATGAGACCATCTCTGGGCTCAGAGTTCTGCCCTCCCCAAAAGTACTGCTGTGCAGGGGATTACAAGAGGCTAATATAATATATAATATAATAATATTGAAAAATCTAGCTATTGTTTAATAAAACATAACAGCATTATTTTTTTGCATATCTTGCTTGCAGCTCATGTTTATTACAAACATTAAAATTGCAGTAACTTTATTATTTTTTGCTCCCTAGATATGGATACCAAACAATGTAGTCTTTGGATGTTTCTACCTCTTGTAATGTCTCTGTTCACCACAGTTGGCTTATGGATAGTGTAAGTATAACAACATATTTTTATTACCCTTCATTTTTATTATTCATAAAGTGCTGACATTTACCACAATTTATTTTGAACTCAATTAAAGGCATTTCCCAGGAAGATTTAAAATCACATCACGTCTTCTGACTCCCCCATGGAGTGAGAAAAAAAAGTGGTTTGCAGCTGCAGGGGTGCTGACTGAGCTGTCACATATCTCATTAGAGCAAAGAACCAGACGCAACACAAATTGGGCAGCACACCACAGACCGTTTGAAAAAATAACATCATTGATATTAACAAATACAAATATATCCTTCTATACAGAAATTAAAAACCATGAAAGCATGAAGCAAATACATAACATATTATTCAAACTCCTTAAAGACTGAAGCCTGCACTAAATATAATGAATGGAAACATATTTTTCTATCTTGAGCAGCCCCCCCTCCTCCCTCCCATTGAGGTTCCATCATTTCTTGTACTTGTGACAGAGGTTTTAACACAGTGTTTCTCAACCTTTTTTTCTGTTATGGCTCCTTTTAAAAGTATGCAAAATCCTGAGGCAACCCCAGACTAAAATGTAAGAAACATAAATATATAAAAAAAGGCAGTGTCATCCTACCCCAAACAATCAATACCAAACCCTTATCTTCTTGTAGTTCCAGTGTGGTGAATTGTAGTCCAATTCAGGAGAGGAGTGTACAGGGTTAGGTGACAACATTGAACCAAGTAAGCTTCGGCACCTTAGGAACAGAAGTGTCTATGGATACACTTAGCTGCTATGATTTAATTAAAAGCAGGGCATATATATGAAAAAGCGTTAAACTTTTTTGACATTGAAAGATCAAGTGCAACAACATCAAACATTGGTTTAGGCGTTTGGGTTATGATACACTTGTATGAGCAGGTGTACAAGGGGATTGATCCAGCTTAGTAATGATGCATTACATAGTGATCTATTAACCAACACATAAATTCAGTTCACTAATCTGCAAAGTGTCACTTGGCATGACAATTGCTATTGTCAGCCAAGAGACTGTTGTTTCCATCCCTTCTTGCTGATGAAATGGATTGTTTAGGCTTAGTGAATTGAGCCTAGAGTCTCTGAAAACAGGACTTCTTTGGAGAAAATAATTGTCCTCCAATGCCCAAGAGACCATTCTACTATCACAGAAAACCTTGGTGAAGTCACTGTGACATTATTAGTTTTCTCATAAACCCAGTACAGTAGATTTACTTCTATATGTATGCAATGTATGTTGTTGTTCAGTACTGTACGCCTTTTGATTTAGCATAGCTATAGATGTGAACATTATAAAGTCTCCTTTTTTTGTGTGCAGATATGGACATTGTCAGTCAGAAAATGCACAGGAATACTTCCCTAATACAAGTTTGCCATGTGCTCACCCTCACTATGTCTGAGTGACAGCTCCATGTATCCATGGAAAACTGTTACTCAAGCAGCAAAGGTCAACTAGCAGCCCAGGAGGCGCAGGGTTAAAGGAGCCCGTCAGTCATGAGGAATGGGCTGTCTAGTTGCTTCAGAAGCAAAGATCGGCCAGATGCATCCAGTTCATCAAAGTCTGAGAGTGCTAAAACCCTATGGGGGAATTTATCAAAACTGGAGCCGACAAAATCTGGAGCAGCTGTGCATGGCAACCAATCAGCTTCTCTCTTCAGCTTGTTCTGTTAAGACTTGAAAATGAAAGACAGAAGCTGATTGGTTGCCTTGCACAGCTGCTCCAGATTTTTTCTGCTCTAGTTTTGATATATTCCCCTCTATGTATCCTGAACATATCACACTGAAAGTTCAGTTCCAGCCAGGGAATCCCCTACCCTTACAAAAAAATAACCACCCCTCTACCCCCAAATAATTACTGTAGCAATAAAAGAAACCTACCAAAAAGCCCCTTTTACTGCTGTAATTCTTTTTTTTTTTTTTTAAGTTAGAAAGCATGTACAACAAACGGTATTAAAACCAATAACACAGGGTGACATTGTAGGTCCAGTCCATAGGAACATAACAGTCACACAGGTTCCAATGTTGCTGTTTTCCATTAAAACTATAAAGCCGACACAACGAAAACACATTAGGCATTCGGTCTGTAATGAACAAAAGAAATCAATCCACAAAGATTTTCCAACACTTCAGACTGGTGATAAAAGTGAGGTTCTATAAAGTGTCTGTTGAAAAGAGTTAAAATTGGAGCCACTTGAAGTCGACTTAAAATACAGATTCATGAGGTGAAAAAGATTCATAAGAAAAATATTTTTTTCACCGTTAATTATTCTTTTAATGCAAAATAATAATAACAATTTCTATATCCTCTCCTCCCCACGGTATCCTCTCTTTTCTTTTTACCCTACCTTTTTTTCTGGTGTGATATTTACGCTGTGATGTTTATGGTTGTAAAATTGACATTGTGATGACAGCAATTACCATGAGGTAAAATAACAAATGTAACTAAAATAACTAATACGTCTTAATTACTGGCCCTAAATACAAATACTCTATTGCATTATCTCCATATGGAAGGATTTATTTTAGATGATTACGTATTAGAATATGTGGTTAGAAGGTATTTTTTTAAATCTTATTGCCTGGAATTCACAGAAGCATTTTACTGAGCTATTTAGACAACTGTCAAACTTTTTGTGTCTGTACCATTTCATAGAGCATCAAGGCCAACCTCAGATAAGTTAATGTATGTTCTGTGTACACAATTGATCACTTCATATTGCAGCGATATTTTTTACATTGTTCGTTTTCTTCTTTTAATAGGTACTTTATTGCCATAGAAGATAACAAAATTTTTTCTTTATCATTTGACAAGTAAGTAGCTTTTACTCTATTTCTCCTGCATGGTGTTGGGTCGCTACATAAAAGAAAATATTTTTCAGTCTGTTTCTTGGCAGGAATCTGACAGGGAAATCCCTAGACATACACTATTCTGCAATGGGGCATAATGGAGCATTTCCGGCAAGCATGTATTTTAAGGCCAATCTTTAGCATGAAAAACAATGTATGCCCAGGTTCTCTCCTGCTCTGTACACCCCTTTCTGGTCCTTTTTATTTTTAATTTTTTTCCCCTTTTGTTTACATATAAAACTGCTCCAAACTGCTCTGCTACTCTATCCTCCAGCACCAGCCTGTGGATGGAGAAGAACGGCACACAAATGTCACACAGGTGTGTATGCCGCTGGACACCCAGCAAACAATCCATTGTGAGTGCATCTCCTGTAGGCAAGAGGACTACAGGAGGTGTATCCATGACTGCCTATGCAGACAAAGGTGTTGGATGATGCTGGGCATCATTCTACCTAGAAGTGCAGTGGTGGATAGGCATTCACAGAGGAATGGAGAGTGGCACAGGAAAGAGTAGGAGACTCAGATTAGTTCAGTAGTGAAAGCTGTCAGTCTAATATTTACATTGCTGAAGGGATGGACAGTAGAAGAAACAGGTCAAGCTAGAGTTGGGCTTCAAAGCCTAATTTGTACCTCCCCTGCTCCGCTTCCTGCAGCTTTATTTAAATGCAAGCATAAAGTGAATCTGTCATCAGTGAGGCTGCCTTTTCTGACCTCTCCTTTTAATAAATGCTAGTTGCCTGTGTGTCACTCTTACTATCAATACTTTCAGTCACTTACTCAGGGCATGTATTCCGATGAGCATGTCTTACTTTTTTTCTGACTTAAATGATCTGTTTTTTGCTTTGGGTCAGTGACTCAAAAGGTGTGAAATTGACTAATAAAATGTGCCTCTGCAAAGAAGCCACTGTCTGTGTCACTTTGACGAAGAGTAATTGCCACCTGAAGGCTCTTCAAAAACTGACACTTCAAGAATAAACCCTACTCTGTTCTTAAATGATGTAGGAGGCCTGAGAGGAACCACTGAGTGCAGTGGGGGACACGGGAGGTCAGCACTCCTGGAAGTATAATTTCTGGAGAGACTTTGGGTGGTAAACACTCATGACACAGAGGAGGGAGAGGTAAGTATTTACCTTCTTCATTGCAGGAGCACTTTTTGCAGGTTTTTGCTGTGAATTGGAACTGAACCTATGAAGCTGTGCCCAAAAAGTCAGGCAGAGGGCAATAGAGTAGTCACCAGCACTGCCTGTGGTCTCCCTGCAGCTGATCTTTCCCTCATTACTGACTTACCATGCATTGTTCTGCACAGTGTCTCTGTGTGGAAGGGGCCATATTGGTACAAGAAGGGATTCTGCATCCTCATATCATAGCTTCCAGCAGGAATAGAAGTGACATTTCCAAATCTTACTTTAAATCTCCCAAGACTAGCACTCAGAGGAGAGGTGCCTTATATCTCATACCAGGGAGCGCTATTTTTCAGGAGAAATACCAGACAAAAGGTACATTTTCAGGGTACTACTTTGGTGCAATTAACATTTCCAGATGGCCTCTATAACAAAGGTGGACAAATTACTATGGAATTCAGGAGCCTGTCTGACCAATCCAGGAGCCAGCAGGATTTTTTTAGCAGCCAGGTCAATTGAAACAGCAAGAGAAAACCTCAAAAGTTAGAGGCCAGCTGAAATTTTTAAGGATCATTGGCTACCTGGCTCCTGCCCTGTTCTATAACATAGCAAATCTTTACTTTTTGAGTCCAGTTTCATTTTAAAGCAAGCAAGACAGAAAATCAGCCAAATTAAGTAGCAATGTTAGGAGGAGGTCAGCAATAGAAAAGATGTTTGTTACATAAATATAAGAGGACACATACAGTATATTTAAAACTAAAATCGCAAGATGAAAGAATATGTTTTTAATTTCCATTGTTTCTTTCTATTCTGTTCCTTAGAAGACCTGATGGAATCAGAAGACCTCCCTATATAAGGTAAGCATTTAGACACTTGGGAGAAGGGAGGATAAATGTACAACCCCAAGTCCAAAGAAAGTTGGGAAGCTGTGTAAAATCTACATAAAAACAGAATGCAATGGTTTGCAAATCTTATAAACCCATATTTTATTCACAATAGAAAACATCAAACTGAGAAAATGTGCCATTTTAGGAAAAAAATAAGGTCATTTTAAAATTGGCAGGAACACTTCTCAAAAAAGTTGGGACAGGGCCATTTTTACCACAATGTAGCTTCACATCTGGTTTTATCAACAATCTGTAAACATCTGGGAACTGAGGAGACCAGTTGCTGGAGTTTTGGGAGAGGAATGTTGTCCCATCGTTGCCTTATATAGAATTTTAACTGCTCAACAGTCCTGAGTCTTCTATATCATATTTTTTGTTTCAAGATGCACCAAATATTTTCAATTGGTGAAAGGTCTGGACTGCACATATATGCACTAATATGAAGCCATGCATCTAATGCGGTTTACCATTGTCCTGCTGAAATATGCCTTCCCTTAAAAAAAAATGTTGTCTGGATGGGAGCATATGCTGCTCTAAAACCTGGATATATCTTTCAGCATTGATGGTTCCTTTTTAGATGTGCAAGCTGCCCCTTTCATACACATGAATGCACCCACATACCATCAGAGACAGGACCGGATTCACTCTTTCTGCTGCCCCAAAGCCAGGTTCCTCAATGTGCCCCCCTACCTGCCAGACCTCCCCCCATGGAGAATGGCAGACCTGCAGGCTGCATACAAGTGATCTTAGCGGCATCACCAAGATCACTTGTTCAAAACAAGAGGCGGCTTCCCTGCTGTACATTTAGCTCTGCTTGCCCAAAGCAGGACTAAATGTAGAAAACAATCCCCTGCCCGGCGCCCGGAACTGCATGTCCCGGACATCAGGAGATAGGAATTCCACACCCCTGCTGCCCCAAGGCCGGGCCTTGGTTGGCCTTGTGGGAAATCCGGCCCTGATCAGAGATGCAGGTTTTTGAAGTGAGCGCTGATAACAAGCTAGAAGTTCCCTCTCTTGTTTAGTTTGGAGGACGCGCCATCCATGGTTGCCAAAAAGAATGTCAAATTTCGATTCGTCTGACCACAGTACAGTTTTCCACTTTGCGACAGACCATTTTAACTGAGCTTTGGCCCAGAGAAGATGGCGGCGTTTCTGGATCATGTTCAGATATGGCTTCTTCTTTGCATGATAGAGCTATAACTTGCATTTTGGATGGCACAGCGAACTGTGTTCACAGACAGTGATATTTGGAAGTATTTCTGAGCCCATTTGGTAATGTCCATCACAGAATTGTGCCTGCTTTTAATGCAGTGCTGTCTGAGGACCCCAAGATCATGGGTTTTCAAGTTTGGCGTTTCAGCCTTGTCCCTTGTGCACGGAGATTTCTCCAGATTCTCTGAGTATTTTGATGATATTATGCACTGTAGATGATGCTATATTTAAAGTCTTTAAATTTTACATTGAGAAACATTAATTCTGAAATTGTTCGACAATTTTTGAATGCATATTTACTATGCTTCTGAGATACCCTGACTCTCGAAGATGCTCTTTTTATACATAATCATTTTACTGACCTGTTGCCAATTCACTTAATTAGTTGCAAAATGTTCTGCCAGCTCTTCCTTGTTAGTACCACTTACTTTGCCAGCTTTTTGTTGCCCTGTCCCAACTTTTTTGAGATGTGTTGCTGCCATCACTTTCAAAATTAACTCATTTTTTTTCTTAAAATGGTCAAGTTTCTCAGTTTAAACATTTGAAATGTTTTCTATTCTCTATTGTGAATAAAATATGGGTTTATGAGATTTGCAAATCATTGCATTGTGTTTTTTATGTAGATTTTACACAGCGTCCCAACTTTTTGGGAATTGGGTTTGTACTATGGATGGTAAATGCACTAACCCAATCTTTGTTTTCCCAGTGTTGCAGGTGATGCACCCCCTGCAAGCTGTGTGTTTAGTCAAGTAATGAACATGGCCGCTTTCTTAGGTAAGTATGCATGAAGTAATGTTGCCTTTTTCTGGTACATTCAAAATAAATTTGACTAGGTATAAATGTGTCTTTTAAATGGCACATATACAAAAACTAATATAAAATTAACACAAATTGAATAGATATAATTGCTGTAATACTTATAATACTACTTATACTACCACTACTGTAGTATACTGCTACTGTATTACTTATAACTACTGTATAGTTATCTGCATAATTTGATTATTGACTTGATCAATAGCATAAACAGTTTTATGATCAGCAGCACAGCATGGTTAACCCATAGCCAGAAGTCAGATTTGTTTTTACGGAAGTCAAGTCACTGACCAAAGAATTTTGTGGATTATTGTAATTTTCACTTTATTTTGTGAATAAGACTCTGTTTTTCTATGCATTGTTTCTCTGGTACTATTGCTCACACCAGCATACTGCATAGCACACAATGGATACCCAATGACTACAGCTGGCGATTTACTGAATTCAATGGCCTATAATTGCACTGTACAAATCCACATTGTACTGAAAGCAGGCTGTGGAAGTCCAGATGTCTCCAGAATGTGGCTGGCATGCAGGAAGGCATACCTATGTACATCATGCCATTGCCATTGATACTAATAGGATGCAGTTTAAGAAATAGCCAGCTGCAGTTAGTGAGAAACCACTATGCAGTTATTGTAATGCATGACAACTAAACTGAAAATATCCATACAAGAGCACCATAATTGCTCACAGCAGTCTTCAATTGATGGATTTAGCAAAATAAAGCAGCAGTTGCAAACTCCTACACGCATGACCTTATGTGTCAATGACCAGCGGGTTTTCACTCTAGTTGTTATAATACATTATATAAACAATCCAAAATTAAGTTGAAAAGTACATAGGCACATTTTAAAATATAAAATGGATGTTTTTTCACATTTATTGACCTACAAATCAGCAGTAAGGGGTATAATTTATTTGACAAATCAGTATCCAAACAATTATTCTTATGAGCTGAAAATAATAATTCTATAAATGTCATGGCAATGCACTGTACAGATCAGACTAGTAATGAACATAGTGAATTACATTGGTTGAAATATAGCATGAAGGAATGTTTGTTAATGGTGTTAAGTTAGTACTTATAAAGGCTTTCCTGAAAGGCATGGCCATCCATGACTTGACAGGCGCATTACCCAATCCAATCAGTACTGACAAATGACACACATACAGTAGAAGAGCACAATCAATATGCAGTGTTGTACTTAGAAATATGTCCTGAAATTATTTAATTAGTATAGCTATTACAATGAAAGGCTTTAAATTATTAAAACTGAACTCCAGGTATGAAGTATTATAATAGATATTTGCAAGAACGTGCGCTAATGGAGAGCAATAATATTAAATGGATAAATATAAACCAAGGACTAAAAAATATATATAAAAAATTTTGGTTTCTATAATTTTTTAGAGTTTTTCTAGAAGAGTACGAGAAGCTGCTGGACTCAGGCACTCGGCCGCTATAGTGAAGATGTGTTAAATGGTACAGCGCTAAACGTCCTTCATTGATGGATATGCGAAAGATCAAACTGTTATGATCAAAGCTTGGAGCATTCATATGAAAAATGTAAAAAATGTATCAAAAAGTGTCAGTGACATCTATATAAATAACAGTGAAAAAAGTGTAAATATATATATATATATGTTTATTAATTACCAATTTTTGGATTAATATTTGCACATAGAGTGTTGCATTCGATTGTTGTGTTACCATTTTTATTGATATATGTTTATATATACATGACACATACTTTTGTATACTTTCTTACACGCTTTTAGACTTTAAACACAGGTTCTTTATTCGATACATTTTTTTACAATCCACTGAACAGTTGTTTTTTTGACATTTTATTTTGGATCAATATCCTTTTACACACTATCAGTTTTTTTACACTTTTTTCACTTTATTTATATAGATGTCACTGATAATTTTTGATACATTTTTTACATATGAATGCTCCAAGCTTTGATCATAACAGTTTGATCTTTCGCATATCCATCAATGAAGGACGTTTAGCGCTGTACCATTTAACACATCTTCACATGAAGTATTATGCATACTTACATTGGTCTAGCTTGGCTCAATGTAAGTATGCATATGCCATATCTGATGGCCCACACTGATCCTGTAACGCACTGTAGTAGCTGTAGCTACTACAGTGCTTTACAATGATCTTTTGAGTCCTGTCATGGGGCTGTGCTGAGTGGCTTCCCCACTGCACTAAAAACAGAACGGGTCACTCACTTGACATAGCAGCTACTCAGCAATATCAGTTTTTTTTTATCAATGAACACAAGGCGTTCTCTGGTTGGATGAAGGGATGATGATGGGACGATCTGCACCTCATCCAGTCAAATAACATCTTCATTAATCATTGGTAAAAATTCTTGGCATTCTGTGAATGGCTACTGTGCCAAGTGAGCGACCTCCTGTGTTTTCAGAGCAGAGGGGAAGCTCAGCACTATACAGGACCCAAAAGATGGCTACCAGCACTGTATCTTGGGCTGATCAGGTATGGAATATGCATATTTACATTGGGCCAAACTGAACCAGTGTAAGTATGTATATATTATTTTATACCTGGAGTTCAGCTTTAAATATTGCTGCTTCTTTAGTAAAGGATGTACCAGCTCACCATTTTAAGAGATGATGATAATTGTTACCATTATAATTGCTTGTACATAGTTTGTATCTCATTCACGATTGCCTCACATTAACAGAACTTCTTATATTTTAGCCTTAATCATTGCTGTCCTGCGTTTTATACAATTGAAGCCAAAGACGATCAACCCCTGGCTTAGTATCAGTGGACTTGTGGCCTTATGTTTGACATCATTTGGAATGACATTGTTGGGTAATTTTCAGGTAATTGGTTATTTATTTTGGTCATCCTTAATATTTAAAATGTTACATTTATTTACTGTATAACTTAATGTTAACATTAAATGATAGCTAAAGCCCAGACATTTGTTTTATTTGGAATAGAATAGGTGAGAGTAAAAACCACAGATTTGTTTTGCCATTTGTATCTCATCAGGGAGACTTTCCTTCACTTCCTGTCCTTTAGACTCAACAAGACTCAACAAGTAGTAAGAGGATATCTTTCCAATGTAAGTGAAATCACCTCTGCTCATTGCAGGATTTTCCCTCTATTCCTGTTCAGGTGGGAAATTTTGATTTGCTACCAGAACAGGAATAGAGGTGAAATCTTTCATTGGGGACACTGGAATAACCCTCACTTTTATTACTAGTTACATTGTAGATCAGGACAGTTAGGGAGAGTGAATCTTTCTAACAGGAACAAAGACAGTAATAAAAACGTGACAGTGGTTCTATCCCCTAACCAATCTACTCAATTTTTTAAACATGTTTTGTCTTTAGTTATAGTTTAGGGGCATATTTATAAAGCAGTTAATCCGACATTTACCAAACATTCACTGCAGGCAAATCTTCCTGGAACATGTGTTTAGATTACAGCAATAGGTTCACTTTCAGTGAATGTTTTGTGAAAGTTACACTCACTGCTTTATAAAAATGCACCTAAAGGCCCATTCATACCTTGGCACCCCAGTGTGTTGCATTAATGTGTGTTTTTTCTCGCATTACCATGCATCACATTAAGGCAGCCCATTCAAGTGGATGTGGTGGCAACACACCAAAACATAAAAGAAAAAAAAAAAGATGCACCATTTTTGCACTACAGCAGAAAAGTGTGATTCAGCCCTGACTGATATGTTTATCATTCCCTGCAAAGTCAGCAGGACCTTTCCAGATGTAGACTTCTCTATTGGACCTTTTGTTTGTGCAGCTTTCTTTTGGTTCATCATGTACAATATGTATACACTACATAAAACAATAAGTGATCAGCGCCAGCAAATACAAATAAGAGCTACTAGGCACTCAAGATAGATAAAAATATCTAAAAGGATTTAAGACAATCATGTGCCAAGTTAAATAAGTACAATTCAGTGAAATATGTGATGAACAGTTAAATATATGAGTATATGCTTTAAAAATATATACAGAAAAGCATATCAAAACATGAAAATATGCAAACAGAGTGAAAAACACAAAGTCCAATGTGCAGCAATAAAAATCGTGCAAATAAATGCAGGGGATAGTCCAATGACAGACTTTCTCCTCCATTTTGCATTCACTGGGTGGAGGTGAAAGTCTGTCAGAATTCTGTGGCAACTGTTTATATTTTTAAAGCATATACTCATATATTTCATTGTTCATCACATATTTCACTGAATTGTACTTATTTAGCTCGGCACATGATTGTCTTACATATATACACTACAGTTGGTATATCTGCTGTGAATATTGTGATTAATAGCATTTCCTTCTGTCTTTCTTCTGTCAGTTGAAGAGCAATGAACTTATACATAACGTTGGCACTTCGATGACCTTTGGGTTTGGCGCAATAGCCTGCTGGATTCAGTCCATCCTGACCTTTAAAATAAACATTAAGAATGAAGGAAAAATAACTGGAATCCCTAGAGTTATATTATCAGCAACAATAACACTCTGTGTTATCATCTGTATCCTTTTTATTCATGTGGAAAATGTATTGTCTGTGTCAGTACAGAACATCCATTAATGTTATTCTGAGTAACAACAAGGTTTAAAGATCCCCAGTTCAGTATAAATCTAACTCAAGCAGAAAGCATGCCCTGAACTAACGGTATATATCAATTTTAAGGTCGGGTTTAAATCAGGGGACTTTGTCACCTTATGGAATGCTCATCTGTCTAGATTTAATGACCAGAAAATAAGGTCCCAGCAAGCAAAAATGTGGCTGAGCCACAAGGAAACAGATATATTAGTGTGACCCTCATCTAAAGCTGGCCATGCACTGGTAGATTTTCATATGAATGCTCATGCAAAAGTTGTTTAATAATGCCATTAGAGACTTCTGTTTGATTTTTACATTCAATTTTCGAATGAATGGAGTTTCCCGAACGAAAGCCACGTTCACTGTTAAAATTTTGTTTGAGAAAATTTCAATTTTTTAATTACTACGGTAGAAAATGATCATCGATTTGACCCTATTAACTATTAGAAAATCAAACAAACGTTTTGAAAACAAATTATTTCAAACAAAATTGTACTGGTGTATGACCAACACTATTGCAATGCTAGCTGCCCTTGTAGGAAAAGCAGCAGTGTCGTAACAATAGTCATAGTAGCCTACGTGGCTGCTATGGGGCCTGGGGCAGGAGGGGATTTTTATTAGGGAGGTTGTTAAGGAAAACTAAACCATTAACTTTCTAGTATAGAAGGGCTAAAATCAGACCTCAGGATCATCTAGTCACAATTCCCCCTCTGTGCAGTATGAAGCATTTTTAGCAGTGTAGATTTCTTTCTCTCTGATCTTCTGCTACAGGCTGAACCCTGTATGCCTAATGCACTCAAAAATCCCTCAGCTAAAACCTTATTGGAAAGCAAAGCTTTGTAGTTCTACAAAAAAAAAAAAAAATTAAAAGTTTATATTAGGGATATAGAGTAATTGTGTGGCAGAGCATTATTCATTGTATCATAATATAACATATTATGGTCATTATCTTTGCCCCTACAACTGTAACATTTTTCCAAAGAGCTGGTCCCTACTAGTGTGCTGGCTAAACTGACAGCTCTTCTACTGTCTGTCTTTGATTTAGGCATACTTTATGTTAAGAACAATGACAGGTATTGCCAGAGTTGACACTAGTTAGAGTTAGCAGGGAGACCCCATTACATTTTTGCAATGGGATCCCACGAGTCATAGTTACTCCCCTAAGAAGCAGGTTTGATATTGTCCCAATGTGGAGCAAAGTATTCAGCAAAGGAACAAGGGCAGCTTTTCCATTCCCATTATATACTGTACTTAGTTTCACTTTAATTAAAAATGATAACATGCATTATGAAGGTGCCTAAAAGAAACAGGATGTAAACACTTAAAAGGCACCTGTGATGACTGTTGACATAATATTTCAATTTATGTTAAAGATCCCATTGGACGGAGCCACACATACAATTTTAATCTCTTACTACTGAGAAACTTGACCACTTTACAAGAATCAGCTCATTAGACTAAAGCTGCACAGGACATTTTTATTAGTTTAGCCACCCTGCTGAAGTCACTAGAGATGAATTTCTAGGAGTAGCAATTGATTGTAAAATAGGTGAAACAAATGGCTTCCTATGGAATATACCACTCAAGCAGTATACAGTAGCATCTTGCAGAAATCAGCTGCACATGATTGCAGCACTTGTTGATTGTGCAAGATTGATCACTTCTACATGCCTCTACAGGTTACTTGTATAGCTTATTTCTTGGGAAGCCATTTGTTCCATTGGTTCAGTGATCAGTTGCTATTGCTAGCTATTGGCACATCTTTTTCCTCTAGAGACACATGAGGGTCACATGCCCTGAATGGTACCTGCTCAACTCGCAGGCTGTGTTAGGTCTCGTGGTGCTCTCTCCCTGCAGGTTCTAGGGAGAACAGGAATAAAAATGATTTACCTTTAATGACAGTATACATATTCTGAGCTATTTTTTTAATTATCACTATACACCAATGGGAAAATATCACACTTGAAAACTTTTGCAGAAATAAAATCAGACCATTTAGAGATGCATCATAATTTTTAATGAAAACAGCACACCTAGTGGTAATCCCTTCATAGAGTATAATTAAGGGAGTCATAGCCACTAATAACAACACTTCCAGGATTGTCAGTGTCCTGTGTTTTCCACTGCGTTTAATGGTTCCTCCTGCTGACCCCTACATCACTACAGAATAAAGTAGCAATGTTTGGATCCCGGTGGAATCTCACTTGGGCAAATGCCTATTAATTATTCACTTGGCAAATTGCATGATAAATCAATAATAAATACACCCCATATACATTAATTGAGTGGCACATGTGGGGGCTACATGTAGAGGGTAAAGAGTAATTGTCTGCGTTCACGTTAAGATTGTGTATAGAGATAACTAGTATCACTAATGGCATACTTGGTATGTTGGTGATGGACAGTGTTGGCTGCTAAACATTTTATTAATGAAGGTCCTCTAACATTCGTGGGTTAATAATAAAACAAAACAAAAAAACAAAAGGAAAAAGTGATAATTGCCAGTGCTTTGAAAAAAAATCAAGGGCTACATACTGTAGTAGCTCCCCCATTAAGTTGCCTGTCACGGCATGGTCGATGATAGTGCAATAGTCAGTGTCCTTAGCAGGCAACCTAGACTAAGTAGGATTGTTCCCTTGATTTAAGAGTAGCTTTTGAGGTTATCTTCTTTCACCAAAGAGCTGCATCTAGTGGACTGCAAAATACAGTACTACTGTACGCTCATTCCTAAGCAAGAAATAAGTGTAATACAAGCATGGGTCAGAATTAGGAGTCCAATTTTTTTAGAACGTTGGAAACTACAATGTTAAAGACTGAATACATGTCTATGGGCCTGTTGCAACAGACTTTGGGCTTGTTTCGATGGGCAAATTCAGCTTTCAGGTATGTTCTGCTTGCATTTTAGATCAGTTTGTGACACTTCTGAGAGTATTCAGAGGTCATTGACGGGTACATTTGACTTGCTGTTGACCTCCTTCTAACCTGAATTTGACCATTTCCCATTGACCTATGAAAAGAGAAGCAGTACAAACGTGAACAAAAGGCTGTCAACACTGGCCCTTTCCTACTGACTATGAGAAGAGAAGTAATACAAATATGAACAAAAGCCTGCCAACACACACCCATTCCCATTGGCTTGTGAGGAGACAGGCAATACAAACATGAACAAAAGCCTGCCAACACAAGCCCTATAGTCCATCTTCCTACTGAGTAAACTGAGCTGTGACTGTATTTTGTGTGCTCCTACAGTACAATGTACACATTTTTCCTTTACTTAGCACTATACAGATTTCATCTTTGAATGGCAGAAGTTAAACATTTATGCACCAAGAGTCCAGTGGGTGCTTGTGATGTGTTTTGTAACGTTTTTTGGGACACTGGCGGTGGAGTTCAGACACTGCAGATTTGAAATCATTTGTGTTGAAAACCAACAGCACCAAGAGATTTTCCACAGTATGTCTGAAAACATGTCTGACATGTCAGAGTACCAAACAGATCAGCTGTAAAAAATGATGTTCACAGAACATGGCCTGTAAACGTGGACAAACAAACAAAGTCTACAGCCTTGAGTAAATGTGAAAAAAAAACATTTGAGAGATGGCTATAAAAGGACAGTGCAACATTTCTCAAACGTTCTTCAGTGTTAATTTTCAAGCAGATATTTGTTACCGGTATTTGGAGTCTGGTAAAAACTGTTACCTAGTCAAAAATGTGCACCTGTGAAAAAAACAATCCTTGGATTACTGTAGATTGTGGATCCTGCACAGAAATCAATCCATTCTTATCGTCATTGCTGTCCAAAGATATAGACTGCTGTACAGAATGAAATAAAAAGAATATGGTCCAATTTGAGATTGGGTTTAAGGATAAACCTAGACCGGCTAACTTTTTGAACATCCTCACAACTGAACTCCGAACTTGTGTAAAATGTAACCATGCAGTGCCCCCCCCCCCTAGCAATGCATGGGTTAAATGCTTGTTTTGTGTAGGGGGATTGGAATAAGTACAAAATACTTAACTTCTTTCTCACTCTCCGAGCAGCCAGCACTGTTCTCCACTCTCCAATGCCTGTGTGATGTGGGTTGGCTCTCGTAGTCCTCAGGTTCAATGCTGGACCACTGAAGCTGGAGAACTGCTACTGGTGGAGCAGCGAAGAGAATTGGCTTTTGATACATAGGGTAATGCAGAGTTGATAGAACTTTTGTCAGGGTTTGTGTCCCAGTTAGGGGAGATTTTTACACCCACATTCTGTCCCAGGTGTTGCCACTTATTGAGAGAGAAAAAAATCAAGAAAAATCTTCCTATGGGGATCAAAGAGACCAAAAATACTAACAAAGGATCTACGGTAACCCTTTTCTTGCTTAGAAAAAAAAAGTGTTTTGCTGTCAATGGTTATTTCCCTTCACTTCCTGTCCCAGACAGTACCAGTGACCGGAGCAGAAGTGAGGTGAAGCCTCCAAACATGGACACCAACAATGGCAGCAACCTAAGTGAATGTCTAACCCTAGTCTATCTGAATCTAAAATAAAAAAGGTTTTGGCTAGACTTCTACTTTAAGTTAGAGCTTTAAAAATTTTAATGGATTCTGAGGCTGGATCATGGTAAAAGAAAGTTAGAACCAATGATCTGAGTTACTACCGGTAATTGGATTTCAAGTTTCAGGTAATAGCCCTATTCATAAGCTTCTACATGTGAAAAATCAAAAGGAAATATTTTTTGCTGAAGCACGTTTCCTTCCCATATTTTCTTCTTGGGCAGGATAAGAAGTGGTGGAAACTTTGCCAGCAGGCATTGCTCTCTGTTGCCTCACTGTGGAGATTTCTTTTTACAAAAAGGGATAAAGGCAGCAAAAAAAATCTTAAAACAATGTAGAAGATTAGGGGATAGCAAGGACTATAGTAAGCTTTTTTTTGTTAACTTTGTCCCTTTTAGAGATTGTCCTTATTAACATTGTCAGCAGGAGAGTAAAGGAGTGAAAATCTCCCCAATGGGACCTCAACAGACAGCAAAAAAATATGAAAGAGGTTTTAACCCTTGTCCCCCATTTCAAAAATGTTTTTAAAAAAAGGTTTTGCCAGGGAGTTGCACTTTAATGTTACTTTTGTTACTATTATGGCAGCTTTGAATAAGTGCATAAACATTTTCACAAAATGTAATAACTGCATATATCATCACCATATATTTGTTGAGGTTCTATTTCAATAGGCCAGGCAGCTATAGTAATATTTTCATGTGCATATTAGAGTAATGGAATGGCTGTACCCTTATCATTGTGACTATCCAGTATTCTATAGCTACTATTTCTTTTCAAACATTAGAGTCTGTTCTATTTACAGTCTATACAGGTTACAATAGTGTACAAATCTTTTATTACATTTAATGAAAGACCACTTAGCAAACAATCTTTGATGAGTAAGGGTATTGTCCCCCTTACTAGTCCATTAAAAACCGTGAAGGTTTAGGAGAAATTTCAGCTGAACTTCAGGCAGAAGCTAAATCCACATATGAAATACATATATGGAAAATGTTTTACCTGATAATGGATCTGTATTTCTGTCCATCCAGGCCTGAGATTTACACAGCACTATCGGTATTTTTAACCTAACCTTTCTCGACTGAAATTGACACTAAACTCAGGAGGAGAATGCTGGCTGCCGTGCGAGTGAAGAAGAGGAGAAGTATTTATACTTATTCTTTCCCCCTAGCCAAAATAGCAATAACAAAAGCAGGGGGAAGATGGGGGTTATGGCATGGGTAAAGTTAACAGCATCCTGGAATTGGGCTTTAAAAAATACAGTAAGTTAAAGAGCTGTTGTATATCATGCACTGAAACTTGTCAGAGACTACCTAAAATGTTAGCGTAACATGTATAGAGCCCAGCAGTAGCCCTGAAAAAAATCCCTTACCTCTGGGCCATGAGAAGTGGAGGTACCTCTTCTTCCCGAAAAGGGACAGCATTCATTCCCTGAGTACCAACTGGTAGACACAAGCAGTGTCACATTGAAAACTGGGGGCATTAGTCTCTGCAAATATCAGTAATTTTGAATCTTCAGCATCACTTTGAAATGGAATGCAAAAAAATCTACGTGACAGGTATATTCGGGCACCATATGCTGCACACTATATACCTGATTTTTTAAATTATAAACTTCAGACATATATGCAGAAAACAAAAATGACTAGCACCTAAATATATCACCCTTCTGCAGTACCCTGCATAACAGGACTCAGACTGGGAGAAAAAGGGAGGTAATTAGGCTCTAGCAAAGCACACATTGGCATCAGTCTAACCCTAAGCGCATGCTAACAGAAAAGGTTGGCAAGCTTTCAGAGAGGTGATTACTCATCAGTGGGTTGCTACTCTTTTATGATCCAATCAGGAGCTTTAAGTATTGTCCTGACATAATGCCATCTACAGGTTACTGAAGGCAGTTGCAAATAATGATGGAGGACTGAGTCTACTGACTATTCTCTCATTATTTTTACAGCAGTACAATCATAGTATTGACTTTGACAGCAGTTCATTAACACTTGTAGGATCCAGACGTCAATTTCATGGGAAAGGAGGAGATACTCTTAGCAGTTTGATGGTTACCTAATTTCGTTCTGATGTGTATAGGTAGCCATAGATTTCTCCTTTACTTGAAAATGAAATGAGAAGCTGATTGGTTGCCATGCACATCTGCTCCAGTTTTTGTTTGCTCCACTTTTGATAAATTCCCCCCTCTGTGTTTTAGATTTTGGACTAAGTAAATAATATAAATCAAATTGCTTACACATACAAAAGAATTAGAGCAGAATTTAAAATGTAAGTATTGGGTGGAGCAATTCTAAGATTGTATATTGTAAATTGTATAAAGTCTACATTATCTTGGATTTTTATTACATTTTATGCATTCCAGTAAACCTCAATATGATTGCTTTGGTTGAACAAAGTCTTGCCTTTTATCTACTGTCATCCACATACACTATATTGCCAAAAGTATTGGGACACCCCTACAAATCATTGGATTTAAGTGTTCCAATCACCTCCATGGCCACAGGTGTATAAAATCAAGCACCTAGGCATGCAGACGCTTCTACAAACATTTGTGAAAGAATGGGTTGCTCTCAGGAGCTCAGTGAATTCAAGCGTGGTACCGTGATAGGTTGCCACCTGTGCAATAAGTCCATCCGTGAAATGTCCTTGCTACTAAATATTCCACGGTCAACTGTTAGTGGTATTATAACAAAGTGGAAGCAACTGGGAACAACAGCAACTCAGTGGTAGGACATGTAACATGACAGAGCGGGGTCAGTGCATGCACGCCAACTGTTTGCAGAGTCAATAACTACAGACCTCCAAACTTCGTGTGGCCTTCAGATTGGCACAACAACAGTGCGTAGAGAGCTTCATGGAATGGGTTTCCATGGCCGAGCAGCTGCATCCTTACATCACCAAATGCAATGCAAAGCGCCGGATGCAATGGTGTAAAGCACGCCACCACTGGGCTCTAGAGAAATGGAGACGTGTTCTCTGGAGTGACAAATCACTCTTCTCTGTCTGGTACGTGGACGTGTCTGAGTTTGGCGGTTGCCAGGAGAACGGTACTTGCCTGACTGCATTGTGCCAAGTGTAAAGTTTAGTGGAGGGGGGATTAGGTTGTGGGGTTGTTTGTCAGGGGTTGGCCTTGGCCCCTTAGTTCCAGGGAAGGGAACTCTTAAGGGATCAGCACACCAAGACATTTTGGACAATTTCACGCTCTCAACTTTGTGGGAACAGTTTCGGAGGTGGCCCCTTCCTGTTCCAACATGACTGCGCACCAGTGCACAAAGCAAGGTCCATAAAGACATGGATGAGCGAGTTTGGGGTGGAGGAACTTGACTGGCCTGCACAGAGTCCTGACCTCAACCCGATAGAACACCTTTGGAATGAATTAGAGCGGAGACTGCGAGCCCGGCCTTCTCGTCCAACATCAGTTCCTGACCTCACAAATGCGCTTCTGGAAGGATGGTCAAACATTCCCATAGACATACTCCTAAACCTTGTGGACAGCCTTCCCAGAAGAGTTGAAGCTATTATAGCTGCAAAGGGTGGGCCAACTCAATATTGAACCCTACGGACTAAGACTGGGATGCCATTAAAGTTCATGCACATGTAAAGGCAGATGTCCCAATACTTTTGGCAATATAGTGTATCTCTTCTGTAAGGCCATAAACAATGCATGACTCACATCACTTCTAATATCAAGCAGCTGGACCAACATTGAAGTCTGTATGTCCCTACAATGATCATCATGTTTGATATTCATCCAAAGGAAATTGATAGGATGATTATAAGACATGATGTTAAATGACTTCCAATTTCATGTATGAGTTCCAGTTAGGGCTGTAGTGATTTATGCGAAATGACTGGCTTGAAATATTACCAATAACTAAGATGAATTATTCCAAAGGAAACACAGCCTTTGATTTTTTATTTGACAAGGAAGAAAAAGCTCAAATTATGTAGATAATATTAACAAAGTGTTAGTTTATTATACAAATATGCATGTTACTATAAAAACATGTCTATGATGTAAAAAAACACCCGGTGGACGTTATATTATTATACATTGCTCATGGCGATGTTGTGCTTTAACCCACGGCAACCAGTAAGCTTCCAGTAGCTTTGTGCAGTTACACTAATACCATCAGAACTGAGTATTTGGGGAGGTTGCGGCACAATGTTACTCCTTGCACTAACTTCCTAAACAAAGATCATGCTTATATAAACCGGCAAAATGTAGGGCTCTTGCACGTGGCTTCCTGTGTCTGTACAATGTAAATTAGACATATTTCCCCTGCCAGGTAACCACAGGTGCTGCACACAGCCTCCCAATGGGATTCAATGGCTGTAAGCAACTATACGCTGGACGTGTAAACAAAGGCATGCATAAAGGCACAGATTCCAAAACTGCGGGGCAAATATGCTGTTTTTTACATGTACGGCCACAGGCAGCTGTGTGCATGAGCCTAAGAGATATTTAGTGTTAAAAGATCATCTTTGTAATTCAGAAATGGGTAGAAATGGTTACTGTTTTATCTTGCAATAGATGTATTATTTTTAAATGTGAAAATAAGAGAAATACATTTTTTTCCAGCTGTACCTTCTATGTAGCCAGTACAGCTGTTATGTCTGAGCACCTTAAAGTTATGTGTCACACAGCAGCTAGTGCTAACAATCTAGCTTTTTCTTCACTACAATGTGTGAAATATTTGTGCGCTATCACAGGCACTGCATAATACAATGAACAGCCATATGTTTCCTGTTTTAGATTTCAGGCTTACAAAGCCAATGTATTTTTTTTCCTGTAAAATAATTGTATATATATACCAGGGTAAAACTGGCATCAAGTGAGGGGCGGGAAAAAATGGACTCTTCTGAAACCGCTGTACTTATGGTTAAAGGCCAATTTAAAGGCATTATCGACCTTTAGCAAAATAAATAAATAAATGTGCACACATTAATAATAGAAAAAGATGTGCATTTATTGACTTTTTGCATTGAACCTGGCAAACCATTGCAACTGTGATCAGTAGATTGTGGGTGCAATGCTCAGGCACCTGCAGACTCTTCCTCCCAGCCCCTGTTCATACAGAAGTATGGACATTCAGCAACATAGACAAGAGGAGGTATGAATGGACTTCAAGTGTGACTTGGAACCACACTGCCTTTTCATTGTAAAATGAGTGGATTGTACTGTGCATGTTCACCTTGGTCCCATTCATTCCTATGGGAAAGCTGTACTCTGTGTGACTGCATGAGGCCACTTTGAGTACGTATTTCCAAAGGAATGAATGGGGCCATGGTGCACATGTGCAGTAAGAAGCGGCCATTTGTGGAAGAAAGGCTCTTGGGCTTTGAGTTGAGATGCAGTTTGGATGGCAGTATTGGGGCTAAACGTTGGTATAAAATCTAGTGGGCAGCTTCCATGGTGATGATAGTCATGGTCATGGGACATTTGTACAAAGGTGCAGTTGTCCTTTAAGGGTCAGTGTTTACAGAGTGCAGGAGCCACGCTGCCTGTAGAACCTGTAACAATTAAATTGATGTGGCAGGTGTATGTTAACAATACGCTGACAGAGGTTGATACTGGCTAAAATCGAGTAGAGGGGTAATGTTACTGAGCCATCATGTCTGTCTTAAAACCTCCTCAGTCGCCTGTCAGCATCCTGCAACTGGTATTGCTAAACCACGGTCAATTATTGAATACTGTCACACAGGCAACTGATCTACTATATGTAAAAAAAAATATTTTTCTTATCTAGAATGCTGTGGGAATTCTGAATGTTATGAAGATATACATTTAAAGCAATAAAGGCTGCATTGTACACTGTCCTAAAATGTACCCCTTTCACTAAAAATTACCTCAGCATACAGCTCTGCATGGTGATGTGAAATCATCTCACATTCATTAGTTAAACATATGTTTATTTTACTTAGAATGATTTTTTTCCAGTTCCTGGTCCTCTTGGGCATTTGTGATGTAATGTGCCCAAGCGCTGTATCGTAGGAAGGTTAAATCAGCAGTGCATTGCTGGTGAATCTCATCTGTATGGTCATGAAAGCTCAGGAAAGGGCATTTTCCTCTCTTGAGATGATGTGCATGGTTACATGTCCTAGTCACATGTGCCAGACTTCCAGAAAGATATATCAATCTACCTTTAGTAAAAATGGTCTCTGTGAGAAGTATTTGTTTGCAGATTGTTATTACTAAACATTTCTAAAGGTGCATTTGTTGTCATTTCAAAGATATTGGTGAAGTTCCTCTTTAAAGTGCTGCAGCTTTAAAATCTATACCTATAATAACATAGTATAATATTATAAAATGGAGCATACATGCTTTTTCTATAATCCATGCATATTACTATATAACAAAACATTAGAACAGTATCTGCACATGCAAGGGATGACAAAGTGTAAGTTTGGCAGCAGCAGAAAATCTTTTTTATCTCCAAACAACTAATTAGATTAGAGAAATTCCAAACTTTTCCTGTTGTTTAGTAATTTGTAGACAACAGAATCTTGCTGGGCCAGTGTAAAGCATATGCCTTTTGATAAATCCTCCCAACAAAAAGCAATATATAAAATGATAATATACTGTTATATTACCCCTAATGAACATGACTGCAGAATTAACTCTTATTTCATGGAAACCATTTATATACAACTAGAGGCATGTGTTTGTTTTACAGTCTAATAGCTCACATTTTACCAGGACAAGTCAATAGACAAAATAATATCTTAGTAGAAAGGTCCACTAAACAGGTTTTTTTGAGGTTGGCTGAGGTCATTGGTATTTATCGGTCCTCTCTGTGTTAGAGTTCCTTGATCTTGTGCTACACTCACCATGCACATATAAGGGGACTCTTTATAAAGAAAACCGGCGAGATACAAATGTCAAACAAGCAAAGCCATTGGTCAATATTATTCCATCTTCCCCAGGGATTAAAGCAGAACCTTATCACCTGCTGGGTTGAGAGGGCTTTTGTCATACTGTGCAATTATGCACAGAAGACTTATCTACTAGTCTGCTCTCCTCCAGTGCTGGAAGGTCTAGGAACATGGTCGCCACTCCTCCAACTCTTTTGCCCTCGTCTCCAGCAATTCTTTTGGGGTCTGTCATCTTCTCTCTTTGGCCATTGTGTGGCAAGGGATGATGTAACTCCTATGCATACATGCAGGAGTTACATGATCCCGCCACCTGACTCCATTCTGGACATCTTACAGATGACAGGAATAAGGTGAGCCAGGAGTGTATACACAATATAACACTAAGAGCAAGGGGAAAGGGGTTTTTTTGGCAGAAGAGACATGCAAAGTCCCACTGACACCTTGACAGCACTCCCCAGCCGCTCCTTCCTCTGTCCCATCTGGCACCAAAATCTCTAGCATTGGTTGGTGCCAGATGCCACAGGGAGCAGTGACATCATACGGCAGTGCTCAAGCCTAACAACTGGTTGCCAGACCTGAGCACTGTCACATAGGAGGAGGTCACATGCTCCCCCTACCCAGAAGCCTGATGTATTTTCACCATGGAAGGCAGTGGAAGGAGGAGCAGAGGAGCATTGGCAAGGAAAGGCCCTGAATGAGTAAGGTTGGGAAGTGTAGTCAAGTAATGCAAAGGCCCATAATGAAAGTATGTAATTCAACAATGGCGCAAGCTTTGCATTTTATAGTCCCTAAGCATATTTTCAACAAGTTTGCATAATAGATTACATTCTTGTTAAATAAAACTCAAAATAAGTTTTTTCTCAAAGCATAGGGCTGTGTAATATAGAATATGTACTTTAGAACGGCCCAATATTTGCAGTGCAGAAGTTTACATTAGTTGGACTATACATTGTACACTGGCAGTTACTAGATTGTCCAGCTTAGATACTTTAACTATATTCTTTTATATCTGTTTAATTGTATAGGTGAAACATAAAGTATATCTAAAGCCAAAACATTTTGGATAGCATAGGGAATGGTTAAAACACTGCCAGATATATATATTTTTTTACATTTGTGTCCCACTGGGAACATTTCCTTTCACTTTCTTGAGACAACTCAAAATTTGGGATTTTCCCAAAGTCCCGGCATAAAGATCACCAAGAAAAAAAAGAGACGCTGAATTTCCCTAGTAGTGACTGGACTGGAAAAAAAAAACAGAGACTCTAACAATTCCCGGCAACATTAAAAAATATATAAATACAAAGTTTTGGCTTTAGATACAGAAAGGACGCCATAAGAATTGCTTCAAGACAAGTTACTCTGAAAACAATGATTCTGGCGTTGGAAGGAGCAGTGGGGCCACCATGTGGTCATCTTGTATTCATCGGTGAATAGTGTCCAGCTGATACTGTGAACTATGATAGCTGTCATTTACTGAGCTTTTTGTATTCATTTAACATGTATTACTGACTTTATTTTTGTAAATGAACCATTTATCCGTGTCACTTTTCATTGTATAAACATTGTATAAACAATGTTATAGTCATTATGCACCATCTTTAAGTAGCAATAGCTAGATGAATGTATAGTGCAAGTCAATAGTGAGGATTGTATAAACAGGTATGAAACCCTCCATTAGTAAGGTTGTTGAATTTAGCACAGACCTTACACAGGTGAAGCAATTTCTTAAAGAATAAGTTTATATTAAAATTACTCTATGAACATAAAACAGCCCGTTGTCTATGTAACAGGTTTTCCAGCAATCAGCATTGAAAAATTACCAGCGACACATGCAATTAATGGCGTCTCTCAGCCCCCTTGTGCTATCTACGCATTTAATCAGGGCACAAAACAGTTTTCAACAGTTTCCACTCAGGCTTTGCAAGCACAAAATGTAGATAGTAGTAGGGCACTGAGAGGTCTATTTATAACCAATTTGCAGAGCCATTCACCCTACGAATCTTTCTGAGCAGTCGTTCTGTGCAAATAGACAAACATTCTTAGAAGTAGAATGTATGTAATAAAGGATTATGCCCACTAGATGGAGTTGAGGAGCATAGGAAAAAGATACTTATTTACTATGCTGCTCGCTTCCATCTAGTGGCCAAAATGCAGTATTACATTATATAAATTCGACCTGAAAAGAAAATATAGCTGAGAAAGTTAGTTTTTTCATCTACTCGCACAGAATGAATGTTCAGAAAGATTCACAGGGTGACTTGGTTATAAATAACCCACCATGAATAACATGGGCCTGCAGGTTATAGCCTGTAGCTTTCCAATGCTGATTACTGGACAATTGATACATGGACAAAAGTCAAACAATTTTGCAATGCATTTATCAAGGTACATGTGTTACTGTATATGGCTGTTGAATGTTCATTGAGTACTTCTAGGGTATACATCCACTTAATCACTCTCGGAAAAGAGATGACACAACTAGGAAAAACCTGTGCACAGAAAGAAAAGCATTCCTGCCAGAAGATAATAGGACAGTCTTATATGAGAAGCACCTATCCAAACAGGAGAATAAAGGATTCACAATTCACCTCATAGCTCCTTTACTTAAGCTGCCCACACAATAGTCACATTTCAAGTCCTACTGGTTTTGGTCAAAATTCTACCAGAGTGTGGCCTAGCCGACACCCCTCTATTTGACAAAAGCCATTTTTTTTCTATTGGGTTTTTTTTAAATGAGGCGGTCCAACAATTTTTGGTTGAACAGTGACTGCAGCCAATTAGCTGCAGTTAATCTTTGAGTATTCTGACAGCGGCACACCCTCCGCATATACAATAGCTGGTGAGAAGGATTCCCCCAACCACACTGTTTAGTGTGGATGAGGGAATCAAGTATCTTTTTTTCATTACAAAGACAACAGTGTATAGCAGCCCTTACTCTGTTTCCCCTTACTCCTACTGGCTGCCACCAAATGTCCATCACTGCTTGTATGTATTAATTTCAAAATAAACGTATAATCAGTCATGCTTCCCTTCAGTCCCTCATATGGGGAAGAAACAGAGGAAACAGGACAAGGGCTCATGGGAGCTTTTTCAATTAATTGCCTTAAGTGGCCACAAAGGCAATATGACCCTGCAGATAAAAAGATGCTCAAGCCCATAGCAACTACCCACTTGCTTTTTTACGATCTGATGCATTCTTTCCTGCAGAACAAGGAGCCGACCTTTTCTTTATACAGTCCATGGTTGATTTACACTATAAGGGGCATACATTATTACTGACAAAAAGATGAATAAAGATTTTTTTTATTGCTAGAGATATATGTATTTTCTTTTTTTTTTATGTAAATAAGTGAAATATATTGTTTTGATATATTTTTATAGTTCACTGCATTATTACAATATGAGTTGTCAGTTTTATATAGACATCATAAATTAGAGGTTATTTGGGAAGTAAAACATCAATATGTGTACTTTGAGTAATCCAGCACTACCATATAAAAATAAAAAAGCATTTCTTGAGACGTCTGTGTTCCTGTGAATTGTCTGTCACCAATCATTTATTTTTACTTGAACATTTCTGAGCGTATTATCTCTGAAAAAACAAAAGGAAGACCAGCAGCATTCACAAAATGAATAAATAAATCGTATACTTCTGTTTTAAATATAATTTTACATTTCCAGACATTGCAACATACATAGAACCAAAGTGTTCCCTCTAACCTTTGACCCTGAGGCTAGCCATATACACCTAGATTGCTCAGTTTCAGTCTACGGGCTGGATGAGTGAAGACCAATAGATTTCTCCATCCTGCCTAAGCAGCAAGGATGGAGGAATTTTCACATTCATAGAACCAAAGTGTTCCCCCTAACCTTTCACCCTGAGGCTAGCCATATACACCTAGATTGCTCAGTTTCAGCCTATGGGCTGAATGAGAGAAGACAAATAGATTTATCCATCCTGGCTAAGCAGCATGGATAGAGGAAACTTCACTTTCATAGAACCAAAGTGTTCCCCCTAACCTTTCACCCTGTGGCTAGCCATATACACCTGGATTGCTCAGTTTGGGAGAAGTCCAATAGATTTCTCAATCCTGGCTAAGCAACATGGATGGAGGAATCTTCACATTCATAGAATCAAAGTGTTCCCACTAACCTTTGGCCCCAAGACTAGCCATATACAACTAGACTCCCCTGGTTTAGTCCGTGGGCTGAACAAAAGAAGATCAAAGGATTCCTTCATCCAGCCTGAGTAGCGTGGATGGAGGAATCTGCACATACAATTTATGTGTTCCCCCTGACCTTTGACCCTTTGGCTAGCCATATACACCCAGATTTCTCTGGTTCAATCTGTGAGAGAAGATCAATAGATTCTTCCATCCAGGTTAAACAGCGTGGATGGAGGAATCTGCACATACATAGAAGCAAAGGGTTTCCAATAACCCACATGCTGAACAAGAGAAGATCAATAGATTTTTTTCATCCAGACTAAGCAGCATGGATGGAGGAATCTGTACATACATAGAACCAAAGTGTTCCCCCTAATCTTTGACCCTAAGACTAGCCATATACACTTAGATTGCTCTGGTTCCGCCCATGGGCTAAACAAGAGAAGATCAATAGATTCCTTCATCAACAGGCAAGTTTTGTTTGGGACCTTTTTGTTATAAGGATCCTGTGGTGTCCAGAGAAAGCAGTAGTAAACAGATTCCCCATTGCACACCAGACTGGAATCCCACTGCAGTATGTGGAATGGTGCCGGTATGACATGCGGTTGGCGCCACACAGATTCAAATGTAGAGGAGATAGTCATCTGCACACCAAGATTCAATGCACCAATACACCCTTTTATTGATGGCAGAAACACATGGCATTACAAGTATAAGCAACATTTCATCAGGCAAATAACATAGTGGGAATCATTGTGAACATAGTGTGAGCTTATATACAGTGACTCCCTTCTGATATCACAATGACATCATAATCCCGTCCATATTGCATATGTAAATGATGTAGAAAGGTATAAACATTAGTAGCACAAGCATCCTTATAGGACGGGGGATGGGCGATGTCAGCAGTATCAAGCTAAGAGTAGTTTCAGTGGGTTACTATGATGACATGATGTAACATTCTTCCATAAACAAATCAATGAGATATTGATACTGGAACTTTTCTTTGTGTGTGCCACTGACCCACTGAAATGACTGAGTTTTGCACGGCGCCATTCCTGCAATCACTGTGAGCACCACTAACAAGGTTCTAATACTGTAAGGAGTGCAGGTGGTACTTGGAAACAGCAGTATCAAGCTGAAACATGACGCTGTCATGACAACGCGTCGTGGAGCACTCCTGGACAGTAATAGACAAGGTAGGAGGTGGCCATCCGGTATACATTTGCACACCCTTGATGCATTGGATCTTGGTGTGCAGATGACTATCTCCTCAGTGAAAGCAGTAGATGGCAGTATGTAGATTTGCAGTCAGTGACCACTGGAACAGTTAACATGGCGCATCATCTATATAGAACCAAAACAAATTTATCCAACATGAAACGTGCCCACTGATGCAGCAAAGCAGTTCGTTTTTAGTCAAGATAGTCCCAGAACAGGACATGGTAACAGAGGAGGACTGGGAGCTGAGAGTTAAATGTTATGTTTTAAATTAAGGAGTGGTCAATTACCTATTTGGATAGGAGTGGGTCAGGAGGGGCTTCAAGGATGGTCTGTGGGGGAAGAGTGTTCCAAGCTTAGTAGAAGATCGGCACACGGTGAGGGAACTTCCCACCTACCCCTTGCTTGTAGGTGGACAGATTTTAAGATTTTATTTTATGCAGCCGCAAGCAGTTTGGGGTCTTTGAAGTGGATGGGGACCTGCCTTCAGTACAGCGTTCTCTAGTTCTTAGCAGCCAGCTAGAAGTGACCTAGGATTTTATGGATCGGCATGTCTCTGCGGTTAATTTGACATTGTCCCCAAGTTGGCGTGTTGCAGCTGGAAGTCTAATGTATGCAAATGTTTCCGCAGAGACAGAGATTGTATTGCTATTTGTGCCTTCAAAGACCTGCAACCTTAATCTGCTTTAGAGCATTTTATGTTTGTGTAAAATAAATGCATTTTGTAGTAGTAATTTGTTTAATAAAAGGCTGCTATGGTCATTTAATGCCATTTAATCTGTGGTCCCGTTATTTGTTGGGGAAGGTTATGGTTGGGATGGCCTAGCATTGATACGGTAGGGTGTCTGGGGACATCTGTCCTACCCATAGTCATGAAATTTCTTTGGAGGGAAAATGACTGGCGTCAGGTAATTTTGCCTCTGTTTTGGTCTATATGAGACATAGGTAATTACACTGTTTGTGAGCCATTTACTTTCAGTTTATGGCCCTAAGTAAAGCTGCCCGAGGTGGAGCTTTTTTTTAGGAATGGGAAGCTATTACAGTAATAAAATAAATGTGTGCTGGTAAGAGCCATTTGCCTAAATTAAAGGACATTAAGCTTTTCTGCAGAATAGAAATACTCCGCTTGTGATTAGATTCCTATAGACGTCTTTGGATCCTATTAGTGTTTGTGGGGCTCACTAAAACGTCCTTAATAAAGAAATGAGATGCTTTCTCATAGATTGGAACAGCCATTGACCTACTTTCTATCTAGTCATTCCAACGATGAAGCAGTTGTGTAATACTCTCATTTTAATGCTCCGCACACTTAGTTTTTCCCTCTGGATGTCAGCTTAAAAACTGAATGAACCACATTTGTTGTTTTTTTTTTTTGGGGG
>NW_017306642.1:1136939-1151271 GCF_000935625.1 Nanorana parkeri | reverse complement strand
ACACCTGCCTGCAACAAATACAGACAATGCAAAAGAAAACAGCATAAAGAAACGAAGTCCAAACACTATTTTATTTTATGCAAGCCACTGATAACACTTAGGGGTCTTTTTTTTGAAAAATTTGCACAACGTATTTATCCATTGAAACTGCAGGTAAGCTGTTTTTTACAAGTTAACCCCTTAAGGGCCAAGGCCCTTTTTCCATTTTTTTTTGTTTATATGTTATAATCCACATTTTAGGAAATTACTTAAAAACCCTGAATATGATATATTTTCTGAAAGTCGAGACCATATAGAATAAAATGGGGGCAGTTGCAAATTCTTATGTTGCACGACATTAGCGCAACTTATTCTCAAACCCAAAACCCAATTACAAGCCCCCCATGTGATAGCATATTGGTGGTGACAGGTCCTCTTTAAGATGATACTAGGGGTCCCATAGGAAGGGCAGCAGAGCCCAGGAAACACGGCGGGGGTGTCCGCCAGCCAATTTACCGGATTGTAGAAGCGATCTGGCAGCAGCTGAGCCACCAGAATCGCTTCTACTGTAAAGCCGGGCACCGGCTCTACAAATCTGAATAGAGTCTGTTTAACCCCTTCAGAATTCATGACGGGATTATCCCATCATGGGTCGTGAAGGGGTTAAAGTGACACTAAACCCAGGAGATAAATCTTTAAAAATTGATTCCATACATTTAACTATTACCAAAAATGTATCTTATTTGTGTATCACTCGGCTGTAGATCCTCAAATCATCTCTGAATTCATACTGACACTGTCCTTTCTGGAGGGTGGTTACTTTTGTTCCCCATGGTCCCTGTGTGTGTTGTAAAGTAACCACCACTCTAAGCTCACTCCTGTGATGGACTGCAATTTCACCTTTAGTTTAGTCATTTATATTGAAGTTATAGTCTATCACAAGGGCAAAATTGGAGCGGTGGCTACTTTACAAAACACACTCCAAAAGGAAGGATGCAGTCATTGCACAAAAGAAATACTTTTTTCTATCATACACCTAATAACAAATGTACATTTTATTCATGAACAGACATGCCATAAGGCTTGTATTTACAGTGTCACATATCTTGATCCTTAAAATCTTTTATTTATATTATTAAAAGAAAGTAGCTTATAAATCATCAAGGTGACTTTTGGATATGGCATGACTCTATGGCCTTGGCAACAGAGCCCATCTCTTCATTGACATAGAAACAATGCTGTGGCTTAGCGAAGGGTTGAATCTTTCCACCGGCATGTCAACCCATCTATCATGAAGATAGTGCTGGTCCCTCTTTTGCCATGGCAATGTAGCCAATCCATACAACATGGGGGTCTACTCTCCTGTATCTATGGGTATGTGGACAATCATTTAATTGCTAAGGAAATAAGGCAGATTCCTCTGTTACCATGGAACAACTGCCTATTCCATTGCTGCCATAATGGTGTGGTGTGGCCAATCCCTCCATCACCATAATAGGGAACAATTGCTATGTCACCATGACAACGAGGACAATTATTCACCAAGTCAACTTTGTCAATCCCTCCATCACCATGGAAACAAAACCCAAGCTTCTGTCAACGTGGCAATGCAGGAAAACCCTCTGCCATGGTAAAGATGTGTGGCAAATTTTTCTGTCACCACGGAAATTGGGCCATGGCAACAGGGCCTATCCATCTGTTACCATGGCAACTGTGCTGATCAATTTTTTTTACCACAGCAATGGAAATAGGGTACATTCCTCTGGCAGATATATCTGTTAACATAGCAATGTGAGCAGTCTCTTTGTTGCCATGGCAACTGTGCTGATCCTCGCCTCCTCATGGCAAGGTGGCCAATCTTTTTGTCACCATGACAATGGGGCCAAATACCATGTTACTGTGGCAACTTGGCCAATTTCTTTGGTGTCATTGAAGCACGAGTGATCCCTCCACTGTGATGGCAATGATGCTGCAGCCAAAACATTTGTCGCCTTGTCAGCAGGCCCAATATCTTTGTCACCACTGCAACATGGCTAATCCTTTCATCACCATGGCAACAATACAGCAGCCAAAACCTATCCCTGTCCCCATGTGACAATACTGTACCAATCACCAGCACTATCACATGGAATACTTCACATCCTATACTAACTCTCTACTCTACATAACCTGGAAGTACAGCCTTGTCAACATACCCTAAACTCTAAGGAGTTCATCTTATTTTGTACCTTCTCGCCCTACATGATGATGTACATATCTCCATTATTCATATATGTATTGATTTGGTTACAGTTATTAAAACATTGATAACATTTGTGTATGGACATTACACACACTAGCTGCATTGGGCTGCAATGGTCAACAGTCCCAAAACATGGACAGAAAAACCATTGCTTTCTATCTGTCACAGTTCAGCTGCAGACTTGCAGCTGAGCTGTTACTTGTAGTTCTACAAGTATATACATACCTCTTACCCCTGTTTCTGCAGGCATGCAGGGCTGTGCTGGTGCTTCTAGTCCTCCAGGCATGTGCTCTGAACCTGACTCACTCTTGCACCTGTCTGCAAGCTTTAGGCGTCATCCAACCTCTCCTGCTATTTTTTATGCAGCTTCTCGGCCAATCAGTGCAGTCCGCTTGTGGCCAATCCTGTGGATCCTCCCTCTTCCTGTCTCTATTTAAACCCAAGGCATGTGGCCCGAGCAACACTTTCCAAGCTAATTACTGAGTCCCCCATTTGCGATTGACCCTGAATTCCTGGAAGTTTTCCCGTGTACCGAACCTTTGGCTTGTCCTTGGATATCCTTGTCTACAGTCTGCCCTGTGTTTCGCTTTGCCTTTGATATCCCTGTCTACAGTCTGCCCTGTGCTTTGTCCTTGCATATCCCTGTCTAGTCTCCCCTGTGCTTTGCTTTGTCCCTGGAACTCTTAGTCTTCAGCCTTTCTCTAACCTTTGATTTGTACCCTGTACCTGTTAGGTGAGTTGGGTGGACCTAGGGATTGTGACCTGGGGTCAGCACGCAGCCAAGCCCATCTCCACCATCAGGAGCTCTGGTGAATACCGGCTGGCCCTTAGATTCCACATCCTGGGGGACCCCATGCCACCTACTCAGCATTGCAGCACCCTGCCTTGTATTTGAACTTCCAGCTTTAGCTGTATTCCACTGCCTCATTCAGTTCCCCTGCTCGTACTCCACCTCTGGAGTCGTCAGCCTACACTGCTTGGACCGTTTTCTCTAAGTGTCCCTGCCAGTGTAGTAGAAAGGGTCCACATACCTGACTCCAGTTCATACCTGTGAGTAAAGGAGAACTATGAGGTGAGTGAAAAACACTCACCTCATAGTTCTCCTTTAATCTATAGGCCTGATGTGTGACAGCTGCAGTGTCACACGGCGGCTCTAATTATGGGGATGCGCATATTTTACTCTCCCCATAATTCTCCTTCAATCCATCTCCTTTTACTTCCTGGAACTCTGACACATGTGACTAGGACATGTGACCATGCACATCATCTCATGGGAAAAATGCCTTTCTCCGAGATCTCAGATTTTGCAGGTTACAAATGAGATTTCCAAGCAATGCACTGCTGATGTAACCTTCCCAGGATGCATCTCTTAGGCATGGGCTGCATCACTAATGCCTAAATATGTTTATTTAACAAATGAATGTAAGATAATTTCATATCAGCATGGAGAGCTAAATGTTGATGTGATTTTTTAGTGAAAGAAGGTAAAGGTCCACTTTAAAGTAACACTGTACCCTTTTTTAAGTTACACCTAGTTTTTACCACAGTACATGTCACTTTCATATCACCTAGGTCAGCGGTGGCGAACCTATGGCACGCGTGCCAGAGTGGGCACGTGGGGCCCCCTCTGCTGGCACGCGAGCCCAGTTCCGCATTACCAAAGGGACGCAGCGATAGCGGTCCCAGTCCAATTAATATTGTTATGCAGTAGTTCCCTCTCTCCCCCGCTGAACTGACAGCAGAAGAGAGGGGACTATTTTACCATTTTCGGCTGCCGCGGAGGAACACGGAGAGCTGCGGCAGCCGACAATTAAGTATTCAAAGCCTGTATTAATGAATAGAAAGCCTGCCGTGATTGACTCAGCGGAAGACGGAGGACACAGCGGGGATCGTGGACAAGGTAAGAGACTGTATTCCCGATTGTGGCTCGGGGTTACTGCTTATGGTACTGAAAATTAACCCCGAGCCACACTCGGGAATACCGCCATGGATGTTAGTGGGTGCATTTAAACATTATTTTGGGCTATACTCGTCTTATATGACGAGTATAGCCCAAAACCTATATTTTTTACACAAAAAGTGGGGGGTCGTCTTATACGCCGTCAAATACGGTAATAACTAATAGTAATTTCTGTCCCGGCTGCAGTATTAATCTACCCCAAGGATAATTTATTATTGCTGCGGGTAAGGGGGTGATTATTATTGCTGCATGGGGTTTTTTTTTTAAATTAACTCCTGCCTAAAAACAATTCTCCCCCAGGCAGCGATAATAATTGCCCCCCTTCTCCGCAGCAATAATAAATTATTATTGCTGCGGGGAAGACTAGGTTTCTAGTTATGCCTCTGCTGTGTAGTGCTGACTTTCATTATAATGTATTGCTGGGACTTGTAGTCCCGCATAGCTGGTGGTATTCTGCATTGCTGTATGATAATTATACAGCAATGCAGAATAGCCACACAGAGAGCCCATATAAACCACCTGAAAGCCCTTATAGACCACCCGAGAGCCACACTGCCCCCCTGAGAGCCTGCACAGCCCCCCAGAGAGCCCAAACAGACCACCTTAGAGCCCACCTGAAAACCCTTATAGCCCCCTAGAGAGCCGCACAGCCCCCCAGAGAGCCCATACATACCACCAGAGGGACCACAGAGCCCACCCAAAAGCCATATTAGACCGTCTGAGAGCTGCACAGCTCCCCTGAGAGCCTGTACAGACCACCAGAAACCCCACAGAGCCCACTTGAGAGCCGCACAGCCCCCTGAGAGCCCGTACAGATCACCTCAGAACTGCAGAGCCCCCCTGAGAGTATTCAGGTCTAATTGAAGGGTTGGCACTTTGAGATACATAAGTTGGTTAAGTGATCCAGTTTGGGCACTCAAAAAGGTTCGCCATCACTGACCTAGGTTGACATCTCTGAAAGTACAGGTGATTTTTGTTTTCTCCTAGTGGCAGATCAAAGCAGCAGGGGAACTGTGAATGTGCTGCTGGGAGCATTGAAGGGTTTTCTCCGAGCTTCTGATCGAAGCAGCAGGGGAACTGTGAATGTGCTGCTGGGGGGGGATTAAAGGGTTAATGTTCTCATACACTACACTGATATGAAGAAATGTATACATCCAAGCCCTGGTAGCAGTCTAAACCTCTTTCCCCAGTAATTACAACTGTTCTTTTTTTTCCTGACTAGGATTACAAATGGATATGGAGGCTGGAATTTCCGAATATTTACATTCTGCACACTTCTTTCTCATCTCTTTGTGCCTTTTTTTCCCCTACTTTTCCTTGACTGCTTTGGTGTATAAGTGGGGGGAGAAATTATCTGTCCATTTCCCATCTTTTGTAATAGGATCCTACATTTACATACTGTTTCTCCATAACAAAGCTCTTATTATCTCTATATGGTGTCTTATATGGGCTTTACGGTTTCTTATTTATATGATAATTCTTCTTATTTTTTTATATCATAATCCTTTTTATTACTTTTTTTCTCTTGATACTTCACAGTTCTGCATTGCTCATAGCTGTCTTCTCTTACCTCCTAATTCCAACCGTGTTAATGGTTTAATCTGCAGTCTTCTTTATCTTAATATGTTTTTTTTAAGTAGAACTCCATCCAAATATATAAAATAAAAATGAATATTCCATTAAAAGATAAAATAACAAAACCAGCTTTTGCTGCAATATTTACTTTTCATCTGGGGATTTCCCCCACAGTTTTCTTTTCTGGCACTAGATGTCAATAGTCTGAAGGCCAGCATCATTCAACCCACTGATCTCAGGCCACCCTGCCTACTACTGGATAGTAAAAGGAGAAGTGGCACAGTGAGGAGCTCATCTCTCTGTCACTGTGCTTTCTCTTCCTATCAGCATGCTTCTTGTCTGCACATGAACTGATTGGCTCCATCTACTTCTTCCTCTTAAACTCCAGCCCTGCTGTACAGAGACTGCAAGAGGCTGATACTAAGTCAAATTCAGGTACTTATACTGCTTGCATCTAACAAAAGTTAATATAACGATTACAGAGATGCATTTATTTTAGTCTTTTATATACTTACAGTTTTGCTTAAATTATTTTCTCGTCCATTCACTTCTGTGTTTTTTAATACAATATTTGAAGTCTTGGCAAGATGATTTTCTTTGTATTGTGTTCAGCTATACCTATAGAATATGCATCCAATCTTTTGCAATTTCTCATAAAATGTGGGATCAGCTTTAGTTATGATAGGGATCCTTAGCCCTTATGGTACAATTTGAAATTCTGTATACGCATCTAAGGTGCTTTTGCACCATCAAACCCTATACGCTGTCAACATGCAGAGTGATCACATACGCTTTAATACCTAATCTGCCCTCCTCTCCCCCAACCCTCTACAGTACATCAATTAAAGGAGAACTATGAGGTGAGTGATTTTCACTCAGCTTCATAGTTCTAGCCAACCTGTGACAATGAAACTGTCACACGTCGGCTCAATAGATCGGGAAGTAAGCGAACACATACCGGCGCTCGCTTACTTCTCGATCCTGTGCCAGCAGAGAGCCGTGACAGGGGAGGGGCTGGATTCCCCCCTCCCCTGTCCGATCCTCCAGCGCTGACTGGCAGAACGGACAGGGGAGGGGTACAGCTGGCTCTGCCTCACTCACGCAGCTGGGTGGATCCAGACATAATTGTCGGGATCCGTTCCGGCTGCGGCGTCTCAGTATACCGCGAGCGGTATACTGAGCTTTGAGTGATGGGAGGACGCTAGTTTGTGTCACAGCTTAGAGCAGGGATAGGCAACCTTGACACTTCAGCTGTGGTGAAACAAAAAATCATATCACGCATCTTGCCCCTGGGAGGTATGCCCGCGGCTGTCAGTCTTACAATGCTTCATGGGTCTTGTAGTTCCACAACAGCTGGAGTGTGCAAGATTATCTACCCCTGGTTTATAGGTGCAGATCAGTGCAAAGAGGAAGCTATAAGGCAATTAGAGCCATTTCATATGTAGGTGTTGTGGTAATGTGCATTACTGCAATGTTTTGTGTGATGCGTTTCCATTCACTGTGAATGGCACCCTAACATACTGTACAGTAGCTGCCAATGCACATCACATGGCAGGCTACCACAACACACATACCGTGTATTGTGGTGCACTTCAGTGAGTTGCCAAAATACGTGAATGCACATTAATATGTCTAATGAGGTACATTACCAGCCCAATCCTAAAGATTAGACTTTTGCAAATGCAAGCATGGCAGTGCCCTCCCTCCATATATATTACTAGGTCTAGTGGCCGGCTTTGTTGTGAGACCATTCTAATTTAATACATTCTTAAATTACCCCTGGATATTTTTAACATATGAGTGTATGGCAGAGAGCAGGCACAGCAATATAGCTGGTTGTTCTTCCTTAACTGCTTCCAGGCACAACAATCCTTCCTCTTAAACCGGAGGCACAATCCTTCTCCACCCATGCCAGGGTGCAAGTCAAGAGCACATCAGCCCTGGGGTGAGCATCATTCCCAGAGTTGTGCTATCAATGTTTGACACATTGGTGTTGGGTAGGGCAAGACAGTAACAAAGGGGATTCTGCAATCTTCTGGCATGGCGCAGAGAGCATGCGCCCCAAGTTTCAGTGGTCATAGCATTTTGAGGTGCACACAATTGAGTGTAGGCTTATAATTAAACTTAGGTTAAATTAGTAATGTCTGTTTATTTTGGAGATTTTCTTTAATAGATTTTGGGTTAGAATTATATTTTTCAAACAAAGAAAAAGTGAGACTTTTTATGTTTTATGATTTTTAATTGATTTTATGCATGCATGTTATCTGCATGAATGAGGTTATAAGTGGATTGCTGGCTTTCTCCTCATCTGTTAGAGCTGCATTACCAGGTCTCATTACTACAGCCACATTCACTCCCGCTTCCTCTGCAGCTTTCGCCTCTGTGGAAACAAAGAGTATGCAGAGATGACAAGCTAAATTCATATCAAAACCTTACATATGTATCATACATTATTTTATACTAGAAGCTAATATAATTCAATACAATGCACTTTATTTAATAAATGCAAATTGCAACATATAAAATACAGCAGAGCATCTTTTACGGTTTTATTTTAACAGTTAAATGAAACTGGCTGTTATGGGTTACTGTACTGCACTCAACCCTTACTAAGTAAAAACCATTCATGACAAAAGAAATACAGTGTTCAGCATAAATGAGTACACTCCTTTAAACAATAAGATTATAATCAGTATCTCAGTGAACACAAAAACAATTTCCAAAATTTTGACAAAACCGAGTTCTATAGAACATTTGTTTTAGCTCATTACATGAAAGTAAGGTTAATAATATAATTCAGATTACAGAATCTTCAGTTTTACTCAAATTAGGTGAAGCCAGTGGCGGAACTACCAGGGTCGCAGAGGTCGCGGCCGCGACCGGGCCCTGGAGTTCCGCCACATGGAGGGGGCCCAGGACAGGAGGAAGGGGCCCCTGGTGACAGCTGATTACCAGTCCCGGGACCTCTTCCTCCTGTCCTGGGCCATACATACTTCACGCTGCTCCCCTCACCTTGTTCCCGGGCGCAGCGTGAAGCATCATCCAGCCGGGCAGCAGCCAATGAGGGGGAGCGGTGTAATCCCCGCCCCCTCATCACACAGAACTGCTGCCCAGTGCCGAATAGAGCTGCTGCGGATACGAAGGGGGAGACAAGGAGCTGGAAGTATGAAGGAAGGTGACATGGGGTCCGGGAGCGGAAAGCTGGGGACATGAAGGGGGAGATAATGGGGAGCTGGGGACATGAAAGAGGAGAGTGCTTTTTTTCCCCTTGTCTAAATGTCTAAATTTTGTTATAAAAAAAAAAATCTAATTTGTTTCCTATTGGGGGGGGCCTTCATGGATTCTTGCATCGGGGCCCTGAGGTCACTAGTTACGCCACTGGGTGAAGCAAAAATTAATACACCCCACAACAGAAACTACTTCATCTATTATTTTGTGTGACCTCCATGATTTGTAGGGACTGCACCAAGTCTTCTAGGCATGGAATGAACAAGTTGGAGACATATTGCAACATCAATCTTTTCCCATTCTTTGAGAACGACCTCTTTTAGAGCCTGGATGCTTGTCTCTTCAGAATTCCCCATAGGTGTTCAATTGGGTTCAGATCAGGAGACATACTTGGCCACTGAATAACTTTCACCACCATGCATTTTTATTTGTACACCTCAACCTTTGCAACGCCATACAGTTTTGAAGCCATCAGTTCCAAAAACATTGATGGTCTCATCACTCCAGAGTTCAGAGTCCCAGTAGTCTTCTTTTTCAGCATGGGCCCTGGTAAATTGTAGTTAGGCTTCCCTAATTATAATATATCCTTATATTACATTTTAGCTCTTAGGTTTACATACACTTTATTACTATTAGTATTTTATTGAAAAGTAAAAATCACAACCTAATTAGCTCCACATGCAGAGGGTATATGGAAATGCATCATCTGTCGAATGGCAGGAGGCGAAAAGGGAAAATAATGAGAACTGAACATAAACATTTAGTTACTACATATAGAAGTAGTATGTCCAAGTCTAATGCAAAAAACTAAAACTTCAAACCCAAATGAGTACCAATGTGCCAGATTTTATTAAAACAATCCCTTGGATCTGTTCTTATTGCTTCAAAATAATCTCCTGAGAAATCAGGCAAGACAAGTCAGGTAACTTTATACTATTGTGTTATTCTATGCATGCATTTACTGCAATCCAAACTGGATTTACATGTGGCTTTTAATGTTCCTCTATTCATCAATTTAAAAAAAAATACCTGGCCCTTAGTTCTTCTGGAGCTTATGGTGTCAGAAAGTCACTTTAGGTTCCCAAAGAAAGTTCTCATCTGTGAAGCTTTATTACATACACAGCAAAGGCACAAAAATAGGTGTGGAACATTTACACAAACATATCCCTTGCCAGATTACATTTACACTGAGAAAGGAGTTATGTAATCTACCAAGTCATTCTCCAAGGATTACCAGCTTTTATAATCAACTCCCAATTAAAATAAGCATATGTTCCTCTCAAAAATATTGGAAACAACAAATCGGCTTAGGTGTGACAACGTTTTAATGTGTGTGTTTTTTTTAAAAAGCACAACTATATTGATTATATAAATAAAAGAACGGGATTTCAACTTATATGCATTGTGAATTCCAGCAATCATTGCAATGAACTGCATCAACCAGTGTGTTGGATTGGACTGTGATATTTATTCCCAAACAGTAAAATAGAATCATGTGCAACTCCAACTAACTTTTGGAGTTGAGAAGTCAGGTGAGGTCTGTTCCCATAGCTAGGATGGCAGGTCAGGCGCGTTCTGTACCCCATAGCTAGGATGGCAGGTCAGGTGAGGTCTGCACCCCATATCTGGGACGCGAGGTCAGGTGAGTTCTGTACACCATAGATGGCAGGGAGGTCAGGTGAGCTCTGTACCCCATAGCTAGGATTGGAGGTCAGCTAAACTCTGTACCCCATAGCTGGCATGGGAGGTCAGGAGAGCTCTGTACCTCATAGCTGGCATGGGAGGTCAGGAGAGCTCTGTACCCCATAGCTGGGATTGGAGATCAGGTGAGCTCTGTATCCCATAACTGAGATGAGAAGTCAGGTGAGGTCTGTACACAGAGCTGAGAAGTCAGGCGATACCCCCACAGCTAGGATTGATGGTCAGCTCAGTGGCGGATCCAGGGGTGTCATGGAAAATAGCAGGTGTGGCCCGTGTACTACCAGTGTGCCCAGGGATTGGCCCAGAGTTCTCTTGCACCGAGGACCGGGATACTGGACCCAGCACCAGTCCTCTATAGATGATGATATTCTACATTGCTGTATAATGTATTGCTGAGATTTGTAGTCCTCTATTGCTGGTGCCATTCTACATTGCTATATAATGTATTGCTGAATTGTGTAGACCTCTATAGCTGACGGTAATAATATGCATTTGATTGCATTGGGATTTGTAGTCCTATATAGTTGATGGTATTATTCTGCATTGCTGTATAATGTATTGCTGGGATTTGTAGTTCTCTATAGCTGGTGGTATTGTGCATTGCTGTATAATGTATTGCTGGGATTTGTAGTTCTCTATACAATGGCAGAACTACCAGGGTGACACAGTTGCAGCTGCGACTGGGCCCTAGCATTCCGCCACGTGGGGGGGGGAGGCAGACAGGAGGAAGGGAGCCCTGGTAACAGCGGACATTGCAGGTTACTTGGCCCCTCTTCCTTCACACTGTGCCTGGGCCATGTGTATCACAAAGCTCAAAAGCAGTAATGGGGATACTTGTTTAACTGACAAAGGCAAAGATGGAATTTCCTACACTGTGGCACAATTTTTGTGTGGAACCAGTGGTCTCTCTGCAGAGGGTCTAGCTTTTAGGTCTGGATCCTAGAAAGAAATGTGAAAGGCTACAATTGGCATTTATAGTGCCTATGAAGAGTATTTACCCCTTAGAAGTTTTCATGTATTGTCACAGAATCAACCTATTCATGCACAGTGGATTTTTTTGTACATTGATCAATAAAAATAGATTACTTCATATCAAAATGAAAATAGATATCTGCAAAGTGATTTAAATTAATTACAAAGAAATAAATACAAAAGAACTGATTGCATTCATATACACCCTCATAAGGTCAGTATTAAAGTGTATGTCTGGGCAAAATACAAAAAATATATATATTTAAGGGTATCTGACCTATGTATTGCCCCTGTTTTGTAACTGTGTTTTGTATTTATTTTGTAAAGCACTGCACAAACTGTTGGTGCTATAAAAAAAAATTCTGTACTACAATCTTTTTTTTTTTTTTTTGAAGACCTGTGAACCACTCACCACTCTAAAGCTTCATTCACACCTACACTTTAGGTGAGATTTGGTATTCCTACAGCAGAAACTTGTGAGAGTGACCACATTTGAAAGCACCATTACGCTGTCACTCTGCTGCAATCGTATCTGATGTGAATTCATGCGGTTAGGAATAGATCACTTTCCCTGGACACATTGATCGTGCATCCAGGGATAGTGATCTATTCCTAACTATTCCATTCTGCAGCTTTCAAATGCAGCCCGTCTGATCATTGACTTGAACGGGTGACAGCTGCCGCTTCTAAACTTCATATTTGGGATTCCTGCTGCAGGAATTCACAAGTTCCTGATGCATTTGGAATGTATTTGGAATACTAAAACACACCTAAAATGTACATGTAAATGAAGCCTTAGTCTTAATAGTATGCACCCAATAAAGCCATAACTCCTCATTTACATTCTTGTTCTGGGTCAGTGAACCAAAAATTATAGACAACCAAGCAACTAGCATTTTATGAAAGAAGTCAGTAAAGGTACCCTTAACACTTCTCTCAGTACAGAATTCCCAGACGAAGAATAAAACCGTAGATTTCTGTCTGCAATAGCTAAGTTAATGATCACAGAACTTCAAGTTCAAGTTAATGATCACAGAACGTCTCTAAATCAGTATACATTAAACATTTGTAAATGTCACACATATTGACAAATGGTACAGTTTACACTTTATGTTTCTTCATTACCAAGAAAAGAATAGCTTTCATTTCACCCCATGAACTAAAAGGATAAAGTAACAAAATCTCTTATGACTGAATGCTGACACCCAGTGGGCACTTTTCTAACTTCTTTAAGCAACTAATTCACACAGAACCAGATCAACTATTTAGTGGCCATTCACCTTCTTAATACTATGTAATAACAACTCTGGCCTACATTATCTCTTTCTTTCACTCACTGCCTTAGCTGCTAATAAAAAGTGTTTTTTTTTTACTACTTTACTTGACCACTGACATGACCGCAGGGCATGAAACCTCTGCTGAATGGCACCCGGAGGACCTAATAGGCAAGCATTAAAAGGAACCTGACATGGTCAAAATGTTTCTAAGGAAACAACGGTACTGAACTCCTGGGACCTTGTGATTCCTTCATGTACCTATGCTGATCTTCCAACTGATACTTGTGGAGTCCTCCTGAGGCCAGGCTGTACATGACACCTTGATAAATGATGAAACTACACCCACCCTTGCGTTAAGCCATACTGTCAAATGCAAGAACTTCAATGGGCCGTAGAGGCTCTGGCATTTGATATGTTCAGAGCTTAGTAGCATGAAGGGGTGGGAACTAACCATGCAGACGTTGAGGCTGCACTGGGATAGGTTTAAGAAAATTAAGTTAAAGTGTATTTCCACTTTTGCAGCCGAATTGGGATAACACCTACTCTACCATTTGTTAAATGTTCACATTCACATAGTATAAGCTTAAAAATAAAAAGTAAAAAATGCTTCTTGCAGTTTAATGTGCTTTTTACTTGCTAAAATGTCTCCTTCTTTGTAATGTTTGTAGGGGCTGTGAGGGGTTTGCTCATTATAGCTTGTAAAGTAGATTTGAACACTGCCTGTCCCAACAAAGGATTTCTGCATTGTATGTTAATGAGAGAAACTCATTCCAATCAAGGTCCAGGTTGCTCTTGCTTAGGCTCCGCCCACCCCCATATTTAGGCCCCATCCATTGATTAGGTTTCGTCCCTGCATTCCCCAGTGTCTTCAGCAGGAGCTGGAGTCCTGCCCTGAGGTAAGCTGCAAGGGATGAGCAGCTTAGAAGAAAGGGGGAGCACAGTGTAAGATGAAGTATTGAAAAGAGTGCAGAATTTAATAGTGTTGGAAAAGGGTGGCAGCCTGCTGTCCTCTTCTAACACTGTTAACTTCTTCACCCTCTGCATCCCTCTTCCTACACTGCTCACCTCTGCACCCCCTGCCACAAGTAGTGCAAAATGTGAGCAGAATAGGAAGAGAGATGCAGAGGTGAGGAGAGTGGATGCAGAGGGTGCAGGGTTGAGCAGAATAAGAAGAGGGGTTTCAGTGGTGAGCAGTGTAGGAAGAGGGATGCAGGGGGTACATAGGTGAACCGAGTAGAAGGAGAGATGCAGGGGGTGCAGAGGTGAGCAAAAAAAAGAGGGGTGCAGTGGTGAGCAGAATAGGAAGAGGGGTGCAGAGGTGAGCAGTGTCGCGTCGGGAGAGGGATGCAGGGGACACAGAAGTGAGCAGATTAGGAAGAGGGGTGCAGAGGTGAGCAG
>NW_017306642.1:1108505-1136904 GCF_000935625.1 Nanorana parkeri | reverse complement strand
AGCATTGAGAGAGTGGAGGAGACCTGCACTGAAGGATACATGCAGCACTGCATGCAATAAACAGATGTGTCACCTGCCTAGTGCCCGCTATATATGTCTATCTACCTCTTAATGATAGCATGACTGCAAAGTAGATCAACAGACATACATGGCAGGCGAAAAAAAGTGTATACTCATACAATAAATGTATGGGAATACATATTTTCCATTTCCATGCCTTTACTATATAAATAAAAGTATGGGAATGCAGAATATGTATTTCCATACTTTTACTGGATTTAATGGGCTGCATTAAAGTGGAAGTAAAATGTGTTTATAAAAAATTGCTAATGGGCAGGTTTTCATTAGCAAAGACTAAGTCTCTTCTACCAAAAAAACTCCTACCTGCCAGTCAGCATTTTATTTTTATTTTTTTAAGTGCACAGACCCCAGCATGCTGAAATTAAGTAACTCCCATGCACAGGAGTGACATCATGCTAGCCAGCCAATCAAAGAACCTGGAAGAAGACCGGGAGAAGATGGCAGTGCCAGCGACGGAGGGGAGAGCAGACAGCAATGTAGAAGGACATTGTCTGCAAGTCAGCCATAATGTGCTAATATGCTGCGCACAATAGCACATTATGGCAATCACCTTCGAAACAACCACTTTACTTCCGCTCTAAGGAAGGTTTTGGAAGAAAACTACTGGGCACTATCCTCACAAGGGTGAGAACCTCTGCTCTATTCCTCCTGCACATTAGAGAGCGATGCAACATCTCACTGTGCGCTACTTAGGAGGGGGGCCCTATCAGGTAGGGTGTGGGGGGCCCCAAGATTTCTAACGGTGGCCCTGCTGCTTGTACTGCTGTGCTCCCCATTTAAACCTCCCTGGCGGTATGAATATGGAGGATTTTAGCATGCCAATGCGGTACATTGTTTTTCATGGCAATTTATTGTTTTATATTGTAGGCCTGTAATTCTTAGTAAATCTTAGGAAGAACTCACCTAAATCTGTCCAAACAAGAAGAGCCCAGTAGACATTCCCGGTATGATAAAGTTTGAAACACGAAATTACAAAATTATAATATAATAAATAATTATAAAAATGTCTAATATAATTAAAAAAATGGTCCAGTAAATGGGAATTCTGGGGGCGCTGCCTGATCCGTACCACAGTCAATAGAGTACAGTAAAAGTGCAGGCAAAGACAAAGCTCTAGGGACAAAATTAAAGTGAAATATTTTGATAAATATATGTAATTATAGCAGATTGTTTTCACTTTTGCATTTCCCGGTGGCCCTGCCCTCCGCTGTGACGCCCAAAAACGAAACTGAAAGCTGAATGCCGGCATCGGCTGGGCAAACACAGCAGAGGACACCGTGGGTTTGCAGGGACAAGGTAAGTGACACTTTTGCGCAATCCCGAGTGTGGCTTGGGGTTACTGCTCTTGGTACTGAAAATCAACCCCGAACCACACTCGGGAATACCGCCAGGGAGGTTAAAGTCATGAAACCACCAAATAGTGAGGAAAAAAAGAAGCCCACAGCAAAATATAGTACAGGAAGTAGGAAAAGAAGAATAGATAGCCAGTACATTTGTTTGACCTGTTTGTTTTTGAGTTTCCATTAGCACAAGAAATGTGCAGTGGTCACTTGTTCTGAGTACACATGTACAAGTCATTTCCCTCACTTTGGAGAGATTTTCTCTCACTTCATGTTGTGTCTACAAGACAGGAAGAGAAGGGACATCTCCCCAATGTGGCACAAAATGATGGCAAAATAAACTGCCAGGGGTATTAACTCTTCTATACTCTAAAAAGTTTTGGCTTCAGATATACTTTAAAGGGTATCTATTCTCAAAAACTAAAATATATATTTCTGTATTAAATTTCCATAAGCTCTGTCCCATTCCTAATAACCATATCAATCTAGAAGTTTGTAAACTTACTTATTGAAGATGCCCATAGCATGTACTTTCTCCACGTCACTCAGCCCTGTGAATATGCACTTCCTTGTGTCACAACTTTCACAGAGCCTGTCTTCTGAACTACAACTTGTCATGTCTGAAGTAACATTTTCATTGCTTGCTGGAAGCAATGCATGATGGGATATGTAGCCTTGGGAAATCGAGATTGCATCACATCAAGCAGCAAGGAAAGAGATGCAAAGCACACTGGGAAACCAGAAAGTTGTTGAAAGTGATGCGTGGACAGAAGGCAGCACTCGCTATGTAAAAGGGATTTTTTTCAAGTAAGCTTTTGACTGCATCAAAAACAACTCTAGAATGTATTCCTATTTATAAGGTGAAAATTACGGCCGTGCATTGCGCACAAACGTCTCTACAGAACGGGACGGAAGTATTATGTGGTGCGCAATGGCGCACACAGGAAGTCACAACAAGCATTAAGGTAGTGGCCTATTTAAATAAACCTGCCCTGCTCACTGTGTTGATGGTCTTTCAGCTTTATGTGTGTTCCTGTGCCTGTTGACCCGTTGAAGACTTCTACTTGTACCTCCGTGATTCAAATTGTTTTGGACCTTTCTTAATTGCTGCCTGCCGCTGACTTTGGCCTGCTTCCCGGACTTGATTGCTGCCTGCCGCTGACTTTGGCCTGCTTCCCGGACTTGATTGCTGCCTGCCGCTGACTTTGGCCTGCTTCCCGGACTTGATTGCTGCCTGCCGCTGACTTTGGCCCGCCTCCTGGACTTGATTACTGCCTCTCGATTCTGTACTTCGCTGCCCGGCTGGTTCTGATCCTTGGCTTTCCTTGACTCTGCTCCTGTACTTTCCTGGCACCAGTGCCTGATCCTACCTGTGGCACTCGTGCTCCTCGCTGCCAGTTCACACCCTGTTCCCACCTCCAGGGGTGTAGGATGTGAGCAGTAAGAGAAGCCTCCTTGACTGTCCGTCTCTCACCAGGTACGTGATACTAAAACAATGCTGTTGTTATAACAGGATAGTATATGCTGGGACTTTACAACTCCTTTAACTACTTCTTCTAGCGTGAGCTTAGCAATAAAACAGTCTGATCACCCGCTAATGGCTATAAGGTACATTTACTGGTTCGCTGATATTTCTGAATGTCTTTGCACCTTAACATATAGAAGAGTTTTGCTAATCTAGGTGTAAGAATGCTTACCTGTAGTAATATCTGTTAAAAAAAGAATGTTTTCTGTTGAACATCCAATATGATCAGCGATTTTTCTGTAACTTTCACTCTCGACCTTAGGCCCGACAGTAGTGTCAAAGTGCCCTTGAAACAACTGTAAAATATAATAGTGTATGAAAGACAAAAATAAAAAACATATGCTGTAGTTCTGCGAACAAAATGCACATTTTCCTCATGGTTTGTCCCGGCGGCAAAAGTCACCGGGAGTCTGTTTAAACAGCCCCGATGCTGGCGACGTACACTGTACGTCGTCAGTCACGAAGGGGTTAAAGACACTGCAAGTACAGGAAAATACGTGTTGAATTGTCAGAAAAGCAGTCAGCTGTTAAGCCCTGTTTTTTGTGTGGACTAAGTGGTGTCAGCCCTGGCCACTGTCTTTTGCTAAGTTATTCAACCACTCCCGCTCTCAGATCTCTACAACATAAAAGGCTAAACACTCTGTAGTCCATGATAACAACTAGGAGGGCCAAAAAAAAAAAAGGGTAAAAAGATAAGACAGGACATGTCAGAGGACACAGGATAGCTCTGAATTTCTGACAAGATCAAAAAGTTTGATCAACAGGTGTCCGTTAACCTCTTTCCGTCCGCCCGTTGTGAAAAAACGGACGGACGGCAGACTCACATGGGCGGGTTGATGTAATTAGACGGCTTTTTTTTTTTTATGAGCACGGGCAGAAAAAATCTGTCCGTTCTTTACAGCCGTTACCGGCTGCTTCCCTTACAAACGATTGGCGGCTATATAGCCGCTGATCGCTTGTATGTTGTGTTTTGTTGGCCCCCCCTCCCCCCCTGGAGTGCCGCCTCCCTCCTGACCCCTCATCTTCAATCCCAGGATCCGGGCGCATCTGCGGCCCGGGACCAGCTCGGGAGGGTGTTAGGAGGTAAGATGGGAGGGAGATCAGCATCTTCCTCCTTGCTGAACTCCCTCCGAGGTCTGAATGCAGAAGTGATGTGTAATACATCACTTCCGCATTCACCTGTCAGTCATTTGGCTGCTATAGCCAGAGAGAAGAAGCTGATGAGGCAGATATTTGCTTCATCAGCTTCTTTGGGGTCCCCAGGTGACATTAGGGGTCTTAGAGAGCCCTAATGTCTCCATAAAGAGGACCTGTCAGTGTGCCTTTGCTATTATATAGGGGGATTGTTATCCCCCTATGTAATAGCAATGACATTAAAAAAAAAGTAAAAAAAAAAGTAAAAAGAAATAAAAGTCACATATAAAAACAACCCAAAAATGTTTAAGTCCCCCACCCCCACATATAAACCTAAATACGCGTTCGGTGTGCGAGCGCACAAAAACGACAATTGCGCTACACGTTACATATCGCCGCGAACGTCGCAGTGAGAGCAATCATTTCAGGGCCATAAATCACTGATAACACTAAACTGATGAGCGGTAAAAGCTTTTAAAGCGTGGCCTATGGCCAATTTTGGCTATTTTACTTTTTTGACGTTTCGCGAGTGCGCGCAATTTTTTTTTTTTCAAAAATGTTTTATTAACTTTTAGCAATCTTTACATTTTTAAAACAAACGTCATCACGTCAAAGTAGTAAGTATACCACGCAGTGGTTAATTCCATCCATAACAATCCATCAAGGAACATATGCATAGTAGATGGAGCATTCTGAACAATACTAACAATACTCCCACTATAAACAAGTATTCAGGCCGTGTAATCAAGCAGTATTCAAATTACGCCAAGACCTGCCTCTCAGAGAGGCCGTCAGTCTTGCCCTAGCTGCAGGACCCCCAAGGCATTCGACAAGTCATTAGTCAAGTACCTTGCGCGCAATTTTAAGGCTTGACATGTTTAGTGTCTGTTTACCCGATGTGACCCCGTCTTTTATATTTTACCAAAAAATTGGGAATTATTAAATGTTTTATAATTTAATGTAGGGGAAACTGTTTTGGTTTTTTTGGGTAACTTTTACTTAATATAGTAAAAAAATAAAAGCCGTAGTGGTGATTAAATACCACCAAAAGAAAGCTCTGTCACCAAAAAATGGTTTAAAATTAATTTCAGTACAGCGTTGTATGGCTGAACAAATGTCAGTCAAAGTACTGCAGCGCTGAACACTGAAAAATGGCCTGGACAGGAAGGGGGTTTAACACCGCGGACTTCAAGTGGTTAATGTTTAAAAATAAGTAAACTCTGACCTTTAACAAATATAAACAATGAACATAACCTTAGTTACCAAATTCAGGTGACACCATTTGAGATGTATTTCTCATTTTATCGCCATATTCAACTTCACTCTGGTTTACAAAAAGCTGTTTTTGTGATACACAAGGGTGTAAACTTTCTTCAAAACACTTTACAAAGGACCTTTGCAGAGTAAAGTCATGTGCACATTGATTTGCATTTTCCTTCATTATATACCTACAGCACTCCTTGTCTCTGTAAATATTGCATTGCCAATTGTTTTGTGTCATTGGACCACATTTTTCAATAACAATGGCCTGCTCTTCTATACCTTCAAGTACAGAGCCTTTATTTCACCATAATGTTTTTTGTAGACAGAACTCCAAGTATGACTTATTTTGCATATTTGGGCAGCTTTGCTCAAAGTAAGTATGGATATGCCATCTGCTGGGGATTCTGTAAAGCACTGCGGTAGTGCTGCCTGCAAACTTCTGGGCCCTTTACTTTGCTGTGCGACTTTCCCTCTGCTCTGAAAACACAGGGAGTTGCTCGCGCAGCACATATACAAAACGTGTTGAGCTTTCCCCATGTTTCCACCAGCTTTCTACAAATTCCCTAAAATGAATTATGCGATATTCATTGGACTATATCATCTAAGATCCAGAAGTGGTTGACTGGGGTATGTGAATGGGGTGCTTTTTAGTTAAAAAAAAGTCGATATAATTTTATAATTATTTGAATCTACTGAACATTAAATGGAGTTATTTTAAATTATTGTAAGCTAAGAAAGTCCACTAAATTCTTTAATGTAAACACATGTTTCTTGTTCAGCACTATGTCATTATGTGGACTGGAGATGGCCATCTGCTAGGTGGCAGACCTTTGCTCTCTGATGTCAGAGTTGCCTCATCATAGCTGGTCATTTGATCACTGGTACCATGATGACTGGTACACTGACGATTAGTACCCTGACGTGGGGGGGTATTTAAAAGGAGAATTATGAGGTGAGTGATTTTCATTCAGCCTCATAATCTGAGCCGACCTGTGACAATGAAACTGTCACAGGTCGGCCCAGTGGATCGGGAAGTGAGTGAACATATACCGGCGCTCGCTCACTTCTCGATCCTGTACCAGCAGAGAGCCGTGACAGGGGAAGGGCTGGATTCCCCCCACCCCGCTCCGATCCGCCAGCGCTGACTGGCGGAACGGACGGGGGAGGGGGCGGGTACAGCTGGCTCTACCTCTAGATATGCAGAGCCAGCTGTCACTCACGCAGCAGGGTGGATCCAGGCATAATTGTCGGGATCCGCTCTGGCTGCGGCGTCTCAGAATACCGCGAGCTGTAGCTCGTGGTTTACTGAGCTTTGAGTGACGCGAGGAAGCTGGTTTGTGTCCTCCCGTTACCCTTAGGAGAACTATGGGGAAAAGCCCTGACCCCATAGTTCTCCTTTAAGAAGCAGCAGGAGAGGTGCAGAAAACACAGATTCAGAGACTGAATGAAGCAAGGAGGTCCTTGGACTGTAGGTACTCCTCAGGTACAGCTTTCTTTCCAATAAGAGCAGTGAGCAGCACAGTGACAACATCACCAATTCTCACTCCAAATTTCAAGAGACTAGCAGTCAAAGTCACAACGCCTTAGCTAGGCCTCATAACATTATATTTGCAGTAAGAGGAATGCTTGGGCACAGAAGTTATGATAGCAAATCTTGATTTTTTGAGTTCAGGTCCACTTTAAGAAACCTAAAGGAGTGAGAGAGCCACATACATATATAGAAGAGCATCTGTCTCCTTATTTAAAACTGAAAGTTATCAAATGGTCATGTAAATATTTTACAAAGACACAAGCCAGGACAAAAAAACAATGATAGTGTACAAATAAAAGTGTACCTCAAGTAGGTCACCTTCAATTGAGTATCCAAACAACAGTTTCTGCGCTTCAACGCTACCGCTGGAAAATATGTAAAGCTTTATGCCTGCTTCCTTCCATTTTCTTAGTGCTGGAACAACATCGTCATAGACCCTAAGGGGAAATGTAAAATGTTTTCACTTAGCACATCAAAAAGGTAGACAACAATGCATCTCTTCCACAACATTAATTCATTTATGGTATCATGTATGGCTGTCCCTTGTATTCTAAGTTAAAGCTGAACTCTAGGCAGGTAGAGAAAAACGAAGGCAGCTCACTTATCATTTTTACACTACTAAAGCAATTGTTTGAACGCAAGCAGTGTAAGTACCTGTTATCACCCTCTAGCAGTCTCTGCATAACAGAGTTGGAGTTTAAGAACAAAAGCCAATTAGTTTATGTGCTGACAAGAAGCATACAAGAAAAGCAGAGTGACAGAGAGGAGCTTCTCACTGTGCTGCTTCTCCATTCCCTGTCCAGTCACGGACTGAAGTGAGTCCAGGATCCTGGGCTCAAAGGAACTGGGTTAAATGATGCTGCCCATCAGACCAAGGACCTCTAGTGGCAGAAGAAAATACTGTGGGGGAATCTCTGGACAGAAAGTGAATATTGCAGCAAATGCTGGTTGTGTTATTTGATCTTTACAGTGCAATTCATTTGTATAGTTATTTTTTGCTGGAGTTCTGCTTTATCATGTACTGAAAAACAAAATGCAAAGTATTTAGATTACATCATTTTTCATACAGACTTTTGAGTTGAAGTGATGTGCGGTTATATTAGCTTCATACCAGTAATTTCTGGGAGAAGCATAAAGGAATGTAAACGGTTACTTTTATTTAAAATGTTGATTTCCAAAACACATACAATAAGGCTCCCGTGTATTAAACTTCTGGGCTGTGGTTGCTCAGTGTTACATTTGATTCTTTTATGCATTTATCTTGCGATGTAGCTTGTGCAATGCATTAGAGTGTTGCAATGTACTACGCAAAAATGCAAGCTGTCCTATTTTCATTCATGAAGGGCTGCTTAAAAGCTCAATATCCTAACCGTTCCTCCTATACATTCTATGACGCCTTTTTATTGCAAGTAATATCAGTGGTAAAATATAGCTCAATTTAAGGGAACTGTGTTAAAGGGAAATACCTGTGTTGCCTCTTTGGGTATGCTATTTTGGCTCCATCGACTATGCACTTATCCCTAGCCAGTGACTAAGGGTCCATACAGCATAGTGCATGCATTGGCATCTTGTTCAAATTGGGTTGCACTGAAATGTGATTTAACATGCATCGCAGTCCATTTCTTTACTCTTTGTTTTTGTGCGTCTATGCATTTACCTTGTGATGTAGCTTGTGCAATGCATTACGCAAAAATGCAAGCTGTCCTATTTTTACTCAGTGCATACCAATGCAGCACATTGATCTGAAGTGACACCATAGAAAATAAAGCTATCTGCTTTGTCCTTGTATTGAGACGTCACTGGGCAAGGCAGCCCAATGCTGCTGATCTAAACAAGCTCTACTAATACTGGTTAAGCATGGCAGCCAGAGAATGAGCATTTTTGAAAAAGAGTTAGGGAATTGAAGATCAGGTATTTTTGTCATGACAGTTTGTATGAAAAAAAGGTTTGTCCAAAAACATTAATCTTTGCATCTGCCTCAAGTCTGTAAAAACCAAATGGATTCAACTTACTCTCCTTTGATTTGTCCAGAAGCATATGCAGCTCTCCACATGTGGCCTTGGAGCTGTTTAAGAGCAGTCGTCTTCCTGTCTAGTGATATTTGCCAATTAACATTATCGACCACACCTTGGATAATCTTTTGTACCTCTGCTTCATTCACAGGAATGGGCACAAATCCATTGAGTTCACGGTCTTTTTCTGCCTTACAAGTATGAACAGAGGGGGAAAAAAAGCAGAAAAATTATTGTAATTATTTGGTAGGGGGGGGTGATGTGTAAGACATATGTACAGTGGATATAAAAAGTCTACACACCCTTTTGACAGCATTCAGTCTTTTGGGGTAGGAGTCTATCAGCATGGCAGGTTCTATGGTGGGCAGTGCAGACTTTCTTGTGGGCTGTGTGGGGTCTATGCTGGGCAGTGCAGACTTTCTTGTGGGCTGTGCGGTCTCACAGGTGTCCCAGTCTTGGCAGGTGCGGGCGTCCTGCACCCACAGGAAGGAGAAGATATTTGGCTGGTGTTATAAACAGGCGCCGGGATTCACAGGAAGGCTGCCGGGACCTTGCTGGGGACCTGTTTACATCGCTGGCTTCGGTTTAAAAATTAAGCTGCAGGAGAGGTGCGAGGGTGACATGAAATGGCCTGGTGGGCCCTGTGTTTGACACATGTGTACTACGGCACCCCCTCCTGTAGATACTGCTCACTGTCATACCTCTTGGCACTCCTCTACTGCCGAAACCCCCTGCGTCATACCCTTTACATTCCTTTCCTGCACATACTGGTCCATCATACTCTCCTGCTCATAGCAAACACATTTTTCCTTTACGACAAAACTACATACTGCTTCTTACTGACACTTATGTACACTTCTTTAGCACTGTTTGCAATAGCCTCAACCTTGATGCTCAGCAACACTGATCAATGACCATTAATTCAACAGGGACAACCATACCTGGAAGGTTCCCCAACACCTCCTATGGTCCATGTACATAAAAAGCCCAGACATACCAAAACGCAGCTGAAGACTTTACATGTGCATTCATCAGTATTAAACCTACATGAGTAGTGTACCATGGTAAATTATTTCACCCAATAAATCCCCAGCACTCACCTTAATCAGCAAATAGCATCTTTCTAATCTGTATCTAGTTTTAAAACGGGTCTTAGCTGTATGAATTTGCATACATTTAAGACAGTGACAATGACCATTCCTAAGCTGGCCATAATCTTCAGCCATGTGCGGAATGAGAAAAAACGCTCGGTTCCCTCACCCAAACTAAAGCCAGGATATTGTATTCCAGAAGCCAGAGCCCGCCGCTGTCACACCTGAACAGCGGCTGCAGTTGTTTAGATGAAGTTACTGTTCAGCTGTCAATTTTTGGCTCCGCTCCTTTGACATGCATGTTCAAATCAAATTTCCTTGTTTCTTCAGACCACTATCCAATGTCTATGGGTAGCTGAAGAAGCAACCTGGCAGTTAAAGCAATTTGAATGCTCAAGATTATCAAAAATGGTATATTTTTTAAGTTTGACCACATAAATGTTAGTCCTTTGTTGGCCATGCTTGTCCAAGAACTTAACAATCCTGGTCAGTGCATAGTCTATGATTTAGAAGACTCCCCCTGTCCAACAGCAGCTGCACCCCCTTCCAATTTACTGTGTTGGCTGAAGGTTTTCCAAGCGCTAAAGGTGTCAAAAAACATGGGGGACATTCATCAACTCTCACACAGCAAAGCATTGGTAAACAGCATAGGACAGACTGGAGACTGATCTAAGATGATTAGGCAGCTTCATTTATAAATTCCTCCTTCTGCTGCTCTACGGCAGCACAGCGACAAAATATAACCTGACCTTGACCACTTCTTAATTGTGCATGTGCCAAGTCTGTCATACCTCCAGTGGTAATCCTGCCTCAGACCTGTGCAACTCTGTCGCAGTTTGCTATCCAGGATTACAGGTGAAGGGGTTTCTTTTTCTAAAATTTGACCAGACAAGGAGATGATCATTTAAAATGTAAAAGGACCACATTCAGTTATATTGGGAGCTCTTTTGTCTATTAGCATTTACCATTACATTCTGCTTTTCTTCCTTTCGTTTTATGATGTCAAGGTGCAAAGTGACCTACAAAACATTAGCCTGCAATCATACATGCAGATATAGTTACTCCATTAAAAGCTCTTTTCGTTGTACATTGGCAGCATTGCATGTCTGTGTAAGCCCCCATTCACACCTTAATGGAAACGGATGTTGTGGAGACCAGGGCCAGATTTACTCTCTCCACCCATGGAGAATGGCAGACCTGCAGGGTGCATACAAGTGATCTCCGCAAAATCACCGAGATTACTTGTACAAAACAAGCGGCGGCTTCCCCGCTGTACATTTAGCAGTGCTTGTCCAAAGCAGGGCTAAATGTAGAAAACAACTACCTGCCCGGCACCCGGAACTGCACGTCCCGGGCATCGAGAGTTATGAATTCCACACCACTGCTGCCCCAAGGCCGGGCCTTGGTTAGCCTTGTGGGAAATCCGGCCCTGGTGGTGACGTATGTTCCCAGGTGTTCGCGGGCATTTGTTTCCCGCACTCGTCCCCATTGATTTCAATGGGTCCCTGGATACATGCTAAATAGTACACGTCACAAATTTTGCAACATGCAATCTGCGTTTTTCCTGCGCATGCTCAAGCGCATGAACGCCTTGGAAAAATAGGATTTTTGTACTCACCGTAAAATCCTTTTCTCTCCGTTCATTGAAGCACACAGGGTCCCCTGTCATGTGCACCCCGGGGAGTGAAGTCGCAGCCGACCCGCCGAGGTAGAGCCTGCATGCGCTCGATGGCCACCCAGGGGAGACTACCAGGATCCATCACCATCCAGCACGTCGCCCTGGTGACACTTGCTAGCAGATCACAAAAAAACGGAAGAAGGAAAAGAAAATTTCCAGAGAGAAATTTTTTTAGCTCCTTACTCCTGACGCTAGGCAAAAAACTGGAGACTTGTCAGCAGGTGGGGGGTTGGGCCACCAGCGGGGGCCGCCCCTAGGCTGTCTAAGTCTTTTTTTGTTATATGCCTAGCGTCCTACTCCTGCAGGTGGCGATATACCTACCTTTCAGGATCTCCGATCTGTTGCCCTGTGTCCTTCAATGAACGGGAGAGAAAAATTGTTTACTTGGCCGCGTTTGGGGTGCCAGTAACTAGTAATGGCACCGTAAGTGTGTTTCACATATGTGCACAATTCGTGAACATGCTTCAAATCGCACACTTTTGTGCACATTTGATCCGTGTTCACGAGACACCCATGTGTGAACAGGGACTTAGTGAGAGGAGAAGCAATGCTTTATAGCCCTGATAGCGACTTCTATTGGAGAAAGCATTTAGCTAGTCTGTGATTTCATCTTCTGAGAATGGCCAGTCTGCGAACGTCTGAAAATGTGTAGAGAAGTGTACACATGATTGCTGAATGAGCCAGATAAAATTTACCAGACATATCAATAGTATAAAGGTGGCCATAAGCTGGGAGCTTTTTGAATGAACGGTCACCAGAACACACAATAATACCATCAGAAACTTGACAAATGTGCAAAATTTCTTTTGAATTTTTCATTTGATTTTGGAATGAATGAAGTTTCCTGAACAAAACCACATTTAGGCTCCGTCTACATGTAGGCGTTGTGTCGTGCTTAACTATGCGCACTGAAACACGCAAGACAAGGAATCTCATTTATTTCTATAGCCCCTTTGACACCTGAGTGTAGCGTCGTGCGTAGAAAAAGACCTGTCGCTCAGAAAATTACTTGAGCTTCTTCTTGGCAAACTACATTGCGTTTTGTTCCCATAGACTCAATAGGAAATGCGCAAAAAAATTACCCATACACATCTGTATCCCAATCTGCTTGCAAAAGCGCACGCATAAAATGTGCAAAGAAATGCTGCAAAAACGCTGTCTTCTAGGTGTGTATGCAGCCTCACTGTTAGAATTTAGTTAGTTTGAGAAAAAAATGTCATCCTGCTCCTTTGATTTATTTCTTTCTCAGTACGGTTGAAAACAATCGTCGATTCTACGCCATTAAAAATCAGAAAATCGAGTAAAGGTCCCGAAAACAAATTTTTCAAGCAAAACTCTATCGTTCTATGGCCAGCTTTAGATCAACATGATGAACACAACCCAACCTGTAATCTTAGAAGCTGAACATCCTCCTGGCACTCTTTTTCTTCCCAGTGATTCTGCAAATATTCTTTAACATTGTCTTCAATGTAAGGGAACAAAATTTCCTGTGGGACAAAACAACATATTACTTAAGATCTGCATGTATTGAAAAAACAAAACAAAACACACCAAAACAGAAACACGTAAGACAAACCACCTATTCTACCCATCTTTTAAACTCTACAGAGAATGTTGTTTTTTTGGGGATGTTTGTGTCCCCATAAGGAAGAATTCCTCTCGCTTTCTGTTGACACATCATATCATACAGGGTGTCACTGGGAGAAGAAATAATGAAAAATCTTCCCAGTGGTGACATGGACAGCAATATAAACCTGACGTGTTATTTATTGCTGACTGCAGTGGAGAAATTTCTTATCAATTTCCAGTTACGGGAGATCGGAAGTATGGGAAATCTTCCCAAAATGGACACAAACAGCAACAAAAACCTAGCAGAGATTTTAACCCTCCTGTACTCTGTCTACTCAGAAGTTAAATCTTAAAAATGCATTCAAGTACCTTAACCATTAATAAAATGCATCTTATTAGTGTATCACTCGGCTGTAGATCTTCAAATCATCTCTGAATTGGTGCCGATACTGTCCTTCCTCTGGAGAGTGTTCCCCATGGTCCCTGTGTGTGCTGTAAAGTAGCCATCACACCAATTTTACTCTTGTGATAGATTCTAACTTCAATACAAATTAGGTAAGTAAACATGAGATTGTAGTCCATCACAGGAGTAAGCTTGGAGTGATGGCTACTTTACAACACACACAGGGACCATGGGGAACAAAAGTAGCCACCCTCCAGAAGGAAGGACAGTGTCGGCACCAATTCAGAGATGATTTGAAGATCTACAGCCGAGTGATACACTAATAAGATGCATTTTATTAATGGTTAAGGTACTTGAATGCATTTTTAAGATTTAACTTCTGAGTTTAGTGTCACTTTAAAAACATTGTCCTTGACATATTATTACCGCAATATTAACTGTTTCTATGTAAAATTTAGCATTACAGTTAATTCATTTTCAAAACCGTTACACTTTTCTATAGGTGAATCTAATTTTTAATCTGAGGTTCATATTATCATTTTTGTGTCAGCTTCTAGTGGGCTGTGCCAGAAGGCCTCGGTTTTCTTTGTTTAAATACAATGGCCCGGACCAGGGAATGCGAAAAAAGCCCAAGGGATTCTTTACCTTCAATAGCTGATGATACTCCTAAACATTCTTAAACCCTATTATTTTACAAGGTGTGCATACTAATTTAAAAGCCTTGCGGGAAATCATACCATAGGCTAATCTTAGTTTACCTTGAACACAAAGCAAACAACGTTTTCTATGTTTGTATATTCAACTGTAAATGTATAATTAACCAATACTAGGGGGGATCAAATCATACATTTTAGCTTGGTATGTTTATATTGGATGTAAAATTGGTGCTTTGTTACTGACATCTTATATACATGTTGCATTAATAACAATCTGGTGTATGATCTTAGGCTTGCTTTTTTTTTGTCCTATATAGCAGTTCCTCAGTTAAATTGCATGAGGTGAAGAGGTTATATACTGATCACTTGGAACATTGTGAATACAATTACATCCCATTGTGAGTAGAAGTAATTTACATGTGACAGATGGTGGTTGTGTCTTCTTGCTCATACACTTCCCCCCTTTGTTACCATTTTGTAACAAAAAAAAGCTGCATTTCAATAAAAAGAATACAGTAACTCATGCTGAGCTTAAAAACATACTGGGATCAAATGACATTACTCCTTCCATCCAACACCTACAATTCCATCAGGTGTGGACCGCACCTGACTGTTTATAATGACCACAACACACATGTTCTTAAGATATATCCCATAAAGGAAAACAGCTACCCCAGCCGCCAGGTTTAGCCAAAATGTTCAGCCTATACTGTTGTGTAAAGGTGCCCATACACCTTACCAATATCAGATGATTTTCGTATGCAATCGCGTTTTCGTCTGATATTCGTAAGGTTGATGGGCAGTGTACAACCGCAAATACTGTACAATCGATCGGCTTTTGACCAACCAGCAGGTTAGAAAACTTTGGTCGATCGTATGATTTTCGCAAAGGTTGGTGGCATTTCCGTACATCAAAATTCGTACGATTTATACTGTTCATGCGCAAACGAAAATACGAGCGGTCGATTACCGCAATTCGTCCAGGTGTTTTTTTAATTACTGCTGATTGAACCTTGCGATAATCAGGGCAGGATGGGGCCGCCGTACGAAAATCGTACGACGGTTTGATCATCAGACAAAAAGTTTTGTCCAATGATCGCAAGGTGTATGGGCAGCTTTAGGCTGGCCATATATTAGTCAAAGTCCTAGTGACTTGGCTGAATAACAAAGAACACTTAAGGTGCCCATACACTGTACGATTATCGTACGAGAATCGCGGGAAATCCCGCGATCGTACGATAATCGCAAAGTGAATGGAAGGCGTGTAGCCCGCCCCTCATTGCTGTCATCGCAAGCACGATCTGCCTGTCCAAGATGGGCCGATCGTACAAGCTTTTAATAAGCTTACGACCATCGCAAGACAAAAGTCTTGCGATGGTCGTATGGGCACCTTTACAGACAGGGAGTTCTGACTTTGCTGATCTGCATACATGTTTTGCCTGCAGATCAGCTTCAACAATAACCTATATTGTGGAAAGACAGAGAAGCGATTGCTGGCCTGTCTCCTCTCATGAGTTCTGATTCTAGGCCTGTGACTCGAAAGGAGTGGAGGCAATTATAGCCAAGCAGCCAGTATTTTCAGAAGGAGGACAGCAATGGCAGCCTACGTTCCTTTCTCACTACAGGCTTACTTTAGGGCCCATTCAGATTGCAGTGCACTAAGGACTGTGCATTCCCCATTCACACTTGGGTATTCTATGAACACACAAAAAGGCACATTTTGAATTTTGATGCGAAACGTGCTTGCTGTGCCATTACTAGGTAATGGCACCCCAATCGCAGCCCGGAAAATGTGCGTTTTCCCCTACCCCAATGCTTAAACACGTTAAAACGTGAACGAATGCAGAGGAAAGAAACACAAAATACATGCTGCAGATTCTGCTGCATCCACTACATTCCCACGAAATGAGGATGTGCAGCAAATGTGGGAACAAAATGCACACAAACAGGCGTGAACATGATGCGCGTTCCGGGTACGCCTAGGTGTGAATGGGGACTTAAGGCAGTAAATTCATTTGAATGAGCTGCCAACACATCAAAATCAGACATGCACCATTCTTGACACAATGCAACACAATGCATTGTATCTGCATTTCTGTGCATTGTGGAGGGCTGCAACATGGGGGCTTTGTATTTGTGTTCAAAATGAATAGCTAAGCAACACGTGCATTGTGTTAACACGCATTAAGGCTTTATTCACACTTGCCACTCACGTTTCTACATGCAGAGGAAAATCTGTCAGGCTAGATGCTTTGAATGGCAAAGGTTTCACCTTTTTGATAAAGTCTTTACGACGAAACGCGTAAAAGGAGTGTGCTGTTTCCCCGCTGCCACCCTGGAGAGAGTTATATATAAGTTGCTTATGTTGTTGTACCTATGGAAGTCTGTAAGTACAATCATTTTTAACTACTTGGCAAATAAAGCAATTTACATCTGCACTTAGATCCTGTCTTCTCTCCTTTGGTCGGTCCCCCCCTTGGTTTTCTGGCTGATCCCTCCGGAGTGCTCTCCAGCCTTGGAGGTTGTCTAATTATCGCCGATGAGAGGAAGTATAGCTTGACGGCAGGAGAGGATAGAGAAACTTACAGAGAAGTCGGTCCCCCCCTCGGCTTTCTGGCTGATCCCTCCGGAGTGCTCTCCAACCTTGGAGGTCGTCTAACTATCGCCGACGAGAGGAAGGGTAGCTTGACGGCAGGAGAGGACAGAGACAATAACAGAGAAGGTTTTCTCCTTTTTTTTTCCTTTTTTTTATTTGCGGACGTATCAATAGAATTATTAACAAAAGACATTGGATTCCTAATACCATTTGGTAGAAATTTGACTATTGGTGTTACAACCCTCGTGGACACACTTTTACATTTTTTCTATATATATATTTTTTTCACCTGTATTTATTCACCTTATACCAGTAGATGTGGTTTTATTTTAAAACTTGCTAGATTTTTTAAATTACTGTTTTCTAGCCCAATATTGTGAGTGTCAGAGTGACCCATCTTTACAATTAATTTATTATTCACAACTGTACTTTCACTTTATGGCACATATATGACTAATTTATTTACATATTTGGTTCACATCTATCTAGTATTTATATTTGTATTTATATGACACGTATATTTATTATTAATATATATGCACATACGCACTTTTGGATTGCATATAGTTGCAAGTAGGAGTCGTCCACTTGTACTGTTTTTAGTTTGTGGTATCACAAGCATCACATAATTTAAGGATTAAACATAGCACACATCACAAAACCAAGCGCAGCACACCGGTTTATTTATAAAGGTTTAAGTGCATTTACATGAGGTTTGCTGTGTTACAAGTTCAAATTGATTCCTAGATGCACCTGACTGCACCTGAATACATGCATTGGAAATCATTAGATGCAAATATATGTGTTTAGAAAAGCTTTTTAACAGCATCTAATCGCACATAGTGTAAATGTAGCCTTATCCACACATTCTACCACAATGTATAGGTGCAAATGGGTCCAAAAGGTGTCATTCGCAGAGGTATATGCATCTCTCCACTGCAGTACTGCGGGGGGAAAACTCATTTTACCAATGTAATGTAAGAAGAAAAAATAAAAGGTCCTGCTTTATTCTTGCAGCATCTGTGCATGTTTTCAAGTCACCATAAACAAAAGGACATTTGCATATTAGCTAAGTCTTTTCCAGCCTTGATTGTGGCTCTGGGCTCCAGGATGTTAATCCCACCAGGGATACTGTTAGCATGGGGTGTTTGCGCTCACAATATTTGTGTGGGATTCTTCTTAATGCTCTAGTTTCTACCCACAATCCAACACTCATACAAGTATGTTAACTGGTTTCTTTTGTTTACTTTCATTATGTGACATTTACTCAGGAAACCATGTGAAAGTCGTACAAAATGCTCCTGTGTCTGTATCCCTCCTCTTATATAGTGTCTGGGTACTTGTTTTGTCTGCATTCCCTAATTTGCTCCCATTGTATTACAGAATGTAAGGTACTGTTAAATGTTGGCACACTATCAAAGATCTTAATAGCACACACACTTAAAGGAGAACTATGGGGTGAGTGAATTACACCCCCCCCCCCACACCACACATACGTAGTGGGACGACGTGTGACATTGAAACTCTTACACGCCGGCTCTATTAAAAGGAGAACTATGAGATGAGTGATTTCCACTCACCTCATAGTTCTAGCCGACCTGTGACAATGAGCCTGTCACAGGTCGGCTCAGTAGATCGGGAGGTGAGCGAACACATACCAGGTTCGCTCACCTCTCGGTCCTGTCACGGCTCTCTGCCGTGACAGGGGGAGGGCTGGATTCCCCGCTCCGATCTTCCAGCCCTGACTGATGACAGGGGGAGGGCTGGATTCCCCGCTCCGATCTGCCAGCCCTGACTGACGGAACGGACGGGGGAGGGGTACAGCTGGCTCTGCCTCTAGATAGGCAAAGCCAGCTGTCACCCACGCAGCTGGGCAGATCCCGTCATCTACGTCAGGATCCGGTCCGTCTGCGGCGTCTCAGTATACCGCGAGCTGTAGCTTGCGGTATACTGAGCTTAGGGTAACAGGAGGATGCTAGTTTGTGTCCTCCCGTTACCCTTAGGATAACTATGGGGGAAAACACTGACCCCATAGTTCTCCTTTAATCGGGAAGTGATTGAAAACATACCACTCACTTCCTGATCATCTACCTGCAGAGGATCCCTCCCCTTTCCGATCCTCAATAGCTGACTGGAGGAACTGATGGGGGAGGTAGCAGGCATAGCTGGCTGTGCCTCTAAATACGCAGGGCCCGCTGCCAATCAGCCAGTAGGGTGGATCTCGACAGTATTGTCAGGATCCGTCCTGGATGTGGCGCGGTGCTGCGATATCAGCATATAGCAGGCAATAGCCTACTATATACTGAGTTTTGGGTCACGGGAGGAGGTTTGTAAATGTCCTCCTGTGACCCTAAAAAGAACTATGGGGAAAAAGGTTACCCCATAGTTCTCTTTTAAGATTCAATTCACAAAGCTTTGACACCCAATTGTACTCTCAGTTTACATCAGCTAAATACATTCCAGGGACATCGACACAAAAGGTGTACAAATGTGACAGTTCATTTTGTTTAGAATTCATCCACATCCTGAGTAGAAAAGCCAACTGCCTACCAATATGCTGCAGAGACCCTTGCTTTCTGTATGAATCCCCCTGCAGAGGTCACAAATCTCCATCACAGACAGTGATGTGGACACCTGAAGGACCTTGTGTTATGTAAAGAGAAGAGGAAAGAAGACTTGGGAAGCGAGTGACATAAGTAAAAAAGCCATTTCAATGTTGCTTTTCATGCCAGCGATCAGTTATAGTGGTGTGAGGGAGGGATAAGGTGGAGTTCATGTTTTGCACAAAGTTGGGATTTGAAGAGGAACTTTAAAAAAAAATCATTCATAATTACTACTTACCTTTAAAGCAGAACTCCGGGTAAAAATGGTATTAACCCCTGCAGTCGGGCTACCCCCGCACTGCAAGGTTTAAGTGGTGATTTTTGCTTAGGGTTAAAAATAGAAAAGCTGTACTCACCTGATCCTCAGAGCCAGCTTGTTCTTAAACTGGTCCCTGGAGCCTCGCTCCCCCTCCGCTGCAGTGGTCTAAGGTTCCTGAGTCATCACGTTCTATAACAGTTTATACACTGTGAGGACCGAGAGATATACCATCGCTGCAGCTGAGGAGGAAACAGACTGGAGGGAGCACTGCCACGGGATCGGGTGAGTATAACTTTGTTATTTTTGACCCCACTGCAAGGGTTAATAACATTTTTACCTGGCGTTAATGCTTGTTTATTCACAAGCTTAGCAAATACTCTGCTCATGCTGGGAGCAAACATGACAACAATAAGAAAAGGTACCTAAAAACTATTTTTCTAAAAGGTCTAGATTGTGGAGGATCTTTGTGATTGTCCACTTTAAGCATTGCTGATTGCAGAGCTATAGATCAGTAACAGCAGGGGACAGGCTTTTCTACTCAGGATGTGGCTGCTTTCTAACGAAATCAAACTATTAGACCTTATTCACACTTTGATATTAGGTCTGCCAGCTAATTACAGCTGGAATGGCAGGAAGTTGTGGAGAGCTGTGACAGCTCAGCCTGTACAAAGCACATCCACCGGTTACCTGGACCTAGGGACAGATGACCAGCTCTGGACACAATCTGTCTGCATCCAGGGTCGGACATCTGTCCCTAGCCGCAGGTAACCACTGGATATTTGGACACTTGCAAATCCTGACAGACAGCATTGCCTGCTATCAGCCTGCCATTGCCTTGTACAGGCACAGCGGCCGCAGCTTTTCACAACCAACTGCCATTCCAGATGCAAAAATCTGCAGATTCTTGCTGCAGGAATCAACTGCCAGACGTAATTTATTGTCAGCTCTGAAAAGCAGGGCCAGCCTAATTATCTTGTATAATAACTGTACTGTTTGCCTTTAGTTTGCAGTGCAATTTGTTGATGCTATAGAAATCCTAATAACAATACATGTGAATGAGGTCTCGTTCACATCTGTGCCTTAGAGCAACGTGCGCCTAGATGTGTGTTGATGCGGAAACTTAAATACTTTTCACTTTGCAAGACGTGTTGCGGTGCCATTCATTGTTGATGTGCTTTCATATGTGTGTGAAATTGCACCGAAACACATGGTAGCAAAGTACCTTGAGGGGAATTTATCAGAACTGGAGCAGACAAAATCCAGAGCAGCTGTGCATTACAACCAATCACACTATCTCTTCAGTTAAGATTTGGAAATGAAAGAGAAATGCTTATTGGTTGCCATGCATGGCTGCTCCAGATTTTGATAAATTCCCCTCGTGTTTTGGTGCAGCGCATTTTGGAAAAGGTGCAGCGACTTCTTTGCTGCTATTGTCCTGCATAGGGCAGCCTCTTCAAATGAAATTCAACTGAATGAGTTGCCCTATACATGACCGCAGCACACCATTTGACCTTGTTCACAGGATGGCATTCCATAAAACCAGGCAGTCGATTTTACAGCCCCCTGGTCGTCTGCTGCAATGTCAGCACTGCAGCTGAACAGTGCTGTATACATGGTCGTGGCTGCGATGCTTTGCAGCAAAAAATATACAGCATGTCCTGTGCGGCAGGCAGTGCCACTTGTCAAACGCATGAAATAAGACCGGGCCAAACGGTGCACACGGTATTGCTATAGAAAATGTCCATTGGTATTGAAAAAAATTATTTGCGTTGAGCACGTGGCAGTATCGCATCCTGAATGCCAAGTGGCCGCTGCTCAAACCCCCCTCTGACAAGCCATCCACTTTGGATTTCTTTTCAGAGAGCGGTAGAAGCTGCCACTTGTGTGAACTCAGCCTTTGTTTGATAATGTAGCTGATTTAAAGTGACACTAAACTGAGGTGAGTGATTTCCACTCAACCTCATAGTTCAAGCCGACCTGTGACAATGAAACTGTCACACGTCGGCTCTATAGATCGGGAGGTGAGCGAACACATACCATCAATCCGCTCACATATCTGCAGAGAGTGGTGACTGTCACCGCTCCTCGCAGGGATTTTCCCCCTCCCCTCTGATCCTCCAGCGCTGACTGGAGCAAAGGACAAGTGACGGGGTGGGCAGAGACAGCTGTCACTCGTGCAGCTGGGTGGATCTCGACAGCATTGTCTGGATCCGTACCGACTGCGGCACTCTCAGTATACCGCGAGCTGGTGCTCGCGATATACTGAGCTTTGGGTCACGGGGGGACGCTAGTATATGTCCTTCTGTGACCCCTTAGAGAACTATGGGGGAAAACACTTACCCCCTAGTTCTCTTTTAAATCTTAAAAATGCATTCAAGTACCTTAACTATTTTCAAAAACATATTTTGTGTATCACTCAGCTGTAGATCCTCCAATCATCTCTAAATTGGTGCTGACACTGTCCTTCCTCCTGGAGGGTGGCTACTTTTATTCTCCATGGTCTCTGTGTGTGCTGTAAACTAACCACTGCCTCAAGATCACTCCTGTTATGGACTACAATCTCAATACAAACTAGTAAACTAAACATGAGATTGTAGTCCATCCTGGGAGGGAGCTTTGAGTGGTGGCTACTTTACAACACACACAGGGGCCATGGGGAAGAAAAGTAGCCACCCTTCAGAAGGAAGGACAGTGTCAGCATGAATTCAGATGATTTGAGGATCTACAGCCCAAATGATACACAAATAAGATACCTTTTTATTAATAGTTAAGGTGCTTGAATGTATTTTTAAGATTTAACTCCTGAGTTTAGTGTCACTTTAAAAACATTGTCCTTGACATATTACCTATAAAACTGTTTCTATGTAAAATTTAGCATTACAGTTAATTCATTTTCAAAACCGTTACACTTTTCTATAGGTGAATCTAATTTTTAATCTGAGGTTCATATTATCATTTTTGTTAACAGGTTACGTGAATGTATTTTTAAGTTTTAACTCCTAAGTTCAGTATCATTTTAAACTGAAAGGTCAGTTAGGCTTTAAACCAGGAATATTTTTTGTTTTGTTTCACAACCATGTAACGGTCACTAGCAAATCTCACTGGCGTCTGAACATCTTTGTTCTAAGAAAACTGATTTTTGAGGAGTTCGCTTAGTAAACCGATCCTCCAGGATTAGCAAACAAAAGCAGCAACGGGCCCCATATGAGTGGCCCTGGTAACATCCCTTACCTTCACAAAGGTAATGGGGGTGGTGGTACCCTCGATATCTAGGAGGACAGTGGTGACACCCGCTGGCATGGTAAGTGACGCCATGCTTCCTCTAGCAGTGCGTGCGGCAGAGCAGGGCGGAAGCTGCAGTGTGGAGAAGGAGGAGTGAGCTCCCACTGAGCCTCCACATCTATCACTGCTAATATGGCGGAGCCGGTGATCGATCAAAACTACGAACTTATCGAGTTGTGGGACCGCATTACTTCCGGTTTCCTCACAACTACGAGGTTTTTAGACAAAACATGTTGTGCACGAGCGCCATCCACGGCATTGCCCTATAGACATAGACCACAGCAATAAAGTAATAAAATGATGTAGGATGACACTAAGCCAGCGCGTTCTTTATCTCAGGTGCCCCACTCAAGCGGCGGCCATATTGAGTGGGGCACCGGAGATAAAGAACGTGCTGGCTTACTGTCATCCTACATCATTTTATTACTTTATTGCTGCGGTCTATGTCTATAGGGCAATGCCGTGGATGGCGCTCGTGCACAACATGTTTTGTGATCAAACATCGTAGTTCTGAGGAAACCGGAAGTCATGCGGTCCCACAACTCGATAAGTTCGCACTTTCGACACATCACCGGCGTGGTTTCCCACCAATTCACAGAAGACTCGTGTGTTTAGTTTATCTCTAGAAGCAGCGTCTCACATAACTCGGTCATGCTTGCGTATATTTAGCACGCCATATTGGAGGACCCTGCATGCGTTTTACAAATACTACTCCAGCACGGCAAAGCCACCTTCACACAACCATTTCCTCTGCACACGGCTTCCGCGCCTTCTCTTAACATTGAGCGTTCCCCCTTTGTCTACCCAGTGAAACCCCACCCAGCCTCCTGGACTTCCGGCCTTTGCACCCTCCCCCCGGGCGCTTCCAGCCAATAGAAGAAGAGCGCTCTCAGGTGACGTGAGAGGACCGGCGGCTCACCATTGGCTCCCGCGGCTGATATATAAGCAGAGGGCGGGCAGCGGGAGGATCTTTTCCGCTGTTGTCTGCGGTAGGGATAGTTCAGGTCTGTTCCTTGAACGGTCTTTATAGCGTACCATCGCTGCCGGTGAAATCATGAGCGGATACGGGACTATGGACGAATACTCAGAAGGCGCTAAGATCAACGCCAGCAAAAACCAACAAGATGATGGGTGAGTGTGGGGAGCGATACTGTAATTACGCTGTTTTGGGGCGCTTCAGACGGAGGGTAGTTTAGATAGACCGCGTTATTATTGCTCTCCGTGGCGTCTGTACTGACGCTTCTGTGTTTAACGGCGCTGGTGCCATTTGCGTTTGCTCGGTATAGCATGTCGTCAGCGGTAGCCAATAAGAAGAAAATGGGTGGAGCTACGATATGCTCGCTCCTGGTTGGCTTGTTGTATGGCGTCATCGTGCTTGCTTTCCTTTTGTAATTAAACCGAGGCAATGCTGCCGATCGCTGCTCAATAGAAATGGTTTGATTTATACTGACTAGCTGCTGAGCTGACCACTAACGTTACAATCTCCTTTCAACCTACCGGCAAGTTGATTGTACATGGGCTTTATAGTTAAATTGTACTGTGTATGGGGGGGGGCATATTTGGTCCTCCGGCTATGCTGTAACTACAAATCCCATCATGCTTCTGTCTCTGGGAGTCATGCCTGTAACTGGTCTTGCAATGCTTCATGAGACTTGTAGTTCCACAACTGGAGTCAGTTGCCCAACCTTGGTGTATGGTGACCCTTGCTGTGCCATTATACTTGCAGTTGTAAAGTCCTAGTTTGAGCTTATGTCAATGTCTTAAGTATTCATTCTTAATGTGGTCTGCTTTGTTTACAAGGCCCCTTCCCCATGACCAGTGGTTTTCAAATGCAATTTGTAAACAGACTTCCCGGGGTGGGCGGGGGAATGTATGGGCCTTAGCCGGCCAATAGAATTCCTTTGTTCAGCTTACGGGCTGGACAAAAGAATTCTAACAGGTTCCACCATCTGTTCAAGTCCCACCCCTGCTCTGCCGGATCCCGCTGCTTTCAAAGTACATAACAGTGGCTAAAGCACATTGGCTGCAGTCACTGTTCGACTGACCATTTTTCGTAGTCTCAAACAATTTACTCGAGCCAGAAGGGCTACCCTGATAGTTTTGGCTGGCTCATAGGAAATTGGATGATTTTTTTTTAAATGTATGGACAGGTTTACTCGGGCACTCTTTCAACTCCACAGGTTTGCTTTGCCCTTCTTCCACAGAGCTGGCATCTTGAGATGACAGAACAGCAGCATCCCCCTCGAATGAACTGTAGGCTGCCTCCTCACACAGCACTTCCTTTTATTAAGGTTTCTTTCTTTTGTTACAATGCTCTCCCCTAGCTATTGTCTCGTGCCCGCTGCCCTCATTGAGTGACACCTATGAAAGCTAAAAAAAAAGCTTAATGTTTATAAATATGCATACCGAACCTTAATTCGACATGTCCAACAACATAAGCAATACAGGTTTTTGCACAAGTCCTGTCGTGACTGGTTTGTTAAAGGCAATATGGTAATCCGAAGCTTAGAATTTGATGTGAGGCAGAATTACTTGTTTCTAATGCCAGTTTTTTGTTTTTCTCAGGAAAATGTTTATTGGAGGGCTCAGCTGGGACACGAGCAAAAAAGATCTTACAGAATACCTGACAAGATTTGGTGACGTTCTTGACTGCACCATTAAAACCGATCCGGTCACCGGAAGATCACGGGGTTTCGGCTTCGTCCTCTTTAAAGAAGCCATAAGTGTAGACAAAGTAAGTTTGTGGGGTGTAAGCAAGGTATGATGGAAGCAGCTATTTTGTGACTCGAGGGCAGCATACCAGTTCTAAAAAGGGACTTCACTTGCAGTAAGGCAGATGCTTTAAAGCTGAACGGCTGCCTTACCGCAGTCTTGCATAATTGTTTGGGCTCCTCGTCTCACTGCACACTGAGTTTCATGGTGTGCATTGTGGGCTGCAGCAAATACCAGCCCGACTTATTTCTTCTGCCTTGGCCCATCCCCTTTCATTCATTGGGTTTTAGTACTTTCAATCGTGGAAGCTCAGCTTCACATGTGGGAATTACCCGGGGTGGTCTGCATGGAAATGTTGTCTGCCTTGTAGGGCTGCACCAATACTTTTTTTTTTTTTCTGCATAGAGTGCCAATATTTTATATTTTAGTACCTGCTTGTACTTCCACTAGCATGGAGCTGGCTTCCTGGGCAATCAGAAAGTTGGGAGGCATGTCATTACTCAACGCCTGGCTTCTTGAGTGCCCAGGAAGCTGGCTCCATGCTGATTGGCTGGAAAGCCAGCTCCATGTTCCCTTGTGGCACTGCCGGTCAGGGGAAATATTTCTGACCGGAGGTTCCGGTATCGGGGAAGGTATCGGAGCATTTGGGCAAGTAAGAGTACTTGCCCAAATTCTCCACACTGATAATATTATCGGTGATTCCCTACTTCCTAGGAATGCCCACTCCTCCAGACTGACCTCCAACCATCAAGGCATTTTCATATTTGTAAAGCTTCTTCCAAGAGCCAGCCCACTGCTTCAATCAGGGCTGAGGGTTCTTGAGTACTGAGGCAGGGTGCTGTGATGTTTTCAGGAAGCTATGTACTAGGGATGTCCCCATACTTACCCCGGAAAAATATTGGTACTAGATGCTGAAAAAACTGTATAGGTGCATCCCTACTATATACAGAACCTGCTGGCCTCTCCCACCAGCCAGCTGCTGCTTGGATTACATGAAGAATCGTTGAGACCCAGTGATTACATCGTTGGGCCTTAAGGCATGTAATAAAAATTGCAAGGATTTATTAGCATCTTGAGGTAGAAAAGGTGTAACTGGAGGGCAAAAAATGGAGATAAAACTTTAGCTTTAACTTGGATGTAATCTAAAGCTGGATTTCAATTAAGGCTGTAGGCACCACTTGGCTAGGATAACCTCATCCAGTTGGAATATCTGCTTATGGGATTGCTATTTTGTGATTGAGAAGGGGGTGCTAGCTGTGTGTAGGTTTGGATAAGCTGGGGGTGATTTTAAATATAGTTGTACTTGATGTCTGTTTTTATCAGAACCTTCTATGCAGCCTGATTCTGTTACTCTACTTGGAGAATAACCGGTTGATCTGTTTGGTTTTTTCCCTCCAGGTACTTGAGCTGAAGGAACACAAACTTGATGGGAAACTTATTGATCCCAAGAGAGCAAAGGCATTGAAAGGCAAGGAGCCTCCCAAGAAAGTATTTGTCGGTGGCTTAAGCCCCGATACTACAGAGGAACAGATAAAGGACTATTTTGGGGGTTTTGGTGAAGTAAGTAAAACGCTATTGCTCATAACGACTTGTAAAAGGAAGAACATTTATTTAGGGTTTGCAGGTACATTTGTAACTAGGGTAGAGGTAGATGACCTGTTTGTAGCAGGAACCGTCTTTTAGACAACAGTCCTGTAGTACATTTCTGTTTTGTTCTTTACCAGGTCTTGTTGTATAGGCCATCCTATTCTGTACTGCAATATAAGTGTGGTTAGTTGAGCAGGACAAAAGCTATTGACCTGTGTTCGGGAATGGCAGACATCTAAGGCTGGACTGGTCATACATATTTCAAGGTTTCTGTTCCTTTTATGTATGATGCGATCTAGAATTGTAAGTCTGTTTTTTGATAGATTCATACTACAAAAGAGTGCTTGCCTTCTGTCAGGCATGTGGGTACAGTTGTCCTTTTAAAGGACTTGGCAATAATTGGGCATGTTTAACATTGTGCAACAAAGTATTTTCTTAAGCCTGCCAAAGGTTTGGCCTAAATTGCTGAAACTTTTTTGCAGATCGAGAACATAGAACTTCCCATGGACACAAAGACAAATGAAAGGAGAGGATTCTGTTTCATTACCTACACAGATGAGGAACCAGTAAAGAAGTTGTTGGAAAGCAGATACCACCAAATTGGCTCAGGAAAGGTGAGATGACATAACAAGGCCCTCTTTACCATTTCAGCTTTCCAGTTTGTATATTTAGTGACTTTCTTTTCCCTCAGTGTGAAATCAAAGTTGCACAGCCTAAAGAGGTCTACAGACAACAGCAACAGCAGCAACAACAAAAAGGAGGAAGAGGGGGAGGAGGAGGCGGAGCAGGAGCAGTATCAGGACGAGGCGGTGGAAGGGGGAGAGGCAGAGGAGGTATATAAAATATCCTTTTATTTATAAAAACAAATTAAAGCATGAATCCAGCAGAACTTTGTGTTTTTGGATTTTAAAAAAAATTTAATATTTATATACATTTGTTTTCTGTCTGCCAATTTACTTCGCTGTAAAGAATCTCTCAAACCTTGACTAACTATACATTTAGTTGAGTTAGGTTTTTTGTTTTTTTCTTCACACGGTTTCCTTTACTGCATGTGCCTTCCTGTCCCATTATGATTGC
>NW_017306642.1:1097316-1108386 GCF_000935625.1 Nanorana parkeri | reverse complement strand
CCCCCCCCCATTTCTTTTGTAGAAGTTGCATAGGACAGGAAGGAAAGATCTCCCAAATGGTGACAGAAGTGGAGACCTGCAGGAATTTAGAATTTGTTTTTCTTTTGGAGTTTTTCCTCGTTTTAGAGCAGGGGAGAGACATGATTGTTAGGACATACCACCGCCTTCAGTAAGCAGGAATAGCACCTGTCTGGGTTGGTAGAGAGACACACGGCACTGCCACCAAACTTCCCCCTCAGTGAGCAGAGTTGGCAGCTGGTTGGGTCAGGGGAGGGACATGCCTCCATAGGTCACCTGGCTGCTAAAAATGGACTTTGACCGTTTTGTAGGAAAAAGATCATAAGGCCAGTTTTTACAGGAAAAGGTGGCATTCCTACTAGACACTAGCACCCTTGGTGAGCAGGGATGGCACCTGTCTGGATTTTTAATGTGCAGAGGCTTTCATTTTCAAAGGATGTTTGCAATAAAGGAAAATAGTCCGATTTGTATAAACCTTGGTTTGGAATATCTACCAAAATGGGCTTATTTCTCCAATTGCTCTGATTGGGAATAGAATCTGTCTTGGAACAAATTCTGCTTCTGACAGAATACACGTGGATGTAAATTACTGCTTTTTAGTTGGTAAAATGCATCCTTCCTGAAAACTACTCTAGGTTTTTTTATGCTTGAGCTTTTGCTGAACAGCTGCCTATTCTGCAGGTAGTCAATTGCTCTGGTGCCATTAAATGCTTTACTCTAGAATGTATTTGGTACACCAGTGCTTGTTGGGCCAGTTAACAACATTATCCAGGCAGTCATTGGCTAACAATCTCTGGTATTGCCGTCTGTTAACTCCCCTCCTTCTAAATCACCCAGACAGGGACTTGCAGCCCATTTCCACCTTTGCAGAGGTATTCAAAAATAAAAAGCCTATGCCAGCAATGTACATAGTGGTAAATGAAGTGGGCAGTTGCTATATATAAACAAGATTGTTTTGCTTTTTTGGGGGGTTGTCTTTCCTCTTCGTATCCCCATGGAAATGGCCACTGCAGTACAAGCAATGTGTATAAATCACAACTGAGCTCTCCAACCCTGTTCAGTAGTATTCATAGTGGCAACCCCCCTGGATGGTGTATTGTGTGTAAAGGCAGAGTTGGTGATTGTGTTACACAGAAACACACGGTGGGCATCTTATTACAGCCTGCTTTAAAATCTGACCCTGGTGTCAGACTGAATTTCACTGAAGAAAACTTGATATTGCTAATGGCTTACGAAGGTGGACATGCATCTCCCCAAAGGGGGCACAGGCATAAGCGCTTACTCCATCTAAAACTTAAAATATTTCATTTTAAAGCAAAATTGCAGTGATGACAAAGCAAAGTGCCTTTTTGATGTTGCTGGAACTGCTCTGAGATTTATCATGCTTCACTTAAAGGTCAAGGCCAGAGCTGGAACCAAGGTTACAATAACTATTATGATCAAGGATATGGGGGCTATGGAAATGACTCCTACAACAACTATGGCGGATACGACTATTCAAACTACAACTATGGAAACTATGGTGGATACAGCCAACCAGGTTACACAGACTACAGTGGTGAGTTCAGAAATTTGTAAACCTGATAAAAAAAAAAAAACTAGGGGCTGTGTTTGGAAACAATTCACATTGGCAAATGTCCCTGGGAATTGTTTCTAAATGTACAGCTGAATGTTCATATTGTGTGAATAACAAAAAACAAACATTCTCAATCTTATTTTTTCCTCAAGCCAAATGTATTAATTGAATACTACTAGATTGCTCTTAGGAGCATAGGAAATTAATGTTCATACATTTGCAAGGCGAATGGCCGTACAAAGTGTTTGCATACCAGGGGTCCATTTATAAAGGCAAACCATAGTGTCTTAGTGTACATGTTTGAACACTTACCAGTAACTTTTTTTTTTTTTTCTTTTTCGTTTACTTGCCGCCGCTACATTGCTGGTATTTCACCATCTAAAGTAACCTTACAGGTGATCTCTTCCGTTTTGTAATTTGTATCTCGTTTTACCGCAGGCCAGCAAAGCACCTATGGCAAGGCTTCTAGAGGAGGTGGAAGTCACCAAAATAACTACCAGCCTTATTAATGGCTTTTAATAATTGCATCAGGTATGTATGAAATAGTATAGATATTTTAACCCTAAGATTTAAACTTTTTTAATAAAGATAAATTAATCTGTGTGGACTCGTTTTATAAATGTTAACTTGTTGAACAGCTTTTGTTGTAAATTGTTTGTATTGCATAGGATTTTTTTAGAGCTTTAACTTAAAGACGAACCTTGAGTATTTTTCCCTATTAAGTAAAAACAGAATTCTTTAAATTGGTGTAATCTGGTTTTTTTATGCCAGATGAACTAAAGAATAAAATAAGCAAACATTTTTAAAGTAAATACAAAGGTAAAGTACTGAAATGGGTACAACTTAAGGTAAAGAAGAATGTTGTCTTCTAACTCTGACATTATACCTTGTTTGTACCCGCCAGCGGGAACTTCATTGCAGGCCGTGTGTCACCCTGACCACGTCTATCTCTGGGGTCGCACGTTGTGGGCAGAGTGCAAGGCGTACACCAGAAACCGCTGTCCTGTGGTATGGTCTCTTCCAACTTCATGTACCAGCGTAAAGATTAAACTGGGAAAAACTACTTCAGACTTTGCTTCTTAACCTTCAAAGTCTTTTTGTTAACGTTCATTAATTGTTTTACAGGCTTTTTTTTTTTTAAAGTAAATGAATTTACAGTTTAATATTGGCTTTTGTTTAAGTGATTGTATCCCGATTTTTGTTTATTTTTTAGGATTTAATGTTAACTTCCTTTCTTTATAGCTAATAGTGAAATCTGCAGAGGACTTAATTAACTGGAGGGTGAAATGTTTCTATGGTCATATGCACATAATTAAATGTCCCTTTTTTTTTTTTTTTTTTTTTTTTTAAAATACTTTGAAGTTAATTGGGGGTTGAATGCCTAGCAAAGAATATGAATGTGCATATGATTTTTCTTAGAGGAATTTAAATGGGTTGTGAAATGCTAAACTTGCCAAGAAACTAACACATGTCTGTCTTATAGGTAGCTATGGCCAAGGATCGGCTGCAGGAGGCTTTCATCCAGACTGGGAGTTACAAATTTCTCTTAAGAGGACTTTGTGTACAGGACACACTTGTGTCTTGATGTAAATAGCATCTGGTTCCCCCTTTTTATTTTCTTCCCTCTGTGATCCCTTACCTCCCATCTGTGTATACAGTGATTTTATGTTCCCCCTAATTTTATGTTTATAAAATGTAATTTTGTGACATTCACTGCAATGTGTCCAGTGTGAGATTTATAATAAAACTTTTAAAAAAATCTGGTTGTGAGAAATCCATCTAACATATCAAAAATGAGTACTTTGTAGCAGGAATTTTTTTTAAACATTTTTATAAAATGTCGTCTTCCTGTGTGCCTAGCCATCCTAACCTAAAGTAAACTACCAACCCTGCCTTGGTTACCTGCATGCAGCAACCCATCACAATGTTTTTAGGTCCTGTGACCAAAATCTTTTCACTGGCCGCACATTCCCTGCTGACCCCTAAAGAATTTTGTAGGGTGTTCTCCCTGCCATGCAGGTAACACATCACAAAAAGCCCTGACTTAAAGGTTACTGCAACAGTAAGTGACAATCTCTGCTTCATAGCAGCAGGGCTCTTAACATTGACTCAATAGATGTTCCTCCAAGTGACAGTAGAAAATCCAGTGGGTTTTCAAATTGGCCTAATGGGAAGCGGTTACCTACAAGCACACAAACATGCTGAGTGATCTAAAATGGCACCATAATTGGCTGTTGTGGGTTAAACTTAATTTTTAAATAAGCTAAATTAAATTTAGGTGCATCAAGGCAAAAGGTTTGTTTGTTTTGTTTTTTTTCTTAAGAATTGGTCACAGCCTTGATGGCGAACCCTTCTGGCAGCATACTGCAGATTTGATACCCTTGCACTCTTGCATTGGCTGTGATTGCAGAGCTACATGTCTGACTCAGTAGGGGGGCGTCAGACCTCTGGATTGAGACTGCTGCTTACCCACAAGAGCAAGGGTCCCACTCAGCTGATTTAGAAAGAAAATGAACACATTTGAGCACTTTTGTTTTGATGCAAATTAAATTTATATAGTTTATTTTGAATTGAAGGTTCAGTTGAGCTTGAAGGCTGCATTCAGATAGGGCATTTTGGAATTCTTGAGGCAGGAATCCCAGATGTTGAATTAAGATGTGGCAGCTGTGTAAGGCTATATACAATTTTATATGCAGCTGCTGTCACCAACCACTAATCTGTAGGTTCTTGCCACCGGTATCCCAAAACATCTGTGTGAATGGGTTGCTATTGGGCTTAAACATGGATTTAATGGTAAACGGATGTGGTTATCAATTGGATTCAGATGTGTCCCATTCTATATGGTTTAGGAAACTGTTGGGAAATGTTAGAATTCTCAGGATTTTACTGTATAGATCAGGGGAGGGGTGCAGATGACCTTGCCACATTATTGATGATCACTGGAACAGGAAATGGGGACGGAACACTTGCACAGAAGGTAATCTCCCCACCCCCCTGCAGTAGAGCAGAGGTGCTTGGACTCCAGTTTTTATTTATATCCTTGGCGAGCATTACCTTTTCACTTCTGATAACTACCTGCACCAGGATATGAAGTTGGGATAAATCAGTGGGGACCCATGTACCAGTAACACAAACGAAAAAGAAACCTCCAGAAAACTGAACAGTTTTGGTTGGAATTTAATTTTGTATTACATCCATATATTTTATCTAATGCAAGCTGTACTAAGTACCTGAATTTGACCTTGCGACCTCTTGCAGTCCACTGCACAGCCTGGGAGAGGGAGAAGCGGCACAAGGAGCATGTTGGTAGGACTAGAGCGAAGTGACTCGTGAACTTTTTGGTCTGCGGTTTCACTGTTCAGTAACACTTAAGGGTCTGCTCCCCACCCCCCAGCATGTGACTAATCTGCAGAAAAGTCAGGTCTCCTGCTCTGCCAGGCAGAAGTAAAGCTTGGGACTGGATGGACAGAAATGCAAATCCCATGGCTGGAAAAAGGTCTGGTTTGAGTTTCATCTGTTTAGTGGTTTGCCTGGAGTTAAACATTTGTTGAGCTGTCGGATCAAAGCTGAACTCCAATTAAAACCAGTAACTCAATTTATAAGGTATCCCCTTATCCTAATTGCTCTTGTGTTTCACTAGACTAGCTGTAGCTGTGCATGGATAGCCTTGAAAGTGCTCCACCACAAGGCTTGACTGAACTATGTTCCCCATAGTCGCTGTGCTCTCTAGAAGAGCTGGCTTTAAGTCACGTAAACGGCAGGGCAACACTTGTGTCATTATAACATGCCTTCAATAGGTGGATACATTTTGTGGTCTCTGATCGTAAACTGCCCAGGCTCACCCTTAGCCCTTGATTTTCAGTGTGCTGTGAGGTCTTGAACAGGGCTCAAGTTAGCTGCAATGTTTGAGGGAAAAAGAGAGGACATCAGGCACTTAAGGTGAGGCCATGCTGCACAATACTACTCTCTCCCCTGGTAATCAACATCTGCAAATTCCCTTGTTGGTTCTGACATCGACCCTTGGTCTTTCTGGCTCCAGAATGGCATAACATCTACACGTGGAATTCATCCCACCATGGGACCTGAGAATATAGTCAACTATGCATATGTAAAAGGTAAGTAATAAAATAAAGACAAAAGTACCACCAAGGGAAGAGGATATGATTAAAGGTAAAATTGGGAGGCTCTCTGTACTTTTTGTAGAAGCCATGGATCTCTCTGGAGCTATACCAAAAAATTAATGGCTTTCATTGGAAGGGCTTTGTAGCAATTTCACTGATTTGAACATTTAAGTAACACTAAACTCAGGCATTAAATCTTAAAAATGCCTTTTACTATTAACAAAAATGTATCTTATTTGTGTATCACTCGGCTGTAGATCCTTAAATCATCTCGGAATTGGTGCTGACACTGTCCTTCCTTCTGTAGGGTGGCTCCTTCTGTTCCCCATGGTCCCGGTGGGTGTTGTAAAGAAGCCAACACCGCAAACTCACTCCTATGATGGACTACTATATCAATACAAATCCGTAAACTAAACAATAGCTATGTTCATTTTGTTGGGTGGTAGACACCTTTTCTAAACAAAAAATAAAAAAAAAAAAACAGTTGAGGGTTGCTGTTTCTGTTGTCCTTTTCCATATAGTATTGTTTTATTTTTGGATATGCAAGTCTCGGTAATTTGTATCTTAATTGACACATATAATGGCTGATTATTGTGGATAAGCTTGGGACACGTGCCAGAAACAATTAAGCTGTCTGAATAAAAACTCATTGGATGCAGAAGCCAGGAATATGTCATTTAGACTTATTAGAGAAGATATCCTTAGTCTATTGGCATGTGAAATACTTTGAAAAATACACTCATGTAATGTGTTCCCATGGGGATTACGAATTCAGATCTTTCCTACCATTGCCCATGTTGTTAAAGACCTAAGAGACAGATGGGAGCAGAACTACATGCTAGACATGTTATTATGCTAAGGAAGTCTTATCTATTGATGCAGCTATTAGTGGACGCTAACTCCAATAAAACTGTTTGTGAAGCCACACGTTCTCTGGAACATGTGTATGAAACAATGCATATTGAACAATTCACCACACAAATCATTAGTGAGAAGGAACAAAAATTTGTGAGGGATTATGCAGCATAAAACACGGGCCATGCATATAAATGGGCACAATATTAGTAATCTGGTCCTAGGACCTATACAATTCCTATTATATAGGATTTATATAGCGCAGCGCTTTACTATATAAGGAAGACATTACAATCACAATACAATTCAAGACAAGATGGTAAGGGCTATGACCCTGACACATTATCATCTTTATCTTCACAGACATCTGGCACTCAGATGTCAGTCTCCAAGCGCACTAAAAGCAGTGGCCCACGATTTCTGGGCTCTCGTTCTAAGTAGAAAATCTAATACTGATTCTTCCGTAAATTTTGTTAATACAGGTGATGCTGGTGGTGGTTCTTCTGGGGGAACACCCTCTTCATCTTTTTCTCAACAACTTTCACTAGGACACACAGGAATAGTACATTCTGGAACTTTTTCCTAGCAATATAGCAGGAGCTGCGAAATTCCAAGGTAACTCTTTGAACACTTCTTTGCATAGACAGCCCAACACGAAACCAAGTAACACGGGATCAGGAGTGGCGGTTACAAGGGGGAGACAGGTTGACTAATGTTCAAACTAATACCCATGCCATGGATCTTTTTTTAGAAAAAGAAAGGAGAGCAGAACACCTTCCAAGTAATTGATTTATCCTCATATATATTTGATGTGAAGAGGGAAGTTTTGAGTTTGGGTCTCAGCTTTTGTCCTTCCCAGAAATGTGACAAGTTTTTATTAAGGATTTGCATTTATTTGTATGTAATCTCTTTAAAATGATTTAGACCAAGATTACAATAGTACTCACTCTGTACAATTCCATCCCCAACATTGGCAGACTTATACAATTAAAGACTTCCGGGTCTTAAAGGACCTGTTGTTACTTTTGGAGGAAAGTGACTCGGATACATTGGATTTGTTTGATACGGGTGACTCTTAATGACATTTATTTTTGTTACCCAATGGTATGCACTTTATAATAGCATTGTGTAATGTATTCTTAAAACAATCCCACTTCTCGTCAGTGTTCATTCTTAGAAATAGGTTGTCCCATTTAGTGTCATACACTAGATGACGCAGTTTATCGAAGTTTGTCTTTTTGAAATTTAGCGTTCTTGTCAGACCAACACACTTCTCTTTTTTGTACCTAACATTAAAATGAATCACCCTGTGGTCACTATTACCCAATGTATGTCTAATTGCAATGTCTGCAACTAGGTCCGTATTATTGGAGATTAATAAATCTAGTATAGCATTCTTCCTGGTTGGGACATCAACCATCTGATCCATGAAATTGTCCCGCAACAGGTTTAGGAAACGGTCAGTCTTTATAGAATGAGCGGTTCCATGTGCCCAATCAATGTTTGGATAATTGAAGTCACCCGTTATAACAACATTTCCCTGCTTCCCAGCTATTTCTAGTTGGAAATGTATGTGAGTCTCCCCCTCCTCCCTTATGTTCTTGGGTTTATAACACACACCCATAATTAGTTTACAACTAGCTTTAGACTTATCTAGTTCTAGGCACAAAGACTCTCTGTCGTGAGGTGATCTCGTATGTGCACAGTTAGATTGTTTTTCACATATGCGCATACCCCTCCCCCCATCTACTAACACTGTTCCTTTCAGAAAATACTTCAGTGGAGGTCCTTTTCTTGAACCTAGCACCAGTCTTTGAAATCTTTTTTTTTTAGGACACTCCATCTGCCTCTAACTTTGTCATTGGTACCAATGTGTACCAATTAGCATCAGTCTGATCCAGTTCTAGCCACAAAGACTCAACACCATCGCAACTCTCTGTCGTGAGGTCATCTTGTATGTGCACAGTTAGATTGCTTTTTACATACATGCATACCCCTCCCCCCTTCTACCAACTCTGTCCCTCCTGAACAGGTTGTACTCTTGTACATTAGTTACCCAGTGATGTGAGCTGTCTAGCCAAGTTTCTGTTTTCCCACTATATCGAAGTCCACCTCAAGTAGCATAACTTCAAGCTCCTCTAATTTGTTTGCTATACTTCTAGCATTGGTGTACATACATTTTAATTTGGTGCTAGTGGTATATGTTTTTTTCATTTGCTCATTCCTGAAGCCCTCTTTCCGACACCAGTTCCAAAGCCACTTGTTCAGTTCTCTCAACTCCCGCTGTCTCTCTGGAGTGGCTTGTGGCACCGGCAGTATCTCAGAAGATACTACCGTGGAGGTCCTTTTCTTTGGCCTAGCACCTAAGTCTTTGAAATAATTTTGTCATTGGTGCCGATGGGTCCTTAGAAGTACACGATCCTTGTGGAGCCCCCTTGGATCCTAGGTCCAGGCTGTACATGAGGAGTGGGGTTGGTGTTAGTTCACAACTAGCTATGACTAAGGCCGAGTAAGGCAGAAACGCGTCAGAGGTTGTGCTTTGTATAGATGCATGTAGAATAAAGTTTAAATTTCTTTGGAAGATCATCGTGTGCTGGTTCCACAGTTTTGGAGCCTATTACTCCGGAAGAGAGTCATCCGTGCATCGAATGTGAATTGCGGGGACGCATGATAAGGGTGAGCTGTGCGCTTCGTGTTCTCAGGGTACATGAGGCTTTACCTTCTTACCAAATAGATTAATCCCTGCCCCTATTTCTGGCATCAGTGCCCTGTCATTCAATTGTCAAATGCCAGAACTTTAGAGAGCAGTAGAGCCTCTGGCATTTGACAATTGAGTGATAGAAGTGAAGAATAATTTGAAGGCCTCATGTACAGCTTGAGACTAGGATCCTAGCAGGTTCCACAAGGAAATATGGATATTTTGAAGATTAACATGAGTACCTGTAGGCACCACATGCAGTTTAGTGCTCATGCATGTGTCCGAATGAAAATACAGCAACTAGTATACAGGATATTGGCAGCATGGTCCTGCAAACAAAATGCTCTGTACGTGTGCAGACATCCCAACTCTCCCAGACGCTCTGGGAGTCTCCCGCTATTAGATAGCGGCTCCCGGCCGACCAGGAGAGAAACATTTTCTCCCGGAAAGGTTTACTCTGCTATATCTAGAGTAAACCTTTCCCTGTGATCTGGTTTTTTGTTTTGTTTTTCTTACATCGGGGCCGCAGTCAGTCAGAGAAAAAAAAAAAGACAGCATAGGAATGCATAGCTAGATTGCTATTGGCTATTTCACTTTGCAATAGCCAATAGCAGACTAGCAATTGCACCCACCCACTGCTGCTGTCAATCAGCAGAGGGGAACCTGAAGTTCTCCATCAGGTCCTCTTCTAGTGATTGACAGCAGCAGAGGGCGTGTGAAATAGCCAGCTCGCTATTGGATATTGCAAATTGAATTAGCCAATCACTATCTAATTCTTTTTTTATTACTGTTCTGACGGCAGTAGCTGTCAGAATACAAAAAAAACAACAAAAAACAGCAGATAGCAAAGAAGCTATTGCTTCCCGACTATCTGCCATAATTTCAGGGGGGTGCTCTCTCTCCCCCCCCCGCGGATGGGGGAGGGGGGAAGGGGGCACCTCCCTGAAATTGCTTTTTTCAGGTTGGGATCCCTGCGTGTGTACCATTTGTGGAACATGTCTCATTCATCCAGGTCAAGGTATATCTGTAAAAAATAAGTCAAGGCAACTGGACTTGCTGTATTTTTTTCCAAGATGTTTCACTGGCCATCAGACCAGCTTTCTCAATTCAGAATGACTTGCATAAAAATGATCTGGTAATAAATATGGTGAATGTTGCTGCAATCAACATAATCTGTTTATCATAACCAGCATGGGGTCAGAGACCTCATAAACACCTTACCTCCATGAGGTCTCTGACCACATGCTGGTGATGATACACAGATTATGTTAATTGGAGCAACATTCAGCATATTTATTTTAATAGAATGTTTGTACAAGTCATTCTGATTTGAGAAAGCTGGTTGGATGACCAGCGAAACGTCTTCAAGATCAATACAGCAAGTCCAGTGGTCTTGATTTTTTTTTACAGACATTTGTGCAACATTAACATGTGTATAACGTGAAGGTGCCCTATTGGCTGCTAGAGTGCTAGGCAGCTTGGGCCACCTGCATTCTAACAGCAAAGGACTCTAGGCATCTTAAGCCACCTGCATCCTAGCAACAAAGGATGGTAGGCAGCTCAATTCTTTGTTGCTCAGACGCAGGTGGAGTGCCTTTGCCCTGTAAGCAAGTAAACTTTAGCACAAATGCTTACACATAAAATAGGGTCCATACGTAGGACCTCAGACGTAGCTTTTTCTATTTTGATTTTACATATCTGAACCCAGTGTATGTTTACTGGTCTTTAGGTACCGTGTGCATGGACCCATAGAAAATACATGCATGGGCCCACAGTAATTCATATATGCAAGAAATATAAAT
>NW_017306642.1:1081329-1097292 GCF_000935625.1 Nanorana parkeri | reverse complement strand
TATATATATATATATATATATATATACTGTATATATATATGCAGTATATGTGCAGGTCAATCAAAAAGTAATGCCTCCATGTTTTTAATTTGAGATCTATTACAGTGACTGTGAATGTTCATGTACCAATGCTTTTTTTGGCAGATCGAGTGATTAGAACCATGGATCTGCGGCTAAAACAATGAGCTGTAATTACATTTCTGGCCAAGGAGTGTTATGCACCTAAGGAAATCCATAATCGGCTAGAGAATGTTTATGGGGACGCTGTAGTGGACATTAGCAATGAGTGGCTTTGGGTGAGGAAGTCTCAAGAAAGAGAAACCAAAATTCCACTCCTATTGCTCCTAACTGACCTTTAGGCTCTATTCACAATCGCAAATTGCTTCATGAGAAATACTGTATGTGAGCTGCTGTTCGTAGCCATTCACATAATAAATGCAGATGATCGCCCTTGGACACACACTGTTTATATTGCACTAAACTTTTCATCTATTCTTCAGGTTATTGCATCAGTTATTCACTTTTTAGAGTGGGACTGATCACATAAGTCTTACGAATTCCTCCGTGACACTTGTGCGATCTGCTGCGGGTGGGAGGCGCTGTACAATACAATCACAGCTATCACGGCCTGCAGCTGTTTGCAGGCCATTCCTATGTAATTGCACATGCTACGTACCTGCAGACGACCACACCTGGATGCAGCAGAACATGAGTCTCATGGAGGAAATCGTGAGACCCATGCAATCTGCCCCATTTGCAAGTGTGAATGGGGCCTATATGTTAATGGAAGAGTATGTTACATGTTATCTCAAAGGAAGAGTAGCAGTGAAAAAAACCCCAGTGCATTAAAGTGATCATTTTTGTATTTTACATTTTCCTCTAGATAGGCAGAGCCAGCTGTCAGTCACGCAGCTGGGCGGATCCCGGCATAATTGTCGGGATCCGCTTCAGCTGCGGCGTCTCAGTATACCGCGAGCTACAGCTACAGCTTGCGGTATACTGAGCCTAGGGTGACGGGAGGATGCTAGTTTGTGTCCTCCCGTTACCCTAAGGAGAACTATGGGGAAAAGCCTTAACCCCATAGTTCTCCTTTAATATATAGCAACAGGAAGGTGAGACTAGAAACCTGCAGTGTTCACAGACTTTAGCTAACTTTGCTCCTCAGTCAATATTGGCTTTGACTTAGCAGGAAAGTGCCATGGAAACTATTTCCATGCAGCAGTGTAGCTCCCAACTGTGGTTCTTATGAAACCAAATCCCTCTGTCTCTATCTGCTCCTCATTTCTCCTTCTATTTGCTCTGATGTTTAGACTGCTATAAATACAGTAAATATACAATTTAACATAAATGTCAGCTTGCACTAAACTTTTCTTCCAGCCTTTGAAATATTGCATTAATTCCAAAATTCTAGTATGAAGGAAAAGTGGTGACAAAAGCATCTGCAGGTTTAGCAGATTATAAAGTATTTAACCCCTTAAGGACATAGGCCTTTTTTTTTTTCTTCATTTTTTGCAACCATGTTATAATCAACATTTTAGGCTGAAAATTACTTAAAACCCCCCAAACATTTGTGAAATCCAAGACCCTATAGAATAAAATGTCGACAGTTGCAAATTTTTATGTTGCACAATGTTAGCGTAACTTATTATCAAACCCAAAACTTTAGTAAAAATTTTGCCACAAAACACAATATAAAACCATTGTTATTGTAAAATATAAAAGATGAGGTTAAACCGAGCAAATCGATGTTTAACCTTCACGATCGTCATTTTCATACGTGGGTGCACCTGATGCGTGTTTACGTGATGAAGCTCATGCTCGCTGGGGCGGGGGACTTTAAAACATTTTTTTAAAGGAGAACTATGGGGTTAGGGCTTTTACCCATAGTTCTCCTAGGGTAACGGGAGGACACAAACTAGCGCCCTCCCGTCACCCTAAGCTAAATATACCGCGAGCTACAGCTATATCTAATATTATTTTTAAAACTGTATTTCTTTTTTTTTTTTACTTTAATTGCTATCACATATGGGGTCTTACAAGCCTCCATGTGATAGCATATTGGCAGTGGCAGGTACTCTTTAAGGTGATGCTGGGGGTCCAAGTCCTAGTATCACCTTTACACTCTAAAATAAGCTATTGAAGTGCAGATCACACTTCAATAGCTTATTGCTGGGCTTCAGGAGCCCAGCAATGACAGCTATGGGACCGGAAGTGATGCAATACGCGTCGCTCCCGGTCATAGTACAGAAAGGAAATCGGTGAGCGGACGTTCACCAATCTCCTTCCCAGCCGACACCCGGCAAGCCGGTCCTGGGCCCATAGGAGGGGCAGCGGATCCCAGGAAACAAGACGGGGGTGTTGGGCACAGGGGCAGCCTGGTTAATGGATCATAGAAGCGATCTGGCAGCAGCTGAGCCGCCAGAATCGCTTCAACTGTAAAGCCGCCGGGAGTCTGTTTAATCCCTTCAGACTTCATGACGGTATTATCTCGTTATGGGCCGTGAAGGGGTTATGGCCCAAAACACTGGGAGTAAGTGCTAGAGGTGTGCCTTCTAATAAACATTTAAAAAAAAGATGTCCCTCTTTCCATGTCAGAAAAGCAGACTCTTATCTATTCTGTAATGTAAGGCAGAAATAGGGCACTGGAAGTGATTTGATACCCAAGTCTGTTGAAAGTTCAGGTATCTGATGACAGCTGTCCCATGTGTGTGAGCAGTTGGCTATTCGCCATAGAATACAAAGTTTTGGCATGATCTGTAGGCAAATACAATAGCAGATGCTACCACAAAAAAAACGGGACACAGAAGGCTGCCAAATGCCCATCCGTATACTTTCATTTTATTATTATTATACAGTATTTATATAGCGCCAACAGTTTGCGCAGCGCTTTACAATATAAGGAAGACATTGCAATCACAATACAATTCAAGACAAGATAGTAAGGAGGGCTTACAATCTAAAAGGGAGGGGCCAGTGATATATGAGGAGGTAGCTGTGTGGGGAGGAATTGTTTCATATAATACATTTCATTGATATAATTTCAAACATAAATAAAATGCCACATTGTTTATGAAAGTAAACCTGATCTGACCTCATGTGTTTCTAAGGGCTCATGCACGTGCCTGTAAAAATATTATGCTTTTATCAGTACGGTGTTTTTGCATATTGTAGTAAGATGGGGGCAACATTTTAGGGGCTCATTTACACCAGTCACGGTGACTGGCATTTTTCCACACTGGATCAACAGCAGTCACCACAAGGGCACAGAGAAAATAATGTTTTGTTTTTTTTATGTGCCCCATATACACCACAATGCTGGTGTGATGTGCGGTCAGAAAAAATGCAGATGCAGACATGCTGCAATTTCCCACAGCGCCCTGGATGGCCCCGGAGATCTCTGCAGCACACCCCACTGCTGGTGGAGACCTGAATGGGACTGTAGATTGCTAATGAAGTTATAAAAAAAAATTAAGTTAACGGAGCCTCGAGTTTTAACAACATATTGCAACGCACCACACTGCCACCGGCCAGCCACATGCATAGACCTTTGCAGCATGCACCTGGTGTGAACCCAGCCTTACGCATTGCTGTAATGCCTTTTACCACACATTGCGTGCAATTCATTTTGAATGGTACCCTAACGTACTCAAACAGTAGCAGGCAACGCACCCTGCAGCTTATCACAATACACATTCTGTGTGCGTTGTGGTGTGCTGCTAGAAAATACAAGTCATGTCTGATTTCAGGATGCGTTGTGGCACATCGGCAGCCCATTTTCGATGAATATATAATACACATTCCTTAACACAATGCATCAATTACAGTGTCAGGAGGCCCTGAGGGCCCGTTCAGCCCGGCCGGTGCATGCTATACTCTGTGCATTGTGTTAGAACAACGTATCTGTTTATTGAAATGTCAGAAAATTTTATTTCATGCACCGGCGCGGAGTAGTGCGTGGCAACACGCTGCCTAAAAAAGCAACCTTTATTTCAGCACACAAAGCAAACTGCCTTTATCTATATGGTGGGCCTGCTGTGGGCAACACTGTCCAGGGTGGCTTGTGTTAACAAGCCCTTAGGGGTCAATATTCTAGACTGTAAAATGAATGGCTACCTCTGCAGCGATTTTGGCTCTGGTCCTTAGTTTAGACCTTGGGGTAGGCAACCTTGGCATGCTAGCTGTGGTGAACCTACAAATCCCATCATGTATCTGGCCCTGGGAGACATGCCTGTGCTGTGAGAGTCTTGCAATGCCTCATGGGATTTGTAGTTTCACCACAGATGGCGCCTACCCGTTTTGGACCATAAGCTCATTGGAATCCCTGCACTGGGTCCATTTTGAATGTCCCTGGAGAGCCTTGTAGTCAGCTTGTATTGGCCCTGGAGCCACTCCTGGTTGTCAACATTAACCAAAGTACAGGAGCTCCATGGCCTGTGCAAAGGATGGTGCTGACAACAGCCGGGACGCCTTATCCCTAGCGGCCATTTCAGGCTTTCTCCGTAGCGCCGCCATTAGTGGGAGCGGAGAGGCGGTGCCAGGTTCCATAGGAGGCGTGGCACAGAGCCGGGGGAACCGCCATTATCCGCCTTTCCTTCTGCAGCTGCCCGCCATTGTTTTTAGCTAGTTATGTTGGCCGAGGAGGATATGAAAGACGAAACCACGATGGAGGCCTCCGTCAGCGAGGCTGAGGCCGAGGCCGAGGCCGAAGCCGAAGCCGAGGGCGTCGCACCCAGCGAAGGCAACAAGATTAACGCCAGCAAAGCCGAGGATGACGAGGGGTGAGCGCAGGGCACTGCTATGAGTCGCTGTGGAATCCGCCACCGCAGATCTGCGTTCATTATTGTTTGTAGTGTGTGTGTGTGTGTATCCGTGCCGGCGGCTCTAGGCATATCCCCCGGGGTGCTAAGATGAGCACTGGCATTGCTCCTATACGGCCCGCCTGTTTTGTCCGGGGCCCGGAGCCTTGGTCACGTGGGCAGTCTGAGATCAGCCCGGGGTAAGGCGCTATGGCCGAGGGCTCCCCCATTGGGCATACAAAGCTATTGAGAATAAGGGGATGAAAGCAGCGAAGTAGTAATTAGATATTCTGTCACACAGGCCTGGCCTTATGAGATGTTGTGATGGGTAAACTTGTCATTTCAGTCAATATGTCCACCTACCGTTGTCACCTTTCCCAGGAATTAAAGGATGGTGCACACGGCCGCTTGGAGTTGTGCAGTGTAAATTCTGGTGTATTTTCGCACCCACAAGAGTCATTAGCTGTATTGGTACTGAGGGTAAGTGTGCACTGGCATGGAAAGAAGGGCTCATGCAAATGGCCGCCTATGGCTGTACAATGTAAATTGCGGCGTATTTCCCCCGCCAATGAGCTGCGTACAGACTCCTATGGAAGTCAACGTTTGTATGCGTGTAAACACATGCGGATGGGCGCACAACCCCAACTGTAGGCTGCCTGCCATAAACTGTGCGTCTGCTATAAGGGCTCATGCACACGGTCACCTGTGGCCGTACAGTGTCAATTTTGGCGTGATCCACGGGGGGCTGCATATAGCCTTCCATAAAAATCAATGGCTTTGAAGGTATACGCCAGACTTGTGTGAATGCATGCATAAGGGTGCACATGAGGGCTGCAGCTAACGATTATTTTCATAATCGATTAGTCAATTAACTTTGATAATTTTTAATCTGATAAAAAAAAAACATCCTTAATTTTAAATAAAATACGCAGCAATACCTGACCTGTATAGCGCAATCGTCTGTTTTCTATGTAGGCGCACCCGACTTGTGTTTCCGTTAGCATGCGCGTGTTTGTAGAGTTGGGGGACTTTCAATTTTTCATTGCTATCACATGGGGGGGGGGCTCAGATGTCCCCTATGTGATGGCACATCGGAGGTGGCAATTTCTCTAAGGTGGCATTAGGGTTTTTCAGACCTCTACTGACATCTTTTCGCTTGGAGCAATAGCCAGCCTGTTGGTGGTTTTAAATTGCAATAGTCAATCAGCAGAGGAGGGAACTGAAGGGGAAAGTTCTCCATCAGGTTCTCCTCTGCTGATAGCAGGTAGTGGGCAGGTGCAATAGCCAGCCTGCTATTGGCTATTGCAGTTTAAAATATCCACGAGCAGGCTGGCTAATGTTTCCAGCCGCTGATGTGAGATTTGATGCCGGTTTTCTATCGATCCCTCGGACTTGAGTCCGAGGGATTGATAGAACACCGGCAGAAGAGGGGGCATGGGGGAGCAGAGGAGGAACGGGGTGGACAGAAGAAGGGAACAGCAGTGGGGGAAGGGGGATTGCAGAGTCACAGCGGTCTCTCCTCCCCACTGGTGCCGGCTGCAGTGGTCTGTGTCCCCGCTGCCTCTGCCGATACAGGGGGGGATTGACAAGCACACAGACCGCTGCAGCCGGCACCAGCAGGGAGGAGAACAGAGGAGCAGAGCGGCAGCAACTAATCGATGGTGAGAATCGTTGCCAACGATTCTCATAGATTTAGAATTGATTAGTTGTTGCAACCCTAGTGCACATCCCCAAAAGCAGGCCGTATGCCATACTGTGTGCCTGTTGGGAAATAAGGGTTCATGCACGTGGCTGGTCAATGCATATTGCGGTGTATTTTCCCCATAGGTGCTGTATAGCCTCACATAATAGTTAATGGCTGCTCCCAGGTATAAGCTGGGCTTGAGTCAACACCCGCATGTGTATGGGTGTACACACTCGGATGGAGACTGTGTACATGTATACCCAAATCCAGGCTATTCCCTGTGTACCGCCATTGACTCTTATTGGAGGCCGTATGTGGCTCCCTGGTGGGGGAAATATGTCAGAATTCACGTTGTAAGGCCACAGGCATCCATGTGTGTGAGCTTTTCTTCCCCGGGCAACAGTGGTGCCCATCTTATGGCAGATGGTCTGCATTCGGGGTTGTGTGGCGGTACATAAGTATGTGAACGGGCTATGTTTCCTATGAACACTTCAACTCTGGTGTGGTGTGGAAAAATGAAACCGGTGATCACTGTAGTACAACAGACCACACTGCTGTGCGGAGACCTGAATGGAGCGCAAGTTAAAAAAATAAATAGTGCATCGCACTGCACCACCACATCACAAGCACCCAGACCCTCACATACTCAGCAAATCACACCGCCCTCCCCAACGACAGCCTTGCTGCTCCACTGTCTACTGAAGCTCTCTCATTTGACAGTTGGGGAGAAGTCCATGTACCACCTGCAGCCTGGGTTGGGTAAGTTATTTTATCCAAGGGGCTTCACAGGGATGTCAACACAGGGACCTGCAGGCATTACAAGGTAACTGTACTTGTCACCTTTTAAAAAATGTAGGCCATGACAGGTCCATGTACTCGATTTCTATCATACCTTTCCAGAGCATAGTGCCACTATAGGACAACTGTAAATGAAATGCATGGCTTATTTCTCTTTCAGGTGCTTGAACTTGGAAACATGATTATAGGACATTTGTAAGCAATATCCTCAAGTAAAATGTCACTTGTTTGTATGTTGTAAAACAACTGGAAAGATTGTTAAATATTTTGACATCCATTATTATAATGAAAGTCAGATATGCGTTTCTGAACTGAAACCTTGTCCAGGAGATTATCAGTAAGTATTTCAGTATGAGTAGTTGGCGTTTGTTGTGTAGTATAAATTATTTAGAATTCATAAATTTATTTGTTAAATGGACAGTAGGTGTGAGGGGGTTATGCGCCGGAGCATGTTTTGCAGACATCTCGTGTTTTCACATTGTCTAAATATCAGGCCTATATGATTTCAGTTCCTTTTCTAATTTTTGTTATTTTGAAAACAGTAAAAAGGTTATATTCAAGGATTGAGGAAATTGCCTTCTATGCAGGAGGCCCCATGCACACGAGGCTAGAAGCTGGGGCTGAGGATTCCTGCGGCAAGAACCCGTGCTTTCTTGTGGCAGGGATCCCAAGAGGGTACATACAGATGCGGCCAGAGTGCCCGGTCAAGTGAGCGGCAGGCTGGCAACAGCTGCCTGTCCTTCACTTAAACTGGCAGAGCTGCCCCATCTGTACAAACTAGAGGTGCACCGAAATAGAAATTTAAAAAAAGAAACCGAAATTTAAAAAAATTGTCAGACCGAAAATCTTTATTTCTTAGAAACTTTTTTTTAATATTTTTATTCACTTTTTATGAAATATTTTTTACTTTAATTTTAGGGGCTTCAGAGAAATCTTAGGGGGCTAAACAGACCCCTGATATTTCCCCTTTTAAAATAGAAAAATAAATTGAGACGCACAGAGTCCCCAATCTCTTTCTGTATCCCCTGTTATCAATGAAAAGGAATCCTCTTAGTTTTCCTGTTCATTCATTACTTGAGAACATGGTATATTTACTATAACTATGAATGGACAGGAGCTGATGTAGATCACTCCCATTCATTCATAATTGAGGATATAGTACACATACCATGTCCTCAATTATGTACAAACACTCAGCGATCGCTGAGTGTTTGTACCTTGCTCTCCTCTCTCTGGCACGCTGTCACAGGAGGCTGAGCGAGTGGAGCTCAGCCTCCTGTGACAGCGCAGGCTGTGTCCGCCCACACGCCACTCTGCCGGACTGTGATAGGCGGCTGAGCGTTGTGGGAGGAGAGACGCCGGCCGCTCACAGCGCTCGGCCTGCTGTCACTTTCCTCCCCGCTGGGGCACAGGGCAGTGCCCAACGGGGAGGCAAGAAACCTTGAATGTGCCGATGTATCGGCAGGAAAATGGCACTTTCGGCATTTAGCCAAAAGTGCAATTTTCGGCCGATATATCGGGGCATCCCTAGTACAAACCCACCAGGGGTTCCTGCTACAAGAATCCACAGGTTCTTGTCACAGCTGTACTATTGATCAAATATTGCTATCCTCAATGTGCAGCAGCTCTACAGACCTTTAGCATTCTAGCTCTATCCATTCACAGGAGCTTAAGGCTGTGGATTCCTGCAGCAAAAACCAACGGATTCTTGTGGCAGAAATACCAGGTATGCCTGTTCAGATGCGGCCACTGTGCCCGTTCTAGTTAAAGTGACGTTAAACCCTCAGATTTTTTTAACATAAACCAATACTGTAATGTGCGTCTTACTGTAATCCATGGTTGTTTCCCTTCTCTTTGCCGCTCTTCCTTTTAAATCCTCATGTCTTCTCATGCTTGGGGAGAACTTCCCTTTTCAGCTCAGGGTCTCTTCCTGTAGTGCTGGCTCAGGTTACAAGCCTATACAAAGACACCGTGTATCCATTCCTGAGACAAGGCAGTCTGCTGCAAAACAGAAGTTCTGCCCAGCATGAGAAGAGATACAGATTTAAAAGGAAGAGCAGCAAAGAGAAGGGAAATAACCATGGATTACAGCAAGGCGCACATTACAGTATTGTTTTATGTTAAAAAAATCTGAGGGTTTAATGTCACTTTAATGACCGGCTGTCAGCGGTAGTCTTTCAGTTCCCTCCTCTGCTGATTGACAGCAGGCAGTGGTGCAATTGCAGGCTGGCTATTGCTCCCAGCCACTGCCTGCTGTATTTACATTTGGCTGCCTTGGCAGCTGAATCCAGTGAAGTGGAAAGATGACACTAGGGGTCTAAAAGACCCCTAATGTCCCCTTAAAGAGAACCTGTCACCTCCAATGTGCCATCACATGGGGGGCTTGTGAGCCCCCCCCCATGTGATCGCAATAAGGTAAAAAGCAAAATGTAAATAAAATTAAAAATCCCCCCACTCAAAAAAATTGAGTACCCCAACCCTGCAAATGCACGTATACTAACAAACACAAGTCGGTTGCACCTACATAGAAATACGACGATTGCACTACACATGTCGGATATCGCCGCATATTTTATTTTTTTAAATCCAATTAATCGAAGTTAATAATCGGCTAACTAATCGATTATGAAAATAATTGTTAGCTGCAGCACTAATGTGCTTTTCATCTTCTGATTTTTCTTCCTTGAGCCAAACATGTAGCCTTTATCTGCTCACAAAACCTCCAGTCATCCATTGTCCAGGGCCTGTTTTTTTTTTGCATAGTCTAACTTTTTTATTTGCCGTCTTCATAACTTAGACCAGTATCACAGAGACATCTTTTTCCTGTTGCAGACAACTCTGGTATTTGGCATGTACTATTTAAGGAAGCAGCCAACTAGGCACCTCTAAGGCTGGGCACACACCTTACAACCATCGCAAGACTTTTGTCTTGCGATGGTTGTAAGGTACTTAAAAAAACTTACGATCTGCCTATGTTGCATAGGCAGATCGTACTTGCGATGATCGCAAGCCATGCCCCCCGAGGGGCGGGCTTCCGATGACCGCAATGCCGAACGGGCAGTGTGCCCTTGCGCACACCGGCCCGTGCGGCTGTTATCATACGGACATGCCACAAACCCGCCGAACATCGTACGATGCTCGGCGGGTTTTCAAACATGTCCGTAAGTTTAAAGTCGTGCGACCTTACAGTAGTAGAGGTCGCACGGCTTCCACACACCTTACGATCATCGTACGATCGCGGGATTTCCCACGATTATCGTACGATAATCGTAAGGTGTGTGGGGACCCTAAGGCTGCTGTTTCTGCAAACTGCAGATCTGATGTACTATTGCTCTTAAGCAGTTGCACGTTTGAGCCTCTGGCTTTATTTTCTATCCTGGTTAGATCCAGTTTTTCCTTTATTCTCACACGACATTAATGGACACCTTTTGTATGAAATCTTCAGTTTGTTGGCAGTGAACACATGGCGAAACCTTCATTGTACCAAACTGTACACGTGTTTAGGGCTGCAACAACTAATCAACATAATCAGTTGTCAACTTTTTCAATCATCGATTAATCGGCTTCTGGTTAGCTGGCCCTGACCGCACCTCCTCCCCCACCTCACGCTCGCCACTGCCTGCCCGCATCCACACACCGCACCTCCTCCCTGCCTCACGCTCTCCGCCTTCCCACATCCACGATTGGCACAGGGACGATAGGCCCTATCTCAGAAGCAAGTTGCTGGAAGACTGTTCAGGTAAGCCAGCACTCCCCCCCCCACATGGTGCTCTATAATGTATTGCTGGGATTTGTATTCCTCTATAGCTGATGGTACATTGTGCTGTATATTATACAGAGGACTACAAATCCCAGCAATAGTACATTATACAGCACAATGCAGAATACCACCAGCTACAGAGTACAACAAATCCCATCAATATATTATACAGCGCAATGCAGAATACCGCCAGCTATATTGTATTGCTGGCATTTGTTGTATTCCTATATAGCTGGCGGTATTCTGCATTGCGCTGTATAATATATTGATGGGATTTGTTGTACTCTGTAGCTGGTGGTATTCTGCATTGTGCTGTATAATGTACTATTGCTGGGATTTGTAGTCCTCTATACCCGATGCCCTTCTGCATTCATTGCTATATCATTTTACACTTCATTTCACTATATTGCACACACTTTTTTTTTTTCTTATTTACTTCCACAGCTCCAAGCTTGCTCCTGTGATGGACTGCAATCTCCATACAAACTAGTAGTCCCATCACTGGAGCCATTTTTTAAAATGCATTTTTTTTTTTTTTTTATCCGATTTATTCGAACTTAATCGGCTAATCGATTTTGAAAATAATCATTAACTGCAGCTCTACATGTGTTTTTTTTTTTTTTTGTTTTTGGTTCCTTTTTGAATGTGAAAACTAACTTTGGGATGCCAGTACCTTGCAACCCAAATAAAGATTATTTCCTTTTTAATAGGTTTCAGTTGTGCTGACATAATTGTAAAGGTTTTTGTAATAACAAATGATAATTTTAAAGTGCAACTCCAGGTTTTTTTTTTAAATTAACTCTTGCAGTGTGACTACCCCAGCACTGCATGGGTATTGTGCTCGTTTTGTCTGGGGGTGGGGGGTATGAAAATAAAGAAACATTTACTTGATAATTTGTTCCGCTTGGCTGCTAGACCAGTCCCGGTAGCCTCTTCTCCCGTGGGGTCTGGAGTTTTAAGGACCTGTGATGTCATCACATCTAATAGAGGTCTATTAGGCGTGAAGACACCGAGGGACATAGCACAGCCAGAGCAGACGGGGGAGTTAAGTGAGTGGTAGGTGCCGCAGGAGCAAGAATAGGGTGAGTATTCTTTATTTTCTCCCCTTGAGAAAAATGAGCAGTTTAACCTTGCAGTGTGGGGGTAGCCTCACTGCAAGAGTTAACTTTTAAAAATCCTGGAGTTTTCTTCTAAACATGAATAAGTAAGCAGAAGCTTGGAGAATTTTACCATTGAAGTCTTACCCCATACGAAATACAATAATTTGCTATGCTGTGATGAATAGTGTTGTATGAAAGTTGACAGTTAAGTCTGCATGGAGATTGAACATAATCAGTTATGTAAGTGTAGACCTTTGTTTACATTTCTCTGGGACACTACAAAGAAAGATCTAAAGGATTACTTTTCAAAATTTGGAGAAGTTGTAGACTGCACTTTGAAATTAGATCCAATCACCGGCCGCTCCAGAGGCTTTGGTTTTGTATTGTTCAAAGAGTCTGAAGGTGTAGACAAGGTAATGTACTAATCCTAGTATTCATGAGTTAATCATATTACACAGTGTATAGATGTGAGTACACTGAGGAACATCCAGTTCTGCAGCATAGGAGACATGCTTCAGAGAACGGAGAAGCAGGCAGCCGGTTCAGGTAAGTATAACTCTGATATAGATCATAAAGCAAATTTACGTTCTCAATGCACTGGGCTGCACCCAATGCAGCCCATGGTTCTCGTGTGAGCCCCTTAGGCATGAAAAAAATCAGTGTAAAAATAAATCCATTGTGATTCAGTGTGTTATGACAGTAAAATGTGGAAACGTTTTACAAGCACTCCTGCATGTTTTCTCCTCTTTTGCGATCTCTCTACTGTTCTCTTTCCCAAGTCTTGACATTGGTGGAAGCTTGGCAAGTGGTGGAAGCTGCATTGTGTGACTTGGGTTTTGTAAAGCACCATCTTGCATATTAAAGCATATGCTGCTCATGCATATGGTTCTGGTTGGGCAGTTTAATTTATTATTACCAAGCTAAATCCAGCACTATGTACCCAGGGTCCCCCAAGAGACACAGAACTGTTCTGCTCACCTGACAAATGAGGACCACAGAAGTAGCACAGTAGGGACCTTAGTTGGGTGTTGTAGAATTAAGGGCCTGTTCACACCATATGCAGTGCGTTCTAGCCGGCTCAGTATTTCGTGGGGCCGCAGGGGGCGTGGCTGGCCATTGAAGTGAATGGCGCCGTAGCCACTCCCTCCGGCCGCAATGCGATCGCCCGCCCGGGATTGCAGTGCACATTGTGCCTGCTTTCAAAATAGCGCTTGCAGCATTTTCACCAGACCACAGGCGCAATGTGAGTGGCTATCGGCGCCATTCACTTCAATAGCCAGCCAAGCCCCCTCCGGCCCCACGAAATACTGAACCGGTCGCAGTGCGTTCTGGCTGGAACGCACTGCATATGATGTGCACAGGCCCTAAGCGTTATTTCTGATTTTTCTGTCGTGTAACGAATGGCAGCTGATGCTCCTCATTACATCTGAATGAGACATTTAGTCTGATTTGTTATTCCCGCAGGTTATGGAACAAAAAGAGCACAAACTGAACGGCAAAGTCATCGATCCAAAAAGGGCAAAGGCAATGAAGACAAAAGAACCAGTGAAGAAGATATTTGTGGGCGGTTTATCACCAGACACACCAGAAGATAAAATAAGGGAATACTTCGGGACGTTTGGGGAGGTATATTTTCCTGTTTTAAAGACTTTGTATGCTTTATAAGTTGATGAAAGACAAGAGTATGATGAGCTGGACATGCACAGATATATGTATATACCATTTAATTGTGTCTATTTCACTTTACAATTGAAATCCTTCAGGTTGAAGCAATTGAACTCCCCATGGACAACAAGACTAACAAAAGGCGAGGTTTCTGCTTCATCACATTTGACGAAGAAGAGCCCGTGAAAAAAATAATGGAAAAGAAATACCATAATGTTGGCTTAAGTAAAGTATGTTGTACTAGAGGGCAAACTGTTAACTGAAAATGTTTAAGATACTTTAGTAGTGCTATTTGACAGCCTGGTCTCAAGTCTTGGGTTTTCCTGTGACCACATCAGCATGGTTTAGCTGTCCCTGTGCAGTCTCCTTGTAGAAAGAAAGGAAGTTGTCAGGAAGCTTGTTTCTCCCTGCAAAAAAAAAAAAATCAGAGAGCTTTGGGGTTTGCTGCATTTGAGAAGCTGTAATAGAATTATTTCAAAGATGCAAGGACAGAGTGCAATCCAGGAAAGAATGTTCCATCTATAAATAAAACAGCTGTTTAAAGCCCAAGTCAGGCTTGAGGCAAAATGTCAAATATTTCAGACCCCAATGTAGCCCAAAATAAAAGAGCCAAATAGTCTCACCGCACTCCTGACCGATGAGCCCCATACAATGTGGGGGGTGGGTGCTGAAATGGCCGTGGATGGCGCCGCCTTCATCAGGCAAACAAAAGTGATACATTTTTGTTTGCCTGATGAAGGGACCGGTCAGGTTGCCACGCATGGCCTGCTGCATGAATGAATAAAAGGATTTTGTTTTGAAGAAAACCTGGAGTGCTGGTGACCATTTTTCTGTTTTGCAAAATAAGAGCGGCTCCAGCTGCCATACTCTCCGAATTTCTGGCACTATCCCCCAGACTTGCAAATCCAGCGATGCACCCAGCTTCATTTAACCTAGTGCCTGTGAGCCCAGGAGCTCCACCTCACACCCTGAACTCATAGGGGAATTCTATTGAGGGCAGCACCACACGAGAATAGAGGACCTGTGACGTGACTGAACCAGGGCAGCTGGAAAAAGTTAAGTATAGGTCCCCTCCCCCCGTTGCGCGCAAGCTCTGTGTGGGACTGGCAAGCCCAGGCTTTAACTTTATTCTTTCTAACGTTCGTTTGCCAGAGGTGCTTTTTCCCCATCCCTTCGATTGGTCCTGGATTTAATTTGGATTTTCCTATGCACATCCCCATAGTGCTTTTTCAGCTTTCTATCTGTGGAGCCTATATACATTCACACCATCAGCTTGGTCTTTGACATGTGCTTGCCTAATTCTTATTGGGAAATTTTTATTCATTTAAAAACGGCTTTTTTGTTAAAAAAAATACATTAAATAATTAGGTTGCAGAGAGGTCATTAAGTCACTTGGAGTGAAGCACATAATATCATAATCACTGCTCAGTTTTGCAAATAGAGGAACATGGGACACAGTGGGCTGTGTACAGGCTGTGGCAGTGCAGTGGATTGAAGGAAGACCTGTTTCTTCATATTGGGTATTATACATATTATGGTGGTTTACTTTGTGATTTAAGAAGGGAGCCAAGGTTTCTCTGGAGTTCCCAGCGCCTTGAAAATCATTTGTTTTCTGGGATTCCTGGAGGGAGCATAGTGACAAATGCCAAGGCTTATGCTCCTAGCTTGTATACATTTGCCAGGGATCAGCAGGCCAGAGCAAGAGTAAAATAAACAGAAAAAACCCTAAAGAAAGATGATTGTTAAAAATTATATAGTGCTGCCGATTCTATGGACAGCACAGAAGTTATGGCTTCTTGCTGTTCATTTGAAGTTGGCATTTACTGTTCAATATTAATCTAGAAATTCCCTTAAGTAGTGTCCTAAATATAGTTTTCATGAAGAATATAACATATTTGCCATGCTGTACAAGTAAGGAATTCCTTTTGTAGGCAAGAAAGGTGAATAAGGGGTTATTAGGTAGGTGTATGTATGCCTTCTGTTTTTTACTAAACATGTTTTTTTTTTTTTTAGTGTGAAATTAAAGTAGCACTTTCAAAGGAACAGTATCAACAGCAACAACAATGGGGATCAAGAGGCGGAGGGTCTTCAACAAGATCCCGAGGAAGAGGAGGTTAATAATGCTTAAAGCCATTAAAATTATATATATATATATATATA
>NW_017306642.1:1052485-1081279 GCF_000935625.1 Nanorana parkeri | reverse complement strand
CCTCATATATATATATATATATATATATGTATATCGAACCTTCTTCTAATGATGTTGGTAATTTGTTTCAATAGCCTCAAACCAAAACTGGAACCAGGGATATAGTAATTACTGGAATCCAAGCTACAGTAGTTATGGATACAACAACCAGGGCTATGGAGGGTATGGAAACTATGACTACACTGGATATAACTACTATGGCTATGGAGATTACAGTAGTGAGTATCCGGAGATGCACCAAGCACGTTTGTTGTAACAAGTATATATTGTTTAATTACAAGAGTTGGTGCATTTGGACAAATCTTTATCATATGTTTTTTTGTCCTTTTCTGTATTGTATTCTGTATTATAAAGGTTTTTCTACTTGAAAGTGTTTCCTTTTGTTTACTAAACCCAAAAGTCCAAACCCCTTTCCCTTTTGTATTTGCTTGCACCATCGTGGATGTGTCTTTGCTTGGATACCTATTCATACTCATAAACATTTGCTTTTTGTTTTACCCTGTGACACATATAAAGTATAATTTCACTACTATTGAAGTCATATGAGAAGACCCAACCTACTGTTAAAATGTACATTACTCACAACCGCCAATGCCGTGTGCCCCTCCAGAAGCCAGCATGTAGTTTCTTTTTTTCCTCCAGTTCTTAGGGAGCCCTAAAACCCACTAAGCTCTATTATGTGAAGCTTGGAAGACTGAGCTCTGCTCCTCGATTCGGGTCAAGCTGGAAGAGTCTTCTAATACATTCAAGTGGTAGTTTACTAATAATAAGACTGCTTTAGGTGCATGTTAAACTGTGACGGTACTTTAAATATGTATGTTTGTTGTCTATGCTATTGTACTTTACACTCGGTGACCACTTTTTAGGGATACCTATCTAGTACCCACGTTAACAGCAATAATCAGGTATGTTTGTGTTTCTCAGGTCAGGTATATGGTGTACGATGCTTAGTTGGTATTAAGGATTCTGATGTTAACAAAGACCAGATGGGCACATGCATTCATGCTGTATACCCCAGAATTTAACCTTCCCATCTGCATGTCTGTGCTCAATGTAGCATATCTTCCTATTCTTGTCTGACAGGAGTAGAACCTAGCAGGGTCTTCTGCTTTTAACACACCCTTTTCAAGGTTTTTCTTTGTGAACACCACTTAACAGCAATGTTCCTCTAATGTTCCATTTAAACTGACACTAAACTGAAGTTATCAGTTAAAATACATTCAAGTACCTTATCTATTAGCAAAATGTATCTGATTTGTGTATCACTCGGCTGTAGATCCTCAAATCATCTCTGGATTCACGCTGACACTGTCCTTCCTTCCGGAGGGTGGTTACTTTTGTTCCCCCATGGGCCCTGTGTGTGGCCACCGCTCCAAGCTCACTCCCGCGATGGACTACCATCTCATGTTTAGTTTAATAAATCCTATTGAGATTGCAGTCCATCACATAAGCGAGCTCGGAGTGGTGGCTTTTTTACAACACACACAGTGATCAGCTGGAATTCAGAGATGAATTGAGTATCTACAGCAGAGTGATACACAGATGAGATACATTTTTGTTAATGGTCCAGCTACTTTAATGTATTAAGATTGAACTCCTGAGTTTAGTGTCACTGTAACAAGGTGTTTTCACCCATTGGCCTGCAGCTCACAGGATATTTTTCTTTCCTTTCTCTGTAAAGTCTAAACATCAATGCAAAACTCAGGAAGGTGGTCAGCAGGTTCTAGGATAGTGGCAGCATCTTATCTGGCGCTACCAATCATTTCACTGGATTTGACTGGCAAAGTTGCTTAGATCACACATTTCCCATTTTTCTTTTATGATCGAATACCTGAATCTTTTATCTTAAAGCTTTGTGTTCAGTTGCAGTCACTGTTTACCATTTTAACTATTTGCGTTAAGAAGGTGTAACTAAAAAGTGGCCTTAAAGTGTTTATTGTAAGAGGAATTTCTCACTACATGAAATAAACTGTTGGCATCGTGAGTGGTTTTTCTTTTTGTTAGCAGTTTGGTGAATCTGGGTAGAGTGCAGTTGTGTGGGAGTTGAATACAATTTTGTATATCCTGGGTCAGCCGATTTGTAATGATTAATGAATAATTGTTTTAGTATGCATGTTATAATCCATTCTAGTATGTACATCTGTTTTTAGTATGTATCTTTTTTTAATTTTTTAAAATGTTATTTTGTTATATGTTGCAATGTAATTTTAATTAGTGAATGTCATAACACAGACCCTCCTGATCACTCCAGTTGTAATATGTAGAAACAAAGAATCTATAGTCTTTGCTATCAAACAGATATTTTTCATTTTTTAGATCAGCAGAGTGGTTATGGGAAAACAGCCAGACGAGGTGGTCATCAAAATAGTTACAAACCATACTAAATTATTCCCTTTCCAACGTGTCACAAACAGGTATGTTGAGTTTTTATCTTTAACTATTCTGTCTTTCTTTTTTGTTTTTGTTTTTTTGTTGTTTTTTTTTTATTTATTAATTTTTTTTATATTTAAATATCTTGTATTTTTTATTTTTCAATAAGCGTAATGTTAAGATATATTAAATATTAAAATACTGTAACGTTTAATTGTTTTAAAATTTTACAGCACCCAGAAAGTGCTTACTATAGCTAATATAGAGACTTTGAAGATACGAACACGTGCTCTAAAGCACTTTTATTTTTATTTTTTTATTTTTTTTTATTTTTGCCCTATTTATAAAAAGTCAGTAAAGTTAACAGGTAACGTACTGCTAATGGGTACAAAATAAGGAATTGCCTACTAACTCTGACATTATACCTTGTTTGTACCCGCCAGCGGGGAATTCATTGCAGGCCCTGTGTCGCGCTGACTTCACGATTCTCACAGGCCCGCTCAATGCGGACAGGGTACGAGATGCTCACGCTCTCGAATGCTGCCGTTTGGTATGGTCTCTTCCAACATCCTGTATCAGCATTATAATATAAACTGGATACTCCAAGCTATGCTTTCACTTATTCCTTTGCGTTAAAAATTAAATACAAAGTTACTTGTAAATTTTAATAAATTTTTTACAGGCCCCGTAATCATTAGATTATGTGAACTTTACTGAATAATTTTAACTATTTATTCTTTTATGGATACAGCTTGTCTCTGGATTGTAATATTTTTTCCTTCATAGTATTAATCTATTTAAATGCCTGCTTTTCCCTTTTTTTTTATAAAAGTAGCTGTAATTACAGTTTTATGTTCTTGGGCTGAATTCCTGTTGTGTATCAGTATTTCATGTTTTTCAATAGAAAGCTTTTAATTAAAATAAATATATTTATGCACATGAACATGTGTATTAAACTAAAAATTTAAGTACTACGTTCCTTTTGAATTAACCAGAGTATAGATTTAAAGGACTGCTATCATAATTTTACTTCTTTGTACATGTCAGATTCCCAGTTTTGTTTTTGTATTCACTCTTCTAACAGGGTTATTCAAAAGGGTGAAGAGTTTGGGGAAGACAGGAGAAGTGAACAATCTAGGACAATTGCTGATTTGGAAAAATTCTCCAATTCAGCTCACTTTCCGTTCCGCTATGTTGTCCTAGATTGTTCACTTCTCCTGCCTTCTCCAAACTCTTCACCCTTTTGTGAATAACCCTGTAAATCTTTCCGTTGGGCCATCTTGCCTAATTTTGAGGATGACTTTGACTCTACTCTGCCTGGCCAACTGCATATCATGACTCTGCCTTAATCATTGACTACTTTGTGTCTATGCATATTATTAGATCCCCATTAAACTTTCAGTTTTAAGTCAAATACATTCCAGGTGCATCTAAACAAGAGGTACACAATCTTACAGCTTTTTTGCTTTAGAAAGCAGCCACAGGCTTGAGTAGAAAAGCTTGACCCCTGCCAACATGCTGTAGAGAAGAACCCTTGTTCTCTGTGTAAAAGCAGTGGTCTTTCTGCATAAGCCTGACACCCCCGAGCCATAGCTAGTGCTCTCCAATCAGCAAAGCTCATGTTCATGCTGATTGCAGAGCTTTAGCTCTGGCACATTAGCTGGTGTGTTCAACCATTCATTAAAACTTTGCACAGTTTGTTGTTTTGATGCACTTGGAATGTATTTAGCAGATTTAAACTGTAATCCTTTTTAATGACAAGGCTACAGATTGTTAAATGAGTTGTGAACCCTTAGTCTAAAAAAAATAACTACCGAGGCATTTAATCTGCTACATAAAAGTAATTGGCAAATATTTATTTTAAATACATCCCACTTCCCCCCCATCTATTTAGTAGTTGTCATATGACTGCTATATCCCCCCTGTGTGCTGGGGTCCAAGGGCTGGAGAGTGGAGACTCCTAATGAAACCCTGTTTCTGCTGTGTGCAGCTGCTCTAACACAGTGAGTGTCCTTTTAGAAGACACTCTCAATCAACACAGCAGGAAGCTTCAATGTACATTTCATGTCTGTTAAAGTTAAAACGAAAAAAAAAATTTAAAATTCCTATTTAACCTCTTGGTTAAACCTAATCTGGTAACATTTTTATGTTTTATGCATAAAAAAAACCCAAAGCAAACAAAATGGAACAAGCTGGTCCAGTTACACATCAGGCCAATGACCCAATAACACAAAATACATTAACCACTTCCCGGCCGGCCGTTGTAAAAAAACGGCCGGCCAGGAGCGATCTAGATCTGAGCGGGAGTCTTTAGCGGGAAATGCCGATATTTGAAAACAGGCAGCAATGCCCGTTAATATACAAGCGATCCGCCGGGACCAGCGCATACTGCCTCTGTCGGTACACGACCTCCCTCTGGTCCCCTCTCCGCTGTCAGAATGCGGAACTGATGTATATTACATCACTTCCGCATTCTTGTGTCACTCTCCAGCTTCAGATGCTAGAGAGAAGCTGATGAAGCAGATCTTTGCTTCTTCAGGGGGGTCCTAGGTGACATTAGGGGTCTTGGAGATCCCTGATGTCCCCATAAAGAGGACCTGCCACATATTTTGCTATCACATAAGGGGGTTTTCTTAGCCCCCTATGTGATGGCAATAAAGTTAAGTGAAAAAAAAATTAAGTTTCCCCCCCCAAAAATGTAAAGTTACAAATAAAGAATTTTTTTTTTTCAAAGTCCCCCATACATGCATGCAAACAGGCGTCGGGTGTGCATACGTTCGAAAACGACGATTGTGCCCATTACGCCGCACATGTTACACATCGTCGCAAACGTCGAAATGAAAGCAATCATTTTAGGGCTATCAATCACTGATGACACTAAACTGATGAGCTGTAAAAGCTTTTAAAGCGTCGCCTATGGTCAATTTTGGGTATGGTAGTTTTTTGTGGGTGCGCACAATTTAAACCCCTTCATGACTGGCTTTTTTTTTTTAATTTTTTGCACCCATGTTATATTGCACATTTTAGGCCTGAAAATTACTTACAAAACCCCCAAACATTATATATTTTCTGAATGCCAAGACCCTATACAATATAATGGTGGTAGTTGCAAATTTTTATGTTGCGCAATATTAGCGCAACTCCTTATTAAACCCCAAAATTTAGTGATACATTTCATTAAATGCCCCAAAACACAACAAAATCCCAATTTTTAAAATGAAATATAAAGGATGAGGTTATAACGAGTAAAATGATACCCAACATGCCCAGTTTACAAATTGCGTGTGTCCGTGAAATGGCAAAAAACTGCAGTGCCCCAAAAAGTCAACAGAAGACGCTTTAAAAGCCCCCACAGGTCATCAATTTAGAGATACCCCAACATACTGGCCCTAGAATTATTGCTCTCCGGCGTGCGCGGCGATACCCAACATGTGTAGCGCGTTCGTCGTTTTCATACGTAGGCGCACCCAACGCGTGTTTTTCGTGGTGGGGCGGGGGACTTTTACATTTTTTTTATTATTAGATTTTTTTTATTTGATTTTAAAAACTGTTTTTTTTACTTTGACTGCTATCACATGAGGGGCTTACAAGCCCCCCATGTGATAGCAGATGGTGGTGACAGGTACTCTTTAAGGTGATGCTGGGTGTCCAAAAGACCCCCAGTGTCACCTTTACACTGGAAATAAGCTATTGAAGTGCAGTTCGCACTACAATAGCTTATAGCTGGGCTGCAGGAGCCCAGAACTGACAGCCCAGGGACCGGAGGTGATGCAATCTGCATCGCTCCCGGTCTATAGAACGGGGAGTGGATCGATTAACGGAAGTTCGTCGACCTCCTCCTGGCGACAGGTAAGTCGCCAGGATCGCTTCTGTTGTAAAGCCGACAGTCGGCTCTACAAGTTTTAAACAGAGTCCCGGCGGCAAAAGTCGCCGGGAGTCTGTTTAAACAGCCCCGATGCTGGCGACGTACACTGTACGTCGTCATTCTCGAAGGGGTTAAAGCATGACATGTTTGGTGTCTTTTTACCCGACGTGACCCCGTCTTTTATATTTTACCAATAATATGGGTAATCATAGTTTCCTAATATAATGGGGGAAACTATTTTTTCCCAAAATTTTCAATTTTTCCTTAATATACCGTAGTAAAAAATAGAAACCCCCCAGTGGTGACTAAATACCCCCAAAAGAAAGCTCTATCTGCCCCCAAAAAATTGTATGCAATTAATTTCAGTACAGCGTTGCATGACGGAATAAACGTCAATCAAAGTACCGCAGCGCTGAATACTGAAAAATGGCCTGGCCAGGAAGGGGGTCTAAACACCTGGTCATGAAGTGGTTAAAAAAAAAACATGTCAAGAAAAATCACAAGATCAATGTGCAAGAAGGGTACAGGCAAAATACTGGTGGTGGGCTAATGTGGCAACCATTCGAATAGCAGTAGAGTTAAAGTTTCAACATTCTAGAGCAGGGGTAGCAAACACAAGGCCCGCGGGCCGAATCCAGCCCGCTGGACCTTGTAATGTTGCCCGCACAGCAGCCACCTCATTTTGCTCCCTCTCCGCCCCCGCCCTGTCTCATGGCCCTATGTCAGGCCTCAAAATTTCCACTCGCCCCCTCGCAATTGGCGAGTGAAAATTGTTAGTGATGGTTGGTGGAAGGTGTATGCTGTGTAGGAATGTGCAGCAGCACCAGGCGTGGAATATAAACATGTGATAAGGATGTATAGGCATCATCCAGAAGTGCAGAGATGGGCACATGTGAGTAGATGCATAGTCCTATACAACCGGCCCTTTGAGGGTAACCATACTGCTGATGCGGCCCCCGATGAATTTGCGTTTGCCACCCCTGTTCTAGAGAGAAGAAAAAAAAGTGGGCGTGTATATGGGTTGGAAGGGGGGTGGGGGAAAGGAGGTGAGAAAAGGAGGGGGTATGACCCGGAAGCCGGCGGAGAGGTGAGTAACTTTGATTGATCAAAGAAATTAACGATTAATCGACGGCACACCAGACAATATCTCACGGCACACTAGTGTGCCGCGGCACAGTGGTTGAAAAACGCTGGTTTAGAGCATAGAATAGGTAGGGTAAAATTAACTAGGCAGACATTAGACTGTCAGACCATGAGCCTCAACCCAGGGCGCCCAAATCTTGTAAAATGTAGCAGGGCAGTTCTGACCCATATAGGCAAGTTTATACAACATAAGGGCCTTATTTATGTCAGCCTTCCACATCGCAATTGTTGGGGCAACAGGTAATTCCCACCTCAGTAGTATAGCCCACTTGGCATAATATAGAGCATAAAAGCTGAGTAATTTTTGATGGGAAGTGGCTTCAAGTAAATCCGTCCGGCCCAGGACTGTAGCTCTTGGATCCATTGACATCAGACCACTAATCACATTAAGTATTAACTCGGTTCTAATATTTGTATTCAAGGGCAAATCCACACCACATGAATAAAAGACCCCAAGGAAGCACAACATCTATTAAGGTGCCCACACACCTTGCGATACTCGTACAATAATTGTGGGAAATCCTGCGAACGTACAATTATCGTAAGGAAGCCGTGCGACCTCTACTACTGTAAGGTCGCATGACTTTTATCTTGGGAACATGTTTTAAAACCCGCCGAGCATTGTACGATGTTCGGCGGGTGTGTAGCATGTTCGTAAGATAAAAGCCCGACTGGCAAGCGCACACTGCCCGTTCGGCATTGCGGTCATCGGAAGCCCGCCCCTCAAGACAAAAGTCTTGCGATGGTTGTAAGGTGTGTGCCCAGCCTTACGTTTGGCATCAGTAGACGGGTATATAGTAGAGTGTCTTGGGAGCTGTAGCTTTTTTACCTTTCTATATGGACCTGAAGAAAAGAATGTCAATTGTCTGCAATTAAGCAGATATAAGTGTACATATACATGAACAGAGGAAACTTTATATAGCTGTCCTTTAAATGCTCTTGGCTTCCTTTTAAAAAAAAAATTGGTACACAGAAGGATTTAACAGCTCTTGGACATTAGTTTTCCATATTAATTGGATATACATATATATTGAACATAGGTCATGGGGATTATGTATACAGTAGTATGGTTAGCCTATTCTCAAGGATGTCTTATAACTTTATGTATCTCTTGTTTTTCTTTAGGTGGACAAACAGTATTTTCTGGGTTGAAGATTCTTTTTGAGGTGGCTCATTCTGCATGCATATAGCAGTGCATCTTTATATATTTTTGCCCCTCTTCCTCTTTTGTGGTTTGTTTTTTTTGTTTTTTTTTAAACATTTTTTTTTTTTCTAATGAGCCCTCTAAACCGTAAATAGATTTCCTAATTTCTTGAATTTAACTAGTCTTATTTTATGATGGATTTGCTTATTCAGTTGTGTTCACATTATTTCATCAGCATGGAAGATAAAAACTTGTGTTTAAAAGCCTTGTACCCCCACGTCATGATGTAGCTTGACCCCATTTTCTTCATAATAAATTTTCCTTTTACTTTTTTAAAATGTTGTTGTTTCTGATCAGGGGGTATGCACAGTTTTGATGTATAAACACACCTGATACTTACAAATGATTTTCCTTCCAAAGGGGATTTCTCATAGGTGCCTCTGGTTTCTAACTTGTCAAAAAGACACTTGGGTAGTCATTTGGTGACCAAATATGATGAGGTAAAATGTGCCAGTGCGTGTATTGGGATTTTTTTTTCTGCTGTAAATTATAGCTGGCCCTTTGTTATAGAGGCTCCATACCTATGAATCATACATGAGACTACATAATGTTATGCATAAAAAAAAAACCCGCTCAAAATAAATATTTAATTAATTGGAAAGCACTCTCAAAGCTCTATGGGTTAGCCTAAGACTGGAATGGAAGCTGGATTTGCTGCTCCCTTTAATTTAATATTAATATTATTTAATATTGAAGGAATCATTGCTATGTGACTTATTTGAGATGTGTATATAAGGGGCCTCTTTTAGTCCCGCTTAACGTGAAAAAGGTCCATATGCAGTGCTTCAAATGTATCAGACTAGGGGGGGAATAAAAAGAACCATTAAAGTGTTATTACCTCAATAACCTAAAGATGTACAAAACTACAAGATAAATGCAGTATAGTTGGCTTGGGTTGCTTGGTATAGTTGGCTTTGGTTGCAATTATGAGCTACCCCCTGCTCTCATTCCCAATAACTGCCTTACAAAATTGCTTGCTGTCTTTAGTTTTGTATTTTGCTTTTTTTTATTTAAACAAGGCCTCATAGAATGGAAAACATATTGGCCTGCTCTATTTTGTTAATGCAAGAGGTGGCACTATATTTTATTTACCATTTATGCAGCACATTCACATAAGTCCCTACCCTCAAGGAGCTTACAATCTAAGGTCCCTATCTCACATGCATACATACAGGGCCAACTTAGAGATGAGCCAATTAACCTTCCAGCATGGAGGAAAACCTTGCAAGCACAGGGAGAACATGCAAACTCCTTGCAGATAGTGACTTGGCTGGGATTCGAACCGGGGACCCCCAGTGCTGCCAGGCAGAAGCGCTAACCACTATGCTATTGTATGCATTAGTCATTGCAAAATGATGACAGTCTTCTAGTTAGTGAATTCCTGGTATACAGCAAAGTTAAGCTGCCCATACACTGATATTTTCTCCGTTCAATCTGGGCTGGACAAAGAAAATAGAAGAATTTCCTCAATCTGTCGCTTATGAGCTTTGATCGAGGAATCTCTTGATATTTTCATTGCATCCTGTCAGAATTGCCCTAGTCAATCAGCTGCCGTCTCTGTTCATTTTGAAGATTTTCTGACCGGCTCCTTTTGATCAGCTGATCGAGGGATGCCTGACGAGATGGTGCCGACAGCAGCACCCACTGTGCAATTATTGGCCGTTCATCAAGAACTGGCTAAATTCAGTGTATGGCCAGCTTTACTCAAGGAATCTATCACAATTTAACCACAATCTACTGCTGACTTTAAACTGGACATGCATACTTTGAAGCACCTATTTAGACCTCAGTACTTGCCTGATTACAGTACACTCAAACATGCAGGGGAAAAAAGGGTCTAACAACAATGGGATCCAGAAACCAGCAAGCTTTTTATTAAAGTGTTAAGCGACACAACAATTATCACAGGATGCCTTGACACATGCATACTCTTGTTTACTTAATGCTTTTGAATAAGCATGAATGTGAAATGCGTCACTGTTGTGTAGCTTTAGGCCTGGTTCACACCTGTACGTTTTGTAGCGCGTACAACGCTCTACAAAACACTCAAACATGAAAATCCCATTGTTTTCTATGGGTATGGTTCACACCTTGCTGTATTTCAGCCCGTCTGAACGCGCTACAAAACGGCCTACACCTGAAAAGGTACATGAGCTTCTTTGTAGCCCTCCGAAACGCGCGTTTGTTGTGTGTTTTTTACCGCGGTAAAAACGCGCAACGCGCATATTCGATATGCCTAGGTGTGAACAGAGCCTAACACTTGATGGTTTCTAGATCCCATTTGTTATGGACATTTTTTTCTGCGCTCTTGCACAAAAATCTGCTGAGTTCAGACTGAGTGCAGTGGTGCATCTCCAATTCTTGGTTATGTGACATTATTGTTCAAGATTTATATAGCGCCAACTGTTTGTGCAGCGCTTTACATATAAGGAAGGCATAACAGTTGCAATACACCTCAAAACATGGTTAGGAGGGCCCTTACAATCTTTAATGACCAAAATGATGTCCGATGATTACTACAGTCTGTCATACGCTTTTACATAATACACCTCCTGTATTTTTATTAAAACGAGCAAGCCTTTCTTTTGTCCAAAACAGATTCTCCTCATGTTCTAACTTTTTTTTTTTTCTTTTCTTTTAATCGTGGTTGCTCAGAAGAAAGGAAAGAAGCAATACTGCACAAAAGGACACTTCAACAAATACAACTCAAACATATGCAAATAGTTAAACAAACCACACAACATTCAACTATTCTGAAAATAAATGCAGCCTGCAAAACTTTATTCTGAGACCTCTAGTTCAAGGGACTGGTCCACATTTCATGAATCTTTCTAGCTAAAGTAAGCCTAATCTTTAGGGCATGCTAGAGAAGTGTTGAAGGTGTGATTCTGGTTCAATCCAATTTATTTTTATGAAAACATTCTATGCTTTTAAATGCAAAGCCAAAATCAGCAACCAGCACTGATCTGTCACAATGTAAAAATTTGACAGTTGTATAATGACATACTACTAATGCACATCAGTATATAAAACCGTATACACTGATCATGATAAGTTATATGATTTAGCTACATGCTGGATGTGCGTTATCCTGCTATGTAAGTATATTAAGGGGGGAAGAGTTTACTGGATGGCGGTTTGTTGCCATAGTAAAAATAGTTTTGTAATCGGTTGAAGGTCAGCCTTTTTTGTTTTGCTATTGTTGCCACCAAAGCTTGGGAGATGGTATTGGTTAAAATGGATAGTTTTAGCAGGATCAATAAAGATAGATATGTTGCCAGAGCACCATTAATTGAAGCTCATTAAGTTTTCTTTTTTCCTTTTCATCTACCCGCTTGCAATATTTGTAGCCTTGCAGGGTTTCTTCATTATGATGTTAGAAATGAAACAAATCCCAAAAATATATATCCATGGCTCGCGCCAACAATCACCCCACGTTCAAAGGCTGTTAAATCGCTTTGTTTACCCATATCTTCAGAAAAAATCACTTCTACTGTCGTGGTAAACAACCTGCTTCCCTATTTTATAATGGTCTGGCCCTCTAGCAACTTCAGCGCAAAATTATAGCTAATTTGCCTACAAACGTCAGGCCACTCAGTATAAATGTGTGTGTGTAATAGATAGATATATCTATATGATATATCTATCTCCATTAGTGACCAACATGTAAATTACCTCTGACATCCTAATGATAGGAAAGTTGAAAGAAAACTTGCATTATTGTACATTATTGACCTCTCCTTCAAAAAATATTAGTTCTTTGGTTGTCATGGTAATACAATGACTTGTGTACTTTCTTCATCATTGACAGAGTATGTTCTGGCTTTCCTGACCTGTATTCTTGTTGCATGGGAAGTGTTAGTGTATTGAATTTAGAAGCAGCCAGGCACTCATCATTCTCAGGAGATAAGCAACCTTCACATTTCCCTCTGTACAAGTTCACCTAACAAAAAACCAACAGGTTACTTCCAATGCACCTCAAGGATGGAGAAGTTCATACACACCAGTGCACTGTCCTAATGGCTAATATGTGCTGTGGTGTGATGCCATTTATTCTGAAATGCATCCCACCGCATCTTACTAGCACCAGGCAGCACGCTACCAAAAAGCAGTATGAATGATTTTTGACCTTAATGTGCAATGCAGGGTGAATTACATTTCCTGCAATAAACCAGGCTAATGTAATTGGGCCCTAACTATATATATAATGTCATGGTTTAGCTAGTAATAGTCACATTCAGCCAAACTTATAATGTTGAAATTCAGTATGACACAACAAGTGCAGTTGATTGTGATGCATTACAAGTCATCCTAAAGACGTGCAAGAATATAAATACAATAGCTTTTATAATGTGGAACAAAAGATGGCTCCAATCTCTTGCGTCGGACATTAGAAGATCCTGATTGCTCCCTTAATCTGAGCCACAAGCATCTGCAAAAGGATACCGTGCCTGGTACCAAAGAAACCACAGTGCATGTACCCAAGACCTGAAATGTACACACATTGGGGAGTTATTTCCTTCCTAGGTTAATATCTCTAGTACTGTGACAACCTGCATTGAAAACAAAGCATAAGAATGAACTATTCAGCATGTATTTCCTGGGAATCGTATGCTTATCAGCTCCTCCCAACACAAACGATTTATGGGTAAATACGTGAAGCACCAAAGATATAAAAAGAGGCATGTTCAGAAGAAAAAGATCAGTGCCTGCATTGAGCCTTTTTCTGGCATTTGCTTCTACTACATCTAGTACTGCGCCAGATACAGTAATTGTTGCTGGTATATATGCATAGGAGGATTTTAAGCTAAAATCCTTATTTGCAAGGTGTTGAATGTGTGCAGTGCCAAGCTAGTGTTATTAGAAAATGGCAAACCAGGGATGTAGAGTATACCTTTAGCCTTATCAATACAGGTGTGGCCAGATATGGAGAATGTGACATTAGCCATGTGAATACAACAGAGATATTAAGACATTGATTTCATTTCATACAATACATACAGGTGAAAGCAGACTCTGTGTGGAATAAATAGCTCTATATTATTGGGCTATATTTGCTCTATACACCAGTGGTTCTGCATGTGCATTGGGCTGTTACAGCATGATTTGCATGACTGGCCCACTCTCCTGAAATGAGGAATAAAACTCTTATTTTGGGATATGTGAATACCTTCTGATTCAAGAAGGCTTTACTGTGCTAAGCACCGATAAGAGTGGGGGCTTTTTTGATTGCTTTCATACCTTCTCATCATAACCTGTATGGTTATGCTGTCCCATGTGAATTCTCTTTCATTGTTGACTTTCTATTTTAATCCTTATCCCTTATGACAGTGGTTCTCAACCCTTCTAGGGCCAGGACCCCTTGGTAACATTTGCCAAGTTGTGGTGACCCCCAATGGTAAAATTTAGGGATGACGTGGCTGCTGCAGCGACATCTGGAGGCGTGGCAGGAGAACTGACACTGCTGCGCTAGGAGAGGGCATGGGGGACACACAGCGACCCACAGTTTGAGAACCACTGCTTAAAGGAGACAACAAATCCTCTATTTCAGCAGTTCTCAACCTTTCTAGTGCCGCGACCCTTTGATAAAATTGCCCAAGTTGTGGCAACCCCTAACAGTAAAAGTATTTTCAACGCAGAATAACGCCAGCTACAGCGGAATACAACAAATGTACAGTGTATAATGTATTGCTGAGATTTGTAGTCCTCTATAGCGGATGGTACAGCACAATGTACTAGCAGCTAGAGAGGACTACAAATCCCCGCAATAATAAATTATACGTCGCAATGGAGAATAACGCCAGCTACAGCGGAATACAACAAATGTACAGTGTATAATGTATTGCTGAGATTTGTAGTCCTCTATAGCGGATGGTACAGCACAATGTACTAGCAGCTAGAGAGGACTACAAATCTCAGCAATACATTATACACTGTACATTTGTTGTATTCCGCTGTAGCTGGCGTTATTCTCCATTGCGACGTATAATTTATTATTGCTGGGAGTTGTAGTCCTCTACAGCTGCTGGTATTCTACAGTGTGCTGTATAATGATTATACGGCAGAATAACGCCAGCTACAGCGGAATACAACAAATGTACAGTGTATAATGTATTGCTGAGATTTGTAGTCCTCTATAGCTGATGGTACAGCACAATGTACTAGCAGCTAGAGAGGACTACAAATCCCACTACCCCAGCAATACATTAAAGCAGCACCATGTGGGGTGGGGGAGTGAGAGAGTGCAGGCCTACCTGAGCAGATATGTACGCCGTCAGAATAAAAACCACCATAGGAATGCTATCATTAGAACTGGACCTTAATTTCAGGTCCCCCTCTGCTAATTGGTGGCAGCAGAGGGCGGGCTCAATAGCTAGTTTGCTATTGGCTATTGCAAAGTGAAATAGCCAATAGGAATCTAGCTGTGTGTTCCTATGGGTTTATTTTTTTTTCTCTCACTGATTACGGCCTGCGGCCCGATGTCAGAAGAAGAAAAAAGCAGAGAAAGGTTTGCTATGCTCGATCGAGCGTTGCGAACCTGCCCGGGGAGAAAGTTTTTTTTTTTTTTTTTCTCTGATTTACGACCGCATGCGGCTCCGATGTCAGAAAAAAATAAATAAATAAAACAACAGCGGAGCAGACCTTTCCCGGGGCCGCGAGGCGACCCCCGGCAGATAGTCATTTGACCCCCACGTTGAGAACCGCTGCCTTATGACCATATAAAACTGTCATATGACACCTCCTTCCATACAGAACACCCCCAAAAATCTAATTTTCTTGCATGTTTGCACAGAACGGAAGTCGGGTAACAGGCCTCAGCTGCAATAGGATTTCCAGTTGAAGGGTGCGTTCACGTTTTATGTGGCGACATGCATTCTTTAGCAACTGAACAAGGCCCGTCACTGCTAGGGCCCATAGACAATTGCTTTTATGTGCCCCGTTCGCACCACAACAGAAAAATCTAAAAGCTAACCCTGTTTCTGGGACTCAAAAAAACATTCACCACTAGGGATGGTCCGATTCAAACACCGGCCGTTCGAGTGTTCGCCGAACTTTATGGGACGTTCGCGGTTTGTTCGACCGCGGACGTTCCATAAGGCAAAATGCCTTCCGGAGCTCTAATTGGTTCAAGTCTTGCACCTGACCATAGGTCAGGTGCAAGACTTTTCCCAATCAGGGCTCAGTATTGAATTAGAGCCTTGATTGGGCAAAGTCATGATGACTCTGCCCAATTATGGCTCGCCTATCAGATGCCGGTAAACTACACAATTGGGCGGAGCTAGCTGTCACTGGTAGCTCTGCCCAATTGTGTATGTTTTGCCGGCATCTGTCAAAATGCGGACGGAACGGCGGGTTTTTAAAAAATTAATTATTTTTTATTATTGTATTTATTATTTCGTTGTCGTGGTGGACAACGCTGGACGTCGTGATTGACACTGTGGATCCATTAATTTTTTTTATAAATAAAAGACTTGTCAAAAACATGCCTTTTTTTTTCCAAATAAAAGGATTTTATCAAAAGTCTGGACTTTTTAATAAATATTTTCTTTAACCCTTAAGTGAATGGGTAGGGGTACAACTATCCCTTACTCATTCACAAGGGAGGGGGGCAGCATCTGGGTGCCCCTTAATTAAAAGGGTACCCTGATGCAAATAAGCCCCCTTGCCCGCAGACCCCCACAACCACCAGGTCAGGTTTGTGGGGACGAGGCCCTTGTCCCCATTGGCACAGGGACACCCTCCCAGTGCTGAGGGCATGTGGCCTGGTGGGGGGGAGGGGGCGCTCGCTCGTCCCCCCCATTTCCAGCCCTGCCAGGCCTATGCTCGGATCAAGGGTCTGGTATGGAATTTTAGGGGGGACCCCATGTCCTCCCCCCCCCCCATTTTTGGGGGGGGGGTTCCTCCTTAAAATTCCTACCAGACCTTAAGGGCCTGGTAATACTCTAAGGGGGAACACTACACAGTTTTTTTTTTAAAATGGTCCCTCCTAACATTCCTACCAGACCTAAAGGGTCTGGCATTGTTTGGTAGGGGGAACTGCACACTTAAGGAGTAAACAAAAAAAAATATTTTTTAATTTTTTTTGAAATGTCAGTTTTGCTGCAGCATGTTCTATACATCCTACAGATCCGCCACTTCACAGGCAGTTTAAGGGCACCCCCCAGGCACGATCTTTGAAGGAATTTTTCATTTTTATTCTTGCTCTTTAAGTGATGTTAAATCAATGTTCCTTTAAAAACTGTATTTTTTTTTGGTCATTGATTCCTGTCCCCGAGAGCAGTACCCGGACCCCCATACGCCTTTTATGGCCAATCACTGGCATATAAGCCCTCTTAAAGGGGACAATCATTTTCGAATGTTCGACCCCTATTGACTTGCATTATGTTCGAGTTCGTATTCAAACTATTCGCCGTGTGGAAGTTCGAATACGAACCGAACAAGGGGGGTGTTCGGCCCATCACTATTCACCACACAATTTCCTACATAGATACGGCTATTTCTAATTTAACTCATATAGGAAAGGGTGTGGTGAATGTTTGTTGAGTCCCAGAAACATGGCTAGTTTTTGGATTTTGCTGATTGTTACATACTCTATTCGGTACCAGCATAGGGGGCGGTGGCAGTCATGTATTTGTTTCACACCACAACAGCAAAAATGCAGACATGCTGACACTGGACTGCACCCCAGGTCACACAGCAATTTTTTTTCATGCTGGAGAAAACAGGTCCCATGAGTGATTTTGCAAAAGCGTTGAGCTTTTTAAATGAACCCCTTCCCATTGAGTCAGAGGTGGCCTTTCCTCCCTGGTGCCGCATTTTTGTGGCAGGCGTTTGTGGTGGGCGTGAACTCAATTGCGCGCCCGCAGCACCAAGACTGAGCTGTCACTGACAGGCAAATGATCAGGAGACAGGAGGACCAACTCCCGATCACGTGATCACCGTTATAGCCTGACAGTGATCACTAGATTTAGGTTGATTTGATAAAGGCAGATAGATTTTTCACTTTGCAAGTGAATTTTCATTTTGCAAGCAACCTTTCCTTTAGCATAGTGAATGAGGTGAAGCGCTCTGCCAATTTCAATCATCCAATCGTATGGGAGCAAAAATACTGCTTTTAAAAAAAAAAAAAAAAAAAAATTCTTGCATGTGATTGGGTATTCTTTGTGAAATTTATTTTTACCACATTCACTAAGCTAAGGAAAATTTCCATTGGAAAGTGAACATTCTGTGAAGTGAAAATTCCCTTGAAAGGGGAATAGCCTATTTTAGTAAATCAACCCCACTACATCTTCTTCTCCTCACAAAAGGAAAAGTCTGAAACAAAAAAGTCTGTTAAAAAATAAAGATAAAATCATTAAATCAGGGTTTGATCTAGGTCAGGGTCAGTGAGTTTTAGGTAGGATAAAAATGGTTTTTATAGTGTCAGTATGTTTGGATAAGATAAAAGAAAGCAAAATGGACACTATGGTTTCTGGTCCCTACCATGAGCAGGGGTGTATCTACTGCATGGCAAACTAGGCATTTGCCTAGGGCGGCACTTTCCAGGGGGGGGGGGGGCGCCAAAAATGCTGCCCCCAAACCAGTTAGGTAAGAGAAAAATTAATAAATTATATTATGAATTTGCCGGCTGCAGCTCCTTCCTCTTCCTGGTCAACATGCTGTGCAATGTATTGGTGTGTGTGACTTTCATCCGGATGCACTGGCAGTTCCTGTGTCGGACCTCCATGGGAAACCGGCACCCTGACTTCAGGCAGCGGAGGAGCTTCCGTTGGACCCCAGGGCTGAATTCCAGATTGTCATCGTGCTCATCGGCACTTCTGTGGTTGCTGAGTCCGGGGAAGTGCAGCCTATAAGCTCCGTACAGGGTTATGTCTCTAGAGCGGGGCAAGCTACAGATCCCAGCAGCCAAGGCAGAAGAAGGCTATAGTTCTCCTTTAAGGCAGAAGATCGATGTTGCAGCTGCAGAACTAGAGACTAGCACAGCATGGCAGGGCAGGAGAGAATGGTTATTGTAGCTGCAGAACTAGGGAGCCCATTAAGCCAGGAATGGAGAAGGCGGATATTGCAAAGGTAGAACTAGAGCGCCACGCTACGTTGATCAAGATACACCGTCAGTGTCAGAATCAAGATACACCGTGTGCCTAGGGCAGCATAAAACCAAAATACACCACTGACTATGAGTACAAACAATGTACCCAAATGTGGTTTCCCCATGCACACCAGGGGTAGGAGCATTTATTTTGGCTTGTGTTTTGGAATTGGGTCATGGTAATGTCTAGAAATATGCAGCTAACAATTTAGAATTTTTTTTACTATTCTGGTAATAAAAAACATTCATTACCATTTGCCACCAAGGAAGGCTAAATTTGTCCTGAACAAATCAAGGAATAATTCACCTGGATACACTAAAACATTGCAAATATATTCACAATTTTTACTAATACATACCAAACTTGGAAAACTGTGTCTAAGTTTTTAAAGTTTGTTTTAAATTAACACGTTTAACCCCTTAAAATGTTTATTTTAAAGTGACATTAAAGGATACATTTTTTTCCCCTCCCCCCCATGTTAATGTCAGCACTTACCTTAAATGATGTCTCTTAATCCGATCTTCTTCTTTCCCCATGTTTTCATCTGTCCCTCCAGGGATGCGGCGTCTCTCCGATCCAGCGCTGACTGCTCTCTGCTAGCAGACACTTCTGATCCAGCGGTGTCTGCATGCGGGTGCACGCGTCCATAGACTTACCTTGCGTCTCTGCTCGTCTCCCGGCCGAGAATCCGAACTACGCATGTGCCCGCCCCAAGATGCTTTGCGGCCGCCGGAGCAGTTTCGTTTTCTCGGACGGGAGCGCGCAGCCGAAACAAGGTAAGTGTTAAGCGCTGTTAAAGCGGTTGTTTTAAAAAAAAAAAACTTTTTGCCTATATCTACTGCTTGATAGCAGTAGATATAGGCAAAAAAACGGGAGGGTTTAGAACCACTTTAAGGGGTTAAACGGGTTCAATTAATGCATTTTCATCCAATATAGTAAACTAATATTTGTGTATATCCCGAAGAGAACACCAGATGGCAGCATTACTTTTATAATGCTCATTTTCTAATGTGATATATATGATTGGTATGAATGTTATAAATGATAAGAGAGATTATTGTAGAGATTATTGATATGTCATTTTGCTTATAAAGAAAACAATAAGCATTATAAACATTGAAAGTGTTCTTCTGATAGATAATAAAGGTGCAAATACTGCATGCTTTAGGGATGTTCAGATATCAGTTCAGATACCAGTGCTGACACTTGGCATTTTCATGAGAACTACCAGGGTTGCAGCGGTTGCAGCTGGGACCTGGCTCTGGCGTTCCACCACTGTCCTGAAATCATTAGTCTGTATTGTTTTAGAAAAACTGTCACATGACACTAAGGGGTCTATTCACGAAGCTGCCGAAGGATCTAGCCATAGCTTTGGCCGATCCTTTGGCTAGCTTCAGCCCCAGGATCCCTTCGGTTCAGCAGAACCGAAGGGGTGCTGTACGGGCTATTCACAATAGCCCGTACAGCTCCTGAACGTGGCCGAGCGGCTCAGTCGAGCCGAACGCACATGCCTCGCTGAAAGCTGAAGCTGGCCGGGCGGCCGCCATTGGCCGACCAACAGCCTGCTTCTGACATCTGGGCGGAGCTAGCCGTGATCTTACGGCTGGCTCCGGCCACTTGCAGAGAGATCAGCGTCCCTGGTTACCTGCTAACCAGAGACACTGATCTCCAAACAGCCGAACAGCAGTGAGTGAATAGCCGAATGACGTCAATAGTAAACTAGCATTGTACCCGCCCTCTGCTGATGGACCTGATGGAGAACTGCAGCAGAAGGCGGGTACAATGCCAGTTTACTATTGGCTATTGCAAATTGAAATAGCCAATAGGAATCTAGCAATGCATTCCAATGGGCAAAAATGTTTTTTTTTTTTTTTTCCCATTCTGACTCGGCTCCGTGTCAGAAGAATAAAAAAAAAGAAACAGCAGTGTTTCTCTCCTTGGCGGCCGGGAGCGGGAGACTCCCAGAGCGCCCGGGATAGTTTGTTTTTTTTTTCTTTTTTTTTTGACAGCAGCAGAACCGCCAGACAATAGAAAACTGTTGGGCGGAGCTAACTTTCATATCTAGCTCCGCACAATCGTTTTCTATTTACTTTTTTAAAACTTTTAAAACTATTTTTCTGTCCTGCTCGGTCACTCTTAGCGTCATTCGGCTATTCACTCACTGCTGTTCGGCATCTATAAGAATAGTTGAACTCCTTCTGCACTTTGGGTCAGCCGAACATGCTGAGCACGTTCGGCCGACCCGAAGCCATGCGAAGCAAGCCGATGTACGGCTGAAATCAGCCTAACGAGCCTGAAGTGAATAGCCTAACGGTGTTCGGCTCACTTCACTTGGAGTCGGTTGTTCACTCGGCTGCCCTCGGCAGCTTAGTGAATAGACCCGTGAACTAAATATATACATATATATATATATGTGTGTATGTATACATCTATACAAAAATGCCTAGCATAGGTCCTAACCATTTCAAACCTGACCTAAAAAAAAATGAAGATTTGCTATGCTATAGGAAAAGTTTTTCTCAACGATCAAAAGTCTAACAGTGAATGGGGTTTTCATTCGGGAAACTCCATTCATTCCAAAAATCAAACGAAATTTCGATCAACATTTGTCAGAATTTTAGTGGAAACTATAGGTATATACCACCCACCTTCTGTCAGTCCAATGTTGTTTTTAGTGTTGAGAATTTTCTAGATTACAAGTCCAGATATATTAATTCAGAGCGAATATGTTAATCGTATATAATTTATTGATAGCCTCTAGTATGATGGCATGAGTTGTATATTTATGATATGAATTGAAAAGTATTTATTTACTTATACATTTATCACTTTTTGGTATAATGACTATCATCTTTTTAATATTAATTTAATAACCCTCCATCTCCGTGTATAATAATGGTTATTTTTGTAATAATAATATTTCGGACCTATGAAAATAAAAACCAATAGCGCCAGAGATGACCACTCCACTGAAGAGATATACATGCAGAAATTCTACAGGTCGCTGCCCCATATCAGTCAGGGAGACTGTGATATCTAATGAAAAAACAAAAACAAGGGGTGCCTTCCCTAGTGTAGACACATTTTTATTAGACAAACGGCAAAAGTAGAATAATGCTCACAAAAGAGTAGATGACAATGAGCCTTCAAAATTAAAGGTTGATCCTCATTTTAGCAAAAAGCAAGACACAGTACGTGAGAGCTGCACAGATGGGGGTTCCTGTGTGACAGCACAGTATGCCTAGGTTGATGCGTTTCCAGGGCCACGCCCCCTTCCTCAGAACCTTGGGCCTGTATTATAAGTTTTTTATATTAGTGATACTCCATTTCCTCTTGTTAGAATTTGTTGATTGTAAAGTAGTTATGAGATATCCAGGGGTCTATTAAGATAGAAACAACCCGGAATAATTTACATAGTTACATAGTATTTGGGGTTGCATTGAGCATTTTAAGTCTATGTTCTATTCCGCTTTCCGTCAACCATTGTGGTATATTATCGGTTGAACTATGTGTTTATCACGTACGTCGAACCCGTTTCCCTCCTGAGTGTATACTGAGGAGAAAAAATTGTTCAGCGCCTCGGCCCTCTCCTTGTCACTTGTGAGTAACTTCCTGTTTTCGAATGGTGATTGAGTTTGGAATTTGTTCTCTATTGTTAATATAAAAGTAATGACATCTAGTGGCCAAAATCAATTCTGCAATGCTTGATATAAGGAAGTCACAGGGAACCTGATGCTTGTGTGACGGCCATAACCTCGGAAGAAGTCGGAAGTGATGAAACGCGTCAGCTTACAAGCATCACGAGCAAAGAGATTGGATGCGAGCGAGCGTCTTTGGATGTGTTTTAGAGCGAAATCTTTTTACTTTGTAAGTGTGTTTTTATTCTTATTAAATAAACTGGATTTACATACTGCGCTATGGGGAGCCTATTTTTATCTTTTTGAGTACAACATGAGAACCGGAGAAGGTGTGAAAAACGAAAAGAGGTGTTTAACCTGTTGGACACCAGAGTGTGGAGAGAGAGGAGTCTCTTGTTTAACCTGCTGGATTCCAGAGTATGGAAAGAGAGAAATTAGTCTCTTTGGAAAGTGCGGATAGTTCATCTGTAATAAGGAGAACAACATCAGGCGGCGAGTTCGGTTAGAGGCTTTTAGCACGGTGGGAGAATGGAAGCACGGGTCACTTTATTAGCTTTGAAAACACACAGAGGTGTTTTTGTTACAATATTTTGAAAGAACATTGCACTTTATTATGAGGACTGCACAAATCAATGTTGCACAACACTTGCACAACTGCACAACACTTGCACAACTGCACAACAAGATTGTACATATTGTTTTTATCTAATATGTATTATGTACTTTGTAGGGATGTCCTGATACCACTTTTTCAGGACCAAGTACAAGTAGACATGTGCGATTCGTTTCGTTCCGAATCGAAATTCGGACGAATTTTCGGAAATTCGGACATTCGGATGTATCCGAATTCCGAATTACAGACATAACGAATGCAAACAAATCCGAATTTCCATTTCCGAAATTCGTTAGCGTTCGCATGAACGTTCGTTTCGTTTTCTGTTCTTATTCGTTTCTTATTCGTTTCGTTCGTTGGAGCAAAGTGACATTAGAGGAGAAAAATATTTTTTCCCCCTCAAATGTCACTTTTGCTGCAAACGAACGAAACGAATAAGAAACGAATAAGAACAGAAAACGAATCGAACGTTCGTACTAACGCTACCGAATTTCGTCCGAATCCGAATTCCGAATCCGAATCGACTTTCACACCCGAATCCTGAAAAACTAAATAACACAAATCCGAATTTAAAACGAAACGAAACGAATTTTTTGGCAGTGCACATGTCTAAGTACAAGTACTTCCCCTCATGTACTTGCTGATACCAATTACCGATACTTTTTCTTAAAGGGACAGGTGACATTTAAAAAAAAACAATACAGACTAATGATTTTAAGCCAATTTCTTTATGATTATGAAGAACTTTAATTTAAGACTATTTTAGTACAATAAAACATTTGCATTTGCTTTCACACAGCTACAGTGAAACTACAAATCCGATCATGCATCTGTCTCTTTGATCATTTAACCTATTCATTTTAGCAGGGGAGAATTGTAACTCTATTACTGCAGTGTACTGGAAGTGTGTACTATGGATCATTTAACCTGGTACACACTTCCAGTACACTGCAGTAATAGAGTTACAATTCTCCCCTGCTAACATGAATAGGTTAAATGATGCATAGTACAACTACATGTTATGTACTATGGATCATGATTTAACCTATTCATGTTAGCAGGGGAGAAATTGTAATTCTACTGCTGTAGTGTAGTGGAGGTGTGCTCTGTATATATTTACTACATATACAGTACACACTTCCAGTACATTGTAGCAATAGACAGCCAGCCCTGTCCCAGCTTCCCTCACTCACAGTTTCACTCCGATCTCTGTTGCCTCACGCTGTGCCTCATGCGGTGCCTCTCTTAGTCGGTGCTGGGCAGGATCGCTGCATCGTGCCTTGGTGCTCAGCTTGTGGGAGGCGCTCACAATTCTGCCCTGCTAACATGAATAGGTTAAATCATGATCCAAAGTACATATACAGTACACACATCCAGTACACTGCAGTCTGCAGCAATAGAATTACAATTCTCCCGTGCTAACATGAATGTGTTAAATGATCCATAGTACAACTACTGTACATATTATGTACTATTATGTACTATGGATCTTTTAACCCATTCATATTAGCAGGGGAGAATTGTAAATCTATTGCTGCAGTGTACTGGACGTGTGTAACATACATGTGCTATGTACTACATATGGAGTACACTGCAGCAATAGATTTACAATTACCTTCGGCTAACATGAATGTGTTAAATGATCCATAGTACATGACATGTACTTGTACTATGGATCATTTAACCTATTAATATTAGCAGAGGATAATTGTAAATCTATTGCTGCAGCGTATTGGGAATATGTACTGTGTATATGTACTACATATAGAGTACACTGCAGTAATAGAATTACAATCCTCCCCTGCTAAGCTAACATGAATGGGTTAATGATCCATAATACAACTACATGTTATGTACTATGGATCATTTAATCCATTCATATTAGCAGGGGATAATTGTAAATCTATTGTCTGAAGTGTGTACTCTATATTTAGTACATATAGAGCATACGCTGCAGACAATAGATTTACAATTATCCTCTGCTAATATTAATAGATTCTTAATAGGGACCCCCTTGCCCTCTCTCACTGCTCGATGATGGCCGGTGCCTCACGATGTGCCTCGCTGGTGAGGTCGTAGTCGGCACTGTGTGGGAGAGCAGCGGCAAATCAGTGCTGGTCCGGTGGGAGGAGCTGGCCAGCTAAATTAGGACCCCACTTGGAGCTCCAGTTATTCTGTACACCCATATATAAGCAGTTATAGGTAAAATCCATTAAAAAGTCTTTATAGCACAAGTTTAATAAATAACTTTTCCCCTTTCATGACAAAACACTGCATTTTTCAGTTCGATGGATAACTGTAGATGACGTTTTACCAGTTTATAATTTTGTCAAATAATGCAAATTTAAATCTGGTTATAAAGTAGACTAGTAATCATACTAAGAGATGTTCATATAAATAGCTAGGTAGTGTATGACATTATGATGTGAATATGTTAATGCCAAATTGCCTTCAAGCCTAAATAAAATCACAGAAATAAGAAGTCAGACAGGCATTGCACTTCAACCCTTCCTCCCTTCCACTTTCTTATTACAGCAGTTGTGCAGGGTGTCCAAATTAACATTACTATTTTTATACAGGATTTAAATAGCGCCAACAGTTTGCGCATCGCTTTACAAAATGGGGGAGACAGTACAGTTACAATACAATTACAGTACAATATGGTTAGGAGGGCCCTGCTTGTGAGAGCTTACTATCTAGTTGGAGGGGCAAGTGATACAAAAGGTAATAATTGTTTAGATTGAGTTAGTGGAAGAAGTAAACAGAAAGTTATGTTGAGGTGGGATAGGCTTCCCTGAAGAGATGAGTTTTTAAGGATCGCCTAAAAGTGGACAGAGTAGGAGATAAGTGGACAAATTTGTGTAGGGAGTTCCAGAGGATGGGAGACACTCTGGAGAAGTCCTGGAGGCGAGCTCGGGAGGAGGTGACGAGAGAGCTGGAGAGCAGGAGGTCTTGACAGGTGTGGAGAGGACAGTTTGTGTAATATTTTGAGATGAGGTTGGAGATATAGTCGAGGGCAGAGTTGTGGATGGCTTTGTATGTTGTTGTAAGCAGTGGCGGAACTGCTGCCAGTGCGGCCGCACCGGGGCCTCAGCCTAGGCTGGCCGGCCGGGTGCATGTGGCAGAGAGGCAGTGGAGGGAGAGAGCCGCTGCAGCCACAGCAGACCCCCCCCAAAACCAGGGTCCAGGGAGCCCCCACTGACCACCAGGGAGCCCCAGGGCTCCAGGGAGCAACCTGGACACTTCCCATCGGATTCCAGCTGCAGAATCCCCTCAGGCTCCAGAAAACGGCGGGGTGTGTGATGTCAAGGGGCTGGGACTGCAGTGCAGGATCACCGGCCTCCCCTCTAGAAGACCACCAGGGTAAGGTAAGGTGACAACATTTTTAACATAAAATCTGGGGACATTTTTAAATTTCCACGGGAACATAAAATACATATTTTTTTTTAATACTCACCTGATCACTGTGTGCAGCTTCTGAGAAGATACGCTATTAGCGCAGCGGGCGCTATGCAGAAGCTGTAAACAGTGCGCGCAAGGTTCTGACAGCGTGGGAGATGGGAGGCTGCGCTTGTTGGTGGATCCAGGGATCAGGTAAGTATTTAAAAAAAAAAATGTTTTATTTTATGTTCCCGGGGGACATAATTTGTCAGGTGATGGTCTCCTCAATCCGGGGACTGTCCCCAGAAATCGGGGATGAATGTAGTGCTGCAACAACTAATCGACTAGGTCGATTATAATCAACGCTTGAAAAAGTTGTTGTCCAAGTTTTCAATCATCGATTATGCAGGGTACAGTTCCAGTGGTTGTTTATATAATGGGGGGGGGGGGGGGGGGGCAAAAAAAATTTTGCACCAGGGCCCTTTGTTCCTTAGGTCCGCCACTGGTTGTTAGTATTGATGAATGGTGTGTACTTGGATAGAGAACTGGCTAGGTGAACGTGTCCAGAGAGTATCAATAAATGGCTAATTTTCCAAGTGGTCCTCAGTTGACAGTGACATGCCACAGAGTTCTGTATTGGGCCATTGCTGTTCAACCTGTTTATCAATGACATTGGGACTGCTATTAATAGCAATATTTCAGTTTTTGCTGACGACACCAGAATGTGTAGTGTAATAAACTCAACAGAAGACATAGAAATATTACAGGAAAATCTGGATCAAATAGAGGGTGGGGATCTACATGGCAGATGAGTTTTAATATTGAGAAGTGTAAGGTTATGCATTTTTAGAGTTATAAATACGAAAGCGAGCTACTCATTAATGGGCGTTCCACTGGTGGAATCGGGGTGGAAAAAGATTTGGGAGTCCTAAAGGACTGTTGCCTTAGTAACAGCATACAAAGACAGGCAGCAGCAAATAGGGTGAGAAGTACTATCATGTTTAAAAAGGGAATGTACTGTAAAGACAAATCCATAATTCTGCCCCTGTACAAAACACTGGTTCGGCCACATCTTGCGTATGCATTTTATTTTAGGTCCCCAAATCCACATAAGGGATGTCCTTGAGGGAAGACTGCACACATTAAACGTGTTCACTCTTGAAAAAAGGAGACTGAGAGGGGACATGATATTAATGTGCAAATTGTTTAATGGTGATGGGATAATCAGTAATACACTGCTTACTGTTAGTTCAGTCAAGAATACAAGAGGCCACCATCTGAAACCGGAAGAGAAAAGGTTTAATCTCAAAGAGCGAAGGGGATTCTTTACTGTGAGAGCTGTAAAATTGTGGAACTCCCTTCCACAGACAGTGGTATCAGCTGAGAGTATGGAATCATTCAAGAACTGTCTAGATACTTTTCTCAGCGAACAACATATACAGGGATACAGGTAATCTCAGTAACACACAGACACACAACTCAAAGGTTGAACTCGACCGACCTGTGTCTTTATTCACCCTTAACAACTATGTAACTATGTATTTTTAATTTGGGCAATTGGAAGCTAGTGACTGATTGGCAGAGAGGGGTGGCAGACACTGAACGGTTGGTGAAGTGGATGAGTCTGGCAGCAGCATTCATGATAGACTGAAGGGGGGATAGCCTGTTTAGTGGTAGGTCAACAAGGAGGGAGTTACAGTAGGGAGTAAATTAGAAGCTTTGCGGTTTCATTTGTTAAAAAGGGGAGAATTTTAGAAATGTTACAGAGGTTGAGTTGGCAAGATTTAGATTCAGGAAGGGTAGCAGAGGGTACCAGCACATTGGAATGCGGAAGGGTGCAATTTCCCTCTCGCATTGATCCTGTGCTGTACTTATCGGAGCTGGATACAATACATGTGTCCACCCCTATAAGTCTCCATTTCCCATAGCCCCGGAATCGTGGTTGTTTGCGCACGTGCTCTACCATGTACGTCCCATGTCACGGGCAGTGCTATCCCATCAGTTTGGGGAAGATGCGGACCTGTGATTGATTAGAAAGGTAAATTTTTTAGAGTCAGCCACTGGCCTTTTTTTTACTGCACCTGGCTGAAAGGAAGTTGGTCTGAGAAACATGTCCACTCCACTAGACACCGAGGTAAATATAAAACAATTAGAATTCACTTTTTTCTTTTCTTCTTTACCTAGCGATAATTTCTAATAAAGTATCCTTTATATAACCTTTAATACAATGGATGTCTTATCTCCTCCACTAACATATGTATCTAATCACTGAGAATTTTAGCAGATACTTTGTAACTCTAGCATAAGTATTATATTCCTCTGGAAGCTATGTGGAGGAGGGGTTTTCTGTACAGATGATCTACTTATACTGCTCTATTGTTATGGAATAAGCTGGTAATAATCACTTTGCAACCCTTGATTTATATATGTAGCCAAGGGATATATTATCGATTTTAATTAGGTATGCTCTGTTTGTGCAGCCTCTCTTG
>NW_017306642.1:1032148-1052289 GCF_000935625.1 Nanorana parkeri | reverse complement strand
GTCCAGGTTCTTCATATATCGGATCTTCACTGAAATATACTAATTATTTCAGTGAAGATACGCTAAGCTATGATGTATGTGTTTCTGATGTATATGTTTTTTCTCAGTCAATCGTATGTATCCTCCTGAGGAAGCCACAAATGGCAAAATGCATTGAGGATTATACACTGCATTCAGATTGCTTATAATATAAACGATTGAGGGTATTTATGTCATCATTTTTCATGAACGGTGAACTATTTACTGTACCCTAAGGGACGGATTTTGTGTTTATATATATATATATATAATCTACATTTTGTTTTACAAATTATTTTTCATTAACTAAATTGTCATTTTTAATGAGATACCTAATAAACATAAAATATGAGTTTTAAATAAGTAGGTCTGTATGTGTTGGCCAGAAAGCCCCTTCTTAGTGACACCGGTTAATCCAAGGTAAAATAGTACTTGTTATTGGGGGTGTAGCCATCCACGCCTCCCCTCTACCTCCTCCTCTTTCCTCACAGAAAGAGGAGGAGGTAGAGTTGTAGGTGACACCGAAGGCGCGCTAAGATAGGTAGGAGGTGAACCATGAGAGAGCAGGGCCTTGGAGGCCAAGGGATTGGAGTTTATTAAGGAGTGGTCAACGGTGCCAAAGGCAGCAGAAAGCTCTAAAAGTATGAGTATAGTTGCCATTGGTTTTAGCAGTTAGTAGATCGTTAGTAAGTCTTAAAAGAGGAGTTTCTGTGGAGTGTTGTGGATGAAAGCTAGATTGAAATGGGTCAAGGAGGTTGTTAACATAAGGTGGCAGCTCAGGCGGTTGTAGACCAGCCGTTCAAGAATTTTGGAGGTAAATGGGAGCAAGGAGATGGGACTCAAATTGTTCAGACTGGTGGGCCCCCATTGAGGGTTTTTGAAAATGGGGGTCACCAATGTTGTTTTATAGGGGTAAGGATGACAACATTAAAAAGGGAGAGATTGAGGATGTGGGTAAGAGAGTGTAGAACACAGCTAGAGGGTGAGGGGATGGAGTCCAGAGGGCAGGTGGTTTAGTGTATATGTGCGGTATGTTTACAGTGCCATAAGGACTCAGCATTTTTTTAATGATCTTTCACTCAATTGCCATGCCAATGTGTTGGATCCTAACGTTCAATTTCAGATTGCATGGAAGTCCCTCTAACTACTTTTTACAGAATGTTCGTTTGTGAAATCAACAATGTTTCTTTTAGTTGGGGCTTTAGGTGATACTATTGTAGAAGTTTTGGCCATTCAAAATCAGAACAAGAAAAGCAAATAGAAAGAAAAGCAGGCATGCAAATTGTGTATTCAGTTCACTTTAACTGCTAATTTAACAAAGAAGTAAAGTGAAAGGACCTCTTTACTAGACGGCTGGGGGATTCTCCTTCGAAGCGCTTCGGGAACATAGAATGAACTACACTGAGGCAGATTCACACATGCTCAGTTTTATTATAACAGTTTCTCAGTCTTTATACTGTACAAAATGCTGAATCAACATTTAAACTTTGTACCGATGTGAGCACATACTGAAGAGAGGCAGTGTCTTGAGAAATAGATAAAAATACAAATTTTGGAGTCATATAGCATTAGTCATAGATAATTCTTATCACTAACGGCCAGTTCCACTATACCATAAGAAAAGTGCAGAGTACAATACAGATAAACAAAAGCAGACATAGACTGAAAATCTACTGAATACTCATTTTAAGACTTTCTTGACTTTTAACATATATTTCTAAAGAGGACCGGTATTATATTGAATTAAAAGGTGGCTTGTATTGTATTATCAAATGATACTTTCATAAAGCAAAACCATTTTTTGGCTTTACTTCTCTTTTGGGTCAGAGGAATTCATTTACTAATGTACCCCTGTGACCCAAAGTCAGCATTTAGAGAGTTAATGTCTGCTATTTGCTGGCAGCGCAGAGCCACGCTGCAGTTGGAAGAATCCCAACAATATTGTGGGCATCTACCCGCTGCCTGATTGACAGCTGACTCTCTAAAACCAGCTGTGCCCACCCCCTTTCCTGTCTGTCCCTCCAATGGTTCATGATCGCTGAGCTCTGAGTCTAATGAGCCAGAGTGTGACAGCTGCAGTGTCCACACCAGCTCTAAGTATTGGGAAGAGTATATTTTACTCTCCCAATGTTTCTTCTACAGCACTTGCCATTATAAATCAGGTTATAAATCAACTATAATAATGCAAAACAAACTTTACTTAAAGGTTTAAAAATCTTGCACAGGCATCGTATCATAATTAAATAATGGATATTGTGAATTTTTAAAAATATACTTCAAGCCACTAGTAAAAAAAAAACATAATGCACTACACCAAAAACTTTATTTGCATTGGTTTCATACATGACCAAACTGTTCATGATAAGACAGTTCTACTTTTGGATCACAGTTTTCCAAGTAGATGCACATTACAATCCTTTATGGATGAGAGCCAGATTCACATTTAGAAATTAATTTGCTTGAGACAAATTTTCCATCCTTCTCCTTCCATTTTTTTGGCCCACTATGATTGTCAGTTTGTGCCCATTCATTTTTAGAAAATAAAAAGAATGTTCTAAAAACAAAATTTTCTAACAAATTTCCCAAACTGCGGAGCCAGCTGGCTGCTATTCAGTTCCTGAAGCCTGTTTTCTCCTTTGCTGCAGTGATGGTATGTTCTTCGGCGTCCTCACACCCTATACACTGTGTATAGAATGTGATGACTCAAGGATTCTTAGGCAGCTGCAGCAGAAGAGGAGAGAGGCTCCAGGGACCAGCATAAGAGCAAGCAAGCTCGGAGGATTGGATGAGTATAACTTTTTCTCTTAGCACCTAGACAAAAACTAGCACATTTTGGTCTTCCTGAGTCTTCCTTTAAGCATTCCTCTATTTTTACTATTTTGGACGTGGGTATTGCGAAAGATTAGAGCAAGCTTAGTCAATGACTTCTTTAAACTTTTTTGTTGATGTCAGTTATTTTAGGATTTGCCAATATTTACAGTCTTATTAGAGATTAAAAACGACAGCAGTTTTGTGAAACACATAGGCACTTTTTAGTTGGCCCAATTTAATGTCATTCCCAAAACGACCCTCAAAACATTAGAAAATGCAGCAATAAACACTCTGTTGTCAATAAAAATCATCTAGTTTATAATCCCATTAGTATCTTCCCTTTAATTGAACTTGAATGCTTTGCTTTGTCAGTCACATAGGTACCCGATTCATAGAGTAGAGCACCACTACTTTTAATTAATTCAGGTCCAGCAGTTCATTATCATATTTTACATTATTGAACCAAAGCAGCATTCTATTTATGTGACACATTTATTGGTTCAGCCATCACAGTGACTATAAATATTCAGTTGGCTTTTACTTACAAGAACTGCATGGTTAGAATTCAGGTTTGCTGAGTATTGCAGTTTAAATGATAGAATTTATCAAAAGACAAGTAGGTTCTCCTACTCACAGGTCCTTTCATATTTCTTCCAACTTTGTGCTTTCTTTTAACTGGTGTCAGTCAATACAAAACGTACTGTGCGTCTTCTTACCTTAGTAGGGGATTGTGAAGTTTGAATGTCTTATCATTAGTAATATTTATAGTTTATGCTGCCCTCAGCACAAAAACAGATGCCAAACTAAATATTTTTAAACGGTGGACTACCCACAATGGCAGTGTGATCTGACTTTTTCATTTTTGTAAAGATGGTTGGGGTAGTGAGGTGTTAGGGGGAAGCAGTCATATGAGCTGACCCTTACCTTTCAACTAGGGATGCACCGATACCACTTTTATGTTTTGGAGTATTTGCACGAGTACGAGTACTCATGCAAATACTCGGTATCGCGGCCAATACCGATGCTTGTATCGGTATCGGTGCATCCCTACTTTCAACCATTACATAGTGGATAGCATTTCTGCCTTGCAGCATTGAGGGTCCCCGATTCAAATCCCGGTCAGGACACTATTTGCAAAGAGTTTTAATGTTCTTCCTGTGCTTGTGTGGGGTTCCTCCAGGTACTCCAATTTCCTCCCACACTCCAAGGAAATGCTGGGTGATTAATTGGCTCCTGTCTAAATTGACCCTGTATGCATGTACAAACTGGACCTGAGACTGTAAGCTCCTTGAGAGCAGGGACTGATGTGAATGTGTAGTATGTAAAGTGCTGCATAAATTGTCAGCAATATATAAATACCTGTAATAAATAAATAATACATACATTACATCCCAGCACTTGGATACAGGGGGTCTTGAGGCTCCACTAAGTGGGTGTTTTACAATTAGTGTTCTGATTTTCTACAGTTCCTCGACCTAAAGGACTCTCGTCGCAACAAGAGAGACTCCCCATGGGACATTCTTTGTCACAATGGGTTCATGTCAGTGTTTTTAAAGTTTACTGATTGCCGTAAGCTATTTGTAGATAAATAAGCCCCTATGTGTGCAGAGCAAAATGGCAATGGAAATTACCCAAAGTGCAGCCTCCAATACAGTACCTGCAGTAGAGAGTCAGTGCATGTAAGGAAATGTGAAGACTATATTTGTTTTGTATTGACTATATTATTCTTGCAATGAATTTTGCCCATATGACACCAAAAAACATAAAACTGTATAGATAGAATAAAGGCCATTAAAAAAATAATATTTTTTTCAGTTTTGGATAAAGTAGGAAAGGATTAGAACCCTGTCAGGTTTTCCTTGCTGAATGCGATTGGATGAGAAGTACAGGATCTGTAATTGCTCACAACTAGTGGCTTACAGAGTAAAGTTTTTTTATTTTGAAGGAATACAGATTAATTCAAGCTGGGCTGCTTTTAAAATTGGGATGGCCTGCTTGGGTGTCTCAGAAGGAATCCAGTAGTCGATGGGTAAAAAAAAAATCACACCATGTGATATAGAGTCTGAAGAGTTTTTTTTATAAAAAACAGCCAACATGCTTCGGGGGCCAGGCTGTGCCTCTTTCAACAAAGCTCAGGAAGCTGTGTATAGTACGAAAATTAGGATTTAGGTAATCTAAGAAAATAATTATATATTCCTTTTTGATAGCGGTTTTTATTGTTCCCACTTGGTAGTTTAGCCCTCTCCATTTGTCCTGATGACTATTGCCACTGAGACAGAATGTAATTGTTTTGCAGTTTATTTTTATTCCATTTATTACAGGCATTTACATGGCACCAACAATTTTATGCAGTGCTTTACATACTACACATTCACATCAGTCCCTGACCTTACAATCTAAGGTCCCTTTTGCCCACACACCCAGGGCCTATTAACTCCAGCATCTCTTTGGAGTGTGGGAGGAAGTCAGAGTACACAGAAGAAACCCCCACAAGCACAGGGAGATCATACAAACTCCTTGCAGATTGTGTCCTGACTGAGATTTGAACCAGAGACCCCCAGAGTTGCAAGGCACAAGTACTAACCACTAAGCCACTGTGCTGCCCTGGTGTATCAGAAAAAAAAAATGTAAGGGTACATCTTTCATTGCATACTCCTGCTCCAGTGACTTCTGTTTGGTAGGATAATTTATTTTTGTGTCTCTGGCACAGAAAGTGAAAGGAATTTTTTCCAGTGGGACAGAGACAGCAAAAATAAAACCACACTGACAGGGGTTTTAACCATTTTTGTTCTGTATTCGAAACGTTAAAAGAAAAGTATTGGTCATACTTACACTCAGGGCCGGACTGGGACTAAAAATAGGCCCGGGCATTTTAGACTGAGCAGCCCAATCACGTGACCACCGACAGGCCCCACCCCTCACAACAGGGGGCAGAGCCAAACACAGAAGCGCAATCGAGGGGCAGGGCCGGCCACTAGTAAGTACCTGAAGGCTACAGCTGACAGACAAGGCTTGCTACAACCAATACATAAACCTTGCAACAATATAGGAAGCTTGCTATAGAGAAGATCTGTAAAAAATAAGTCAAGCCAACTGGACTTGCTGTATTTTACTTGAAGACGTTTCACTGGACATCCGACCAGCTTTCTCAATTCAGAAATTTCTGAATTGAGAAAGCTGGTTGGATGGCCAGTGAAACATCTTCAAGAAAAATACAGCAAGTCCAGTTGCCTTGACTTATTTTTTACAGATATACCATGTGACCTGGATGAATGAGAACCTTCACAGACATATTGCTATAGAGAATCGCATCTCACTGGCCCCCCAACCCCTATGGCATTCTCTGCACTAAAGTAGCTAACACTCTAATGTCCCCCGCACAGTCACACATGATTATTATACATTTATAAAGCTCTGACATATTCCGCAGTGCTATACAGAGAAGTCACATCAGTCTTTGTACAGAGGAGCTTACACTCTAATGCAGAATACTATCAGCTATAGAGGACTAAAAATCCCTGCAAAACATTATCTCGGGTGCCCCCCCACACACTAAATTTACCCCACTCGGCTGTTAAGCCCACCTGAGACCCTGCAGAGCCCACCATTGACCCTGACACAGATCCTGCAAATCCCCCCTCAGACCCGGTTGATGATTTTTACAGATCCTACACAGCCCCCTGAGACCCTGCAGTCTCCGGGGGTTGTGCAGGATCTGTGGTGGGCTCTGCCCACCATAGACCTCGCAGAGCTCACCACAGATCCTGCAAAGCCCCCTTGAGACCCAGCAAAGCCCCCCACAGATCCTGCAGAGACCCTGCAGGATCTCAGGGGGGCTCTGCAGGATCTGTGGTGGGCTTTGCAGACTGCAGAGCCCCCTCGGATCCTGCAGAGCCCACCAAAGGGTACTGCACAGCACACCTGAGACTCTTTGGTGGGCTGTGCAGAATCTAAGCACAGTCTTCTTACCTTGCACGGCCTGACCTCTTTTGAACACGACCTCCTCATCCTGGGCGCCCGACACGGCCTCCTTGTCATCTTCGCCGCCCGACTGGAGCTTTGGTGACGCCTCCCGTCTGCTCCGTCAGTGTCTCTGCCCCCCCGCCTCTTCCGTCTCGTGGGCACTAGCCAATTTTTTTTCTCTCGTGGTGGCCGCTTGCCACATTTCATACTTTAAAATAAAATGTAACTATATCCAGTTTAAGTACTACAGACCCAATACACACAATAAGGTCCTATTCATATCTGTAGGTTTAGGTGCGATTAGGGATTCCTGAATCAGAAACTTGCATTTTACTGCAGCAGAAATCCCTAATCTGGCGTTTACAAGTGACAGCTGCCACCTATTCAAGTTAATGATCAGGTGACAGCAGCTCCATGTAAACGCCTGCACACCGCATGTAATGGTATGTGATATGATCACATGCGGTTAGAAAACACTCTCCCTGGATGCACAATCATTGCGTACAGGGAGAGTGATTGATTCCTAACTGAATGTAAACATATCATTACATGCGGTGTGCAGGTGTTTACATGCAACTGCTGTCACCAGATCATTAACTTAGGTGACAGCTGCCATTTGTAAACGCCAATTCAGGGATTTCTGTTTCAGGAAAACGCAAGTTCCTGACGCAGAAATCCCTAATTGCGCCTAAAATAGAGGTGTGAATGTAGCCTAATACACTTCTACTGCCCCACCACCCACCCCCCACCACACGTTAACAAAATACAACCCCCTGAAAGAGCGCTGGCCGAAAGGATCCGAGAGTCGGCGCAGATTCAGCTACACGGTCTGCATCCGACAGAGATGTAGACCATGTCCGCAGCTGCGATCCCTCCTGTCAGCTCACTCCTCCCGGCCGTTCTGCAGCTGAAGCAGCCGGGGGGAGAGAGCGAGCTGACAGAACGGGTCGCAGCCGTGGGGACCTCAGCACTTCGATGGCCAGTCCGGCCCTGCCGGCTGCCAATGTAATGAAACCATTTGCACTGCCCGCCAATGTAACAAAAGTGCTGTGCTAGAACTCCAGTCCTGGAGGTGACAGGGTCAATAAAGAAAATCTGTCACCTCCAAATGCTATCACACAGGGGTTGTTAGCTCCTGTGTGATAGCAATAAAATTAAATGAAAAAAAGAATTAAATAAATATAAATAAAATTAGTACAAAATAATAAGAAATAATAATTAAATAAAAAGGTGATTAAAAAAGTAAAAATTACTAAGAAAAAAAATGAGAAAATAATGATAAAAGAATAAACAATAATAAGATAACAAATTATAAAAAATAAAAAGTAAACGACAAGGTAAATAAAAATAAAAAAAAGTAAAAAAATGTAAAAAGTGCTAATAAAAGTAAGGGGATTGATGGAGGGTTGGCGGGGAGAGTAAATCCCTGACCATACACATACCTTGTTGTTGCAGTCTTCTCTTCCTTAGCAGCGGGGGGGCAATTTGCATATGAATGGGCAGCGATATTTACATATGAATGGGTAGCGGTATACTGATATGCAAATTAATATGGCCCATTCATATGTTAATATCTCGGCAGGTAGCGGGGAAGTGCAGGAACAGCACAAGCTCCGGAGAGAGCACAGAGTAGAGAGAGCTGGGTGAGGAGGTGTTTTTCTGGCCTCCCCCACCAGCGCCCTCTAGTATCTACTGTGTGGTAGTGACGGCTCTGCTCACTACCACACAGTAGACACTGCTCTGCACAGAGCCGGCCATCGGGCATAGCGGACCGGCCCAAACACAATCAGGTTGATTGTGTTCGGACCGGCCCACCGGGCAAGTCCCCAGTTTGCCCTATGGCCAGTCTGACCCTGCTTACACTTTATTATCCGTGAAGGCGAGGAGAGGAAGTTTTGCAACTTCAGTCATTGCCTAAAGACCAGGCACTATTAGCAATGGTTAGTTTTACCCAAATGTAAATATTTGTATCTTATTGTATAAGGCATTGAACTGCAGAAAAATAGGGCTTTCCAAATAAGCAAGGTTATTTAATTTTTACAGAGATAATTATCATCATGTAATTGGGTTAATGAGTGTAGCAACCTTAGAGGTGTAATACAATTAGATTTTGTTCCTTTTTATAATACATTGAAATCATAATGGTGTAATAATTAATCACTATGATTTGATGTCATGTTTGATTGATTCATATAATTTAAATGAAGTAATTACCAGACAACTGCACTCCCATTAGCTGTAATTTTCTGCTTGTCATTTAATGTGACTGCATATCATCCAAACGTCTCTCGTTATTTCTGATAACTACAGGTATAATTAGCTTGCATTAAAATATTTTATCATTCCTGTTAAAGATCAGCAAATTAAACTTTCTAATTCAGTGTTACAGAAGTGAATGACAAGGGTTAAAATCTTTCCCTAGATCTGCTAAAAAAACTGAACAAAAGCATACAAAAAGGTACAAATACAACCTCTTGGGGTTTCTGTGTCCTACCAGACCGGGGGATGCCAGATGTTAGAGCAGGGTTTTATTTTTTATTTTCCTGGCTCTCAGTCATGACTGTCAAGGGGATCTCCCTTGATACAGCCTTATGTGCTGCAGGTATGCAGAATGAGGATCGAAGACCTGTGTTGCCTGTAGTATCTCCTAGAGAGTTGCTAGGGATATATAATTTCTGTACTAGGGATATAATTTCTCTGGCTGCAAATGCACATACATTAGATGAAATAGAATGTGTCAAGACCAGCAAATCTGCATCTTGGTTTTTCAACGTTTTGGCAATTGAAAAATGAGCATTCTTCTGCAATCTTGGAAGTTTACAAAGTTTAAGGTTTTCTCTGTTCCCTGTAGAACTGTTTTGCTTGATGAGATGTGAAGCAAGCAACATGGTCCATTATGAATTGTGGGCCACAGCTGGTTGAAACACCTATGCTTTTTGAGAAATAGCATTTGTGTTTGGAGTACTCAGTGTTGTAGTACCTGATGATAGGCATAATTCACAAAGTCTAATCAAAAAATAATGGCCACTTTTTTGAAAATCCTTACCCTAATGTGTTAGATTTGTGAATTAAGCCTATAGTCTCCACCTTAAGTTCAAGGCAGCACTCATACTCTCCAAAAACTGGTATCACAATAACTTTCTAGGTAGCAGGAAACCAAGGAAATAATTTTTGTACCTATTCTTCTGACAAGATCAGGGCAACATGACCGTGAGTCATGTGCTCCATGTATATATTGGAATTTTCATAAGTAAAATTTTAGTGCCATTCATTCTATAAATCTAGGAATAATTACCTCTTCTGAGCTTTGAAAAATTATACATGTTAACTTTCCACAATAAAACATTCATTGCATACTGCTACTGTATTTATGTTCTTGCTCATATAAATAGTTGCTCTTTTGGGAGTTTCAATAAGCAGGGGGGAAAAAAAATTGCTATCTTGAGCAGATTAAAAAATACTAATCACTAAAAGAGATATGCATTAACCGCTTTTCTTCTCTCTTCAATATTATAAGCTTTAGATGATGTTCAAAAATGATGTGACCACTAAACAACCTTTTCCTTTTTTACACAATCTTTACATTGCAAATGTTAAATTGTAGGTTAAGGTTCACATAGACCATGAACAATAGTGTTGAGGTTATATCTGCTCTAAAAGTGGGCAATAACTGGTAGTCTGCCAGAGCCTTCCAACCTAGTTGATAAAGGTTTCATTTGGCTTCAGTATTGTGATGTCATTTTTCTACAGTTGTTTACGCGCACAGCCTGCCATTTAAAATATTACAGTGTGATAATGCACATCAATTGTGATCTTTTTAAATCTATTCTTTTATGAGGTCAACTGTTTCAGTTTTCTTATAAGTGGATGCCAGCTGTTTGGAGCTTGAAGCCTAGAACATAAGTCCTTAAAGTTGGTTGCATTGGTATTGTTGAATGATAGAATGATTTGGCGTCTGCCATCCCCATGACATCTGTTTAGGTGGTTTGGAGTTTTGAACGCAATTTTAATTCATATTTATATTCATGAGTGGGTAGATCTATCTGCATTCCCTTTACACGTGAAGAAAAGAAGTAACATTTGGTTCTATAGTAATTTGCTCAATAGTCCGTTAACAGCAGACAGGTGTTCCCAAGGATACCTCACAAAGTATTTACATCATTTTGGATAGGGGTATTTTTGATAAAATTAGGACGAGGCAAAATATGTTCAAATATTTCAACAATTTTCTTTGAGAAGGCATATTACTTTAAACTCTTTGAACACAAACAGAGGCTTCTTCCTGAAATTCGTAGCTCATTAGGGACCACCCTTATATTCACTTTGGCAGACTTCAAGTATATAGTCCATATGTAGGCATCTACACACTCACTCAAGAGTTCTTACCAAAAAGTACTGAGGCAGTTCAGCTACCAGTAGAGGTAGTGTCAGCTGTATCAAACAAATATAGGTGCAACTTAATTTGTGCTGTGCATCTGTTTTCCAATGGCTGGGAGCAACACAAAAGAATATAATAACATAAGGAGGCCCATAATTAATAGCTAGAAGTAACATCCTTGTTATACATCTGTTGTAGATCATGTTATCCTTCGATACCATCTAGCTTTGAACTCTAGTTTAAAGAAACCCCGCCACCTACTTAAAAAAATTGCAGGTAAAAGTAGTGCCAAAAAATTTTCAGCGCCAACTTAAACACCTAGAGTTAATAATAACTTCTCAATAAATACTTAAACACATGCCAAACACATGATTAGTAACATATACATAAAAAAATAAAAAAATATACTAATATAGTAGTGTGATATAATCCCCACAGATAAATAAGAAATATCCCCACAAATAAATATAAAAAATTCCACACAAATAAATAGTTAAAAGTCCACTTAACAGTGATGTGAAAACATCTCTCCTCTCAATGTTTGTTCAACCTTTCAGTGTGCATACACCTCAGTGTGAGATCCCTTAAAACACATCTCACTCACCAGATTACAATGACTTCTTATTAATAAGATGGCCAAAAGTGCTTTAGTTATTAAAGGTCCAGGCTTTATTGAGCTTGGTTCAACTCCCATTTGAAACACGGTCTCCTGATCGTGGGCTGCTCTTCTATTGTACAAGTGAAAATTAGGGAGAGATACCCATAGTGTTAACCTGATCAAAAACCTTTGTTAAACAAACTAAAAGAAATCGCATTCAATAGTTCTGTGCCAGCATCAATATGACTGCATAAAACGATTATGCTTTTTAGTCCAATGGACTTCCTCAGGAGCGACATCCAAGTTTTTCTTTGCATAAAAGCGCAGAAGTATTTGAACTGCTTACGTGCAGTAATTTACTCTTGCATAAAATTATTTTTTATTCCCTTGCTATGTAAATTGGCACTTGCTAGAAAAAATTGACTAGACATTTCTCTAGCATAGCTCCCTCCCTCCTTGCATATATTATCCCTACACTCTTCTTGGAGTCCCTTTCCGCTAACCTTCGTTTGTAACCTTTTATGCCTGAGGAGGAGGGAAGTGGAATACTCTTGAGTGACAACGCTGAGATGGCAGTGTCCAGCAGAAGTCTCAGGTCTTTTGGATGTTTACATAAGGGAGACATTTACAGGTAAATTTGTGCCCAAAATATGTTAATTGCACATACAGTATAATGTTATGTTGAAATTGTTTTTCAGTGCATGGTCTGGCAACATGGTCTCTTTAAGCTTTTAATTACCCTAACCAGAGCTATCTGTCTTTTTTTACATCGTTTTTAATTACAGAGCTATATAGGTTTCTGAATATAACCTGAAACTGTGTTTGTTTCTGAAGGTGAGTGTGGGGGTACTAATATGCAAAATAACATGATATTTTCTTGTTAATAATTATAATGCTTTAAAATCATAGAGAGAGTTAGTGGTAGAGATAATGCGGATGTACCAGGTTTCATCCATTACAGCTGTGGAGGAGGACTGGCCACACATCAGTCTCTGTATGTGCCTGTTACAAAGTTATTTTTTTTGCACATAGGTTGTAGCCTTTCTCTTTCCACATCATATTAATGTTATGTTATTAGTTTAGATTTAAATTTCGCTTAGCGGAGCACAACTGCTGACCACAATTAAAGACTCATAATAGGAAGGCTCAAGGGGCTGGGCCAAACTTGACTTTTACAGTAAAGTAAAAATGTGCATGTCAGGGCTGTAGCTACCATGGGGCGAGTGAGGCACTCGCCTCAGGCGCAGCCGAGAGGGGGCACAGCCAGGGCCGGCCTGGCTGCGCCCCCTTGCCCCTGTTGTCATGGTGAGCACAGGGCACCATTGGCAACAGGGGCGCCAGGCGGCCAACACAGCCCTGGCTTGGGAGGGAGAAAAGGAGCTGTACAGGCCCCAGCTTCTCCTCAGATCCTCAATCTCTTTTGCTATTTCCCCAAAGCCCAGACAGTAAAAAATTAAAAAAAATTAAAAAAAAATTAAAATAAATAAAAAATACACGCGCACATCGCAAAGGCTAAAAACTTGTTTAGGATGAAATTAAACTAAAAATGTTTCATTAGATTTGTCAAACAAAATACATGTTAATGCTATTTTGGATTTGGCCACCAGCGCATTCTGCGGGGCGCATGATGTCACATACCGCACAGGTCTGTTGGGGGGCACAATTTTCTGTTCTTGCCTCGGGCGCAAAAGGAGCTAGCTACGGCTCTGGTGCATGTAACTTCAGCTACTTTTATCCCAATCTACTAATCAATTTTAAAAGAACCGTTAAATTACCCAGGTTTGTGACTGGTTTAAAATATTGTTTTAACATCTATCATAAGCAGCTTAACTTAGACTAATTTAATTCACAGTGTCATTCAGTTCATTTCACATCAGTGTGGGCTACCAAATAAAATTACAGTTGAATGTACAAATATTGCTTCATTCTTATTTAATTAAGGTATTAATAATAATTACCTAGCAGCTTCTTGGCTAACTAAGGGGTGCAAGAGGTAATTAGGTATGACGGACTATAATTATTATAACACTGCAATATGTCTGTCGTCTGTGTTATATTTCTTCTCAGTATAGAGGTGGAAACACATGAATGATCTAGTTTTTTTGTTTCCTATGGATGTAAAGCTAACATTTATTAATTTATTTGAATGAGAAATAAGAGTCTGAGACAAACTATTAATGACCAGGGAAGCCCAAATATCAAAACATTTAAGTGATGTTGATAATATAAATAGTGATGTGAGAATTCTCTGGAAGGAGATTACAAGTACTGCCAACAGTGCTGAAGAGCCTTTACGCAGCTGTCTGCTGTTCATATCTTTTCTATGGAAACAAAAAGGTAACTACGTGTTCACCTCATTTAAGTGTCATCCAAGCTTAAGAGGAGATCATAGTTGGTCCCTATACTCCAGCAACTCAAGCTAGGATTGATATATTTAGGTTTCACTGTTTGCTGTCCTTGGTAACAAGTCTGCCTGACCAACCTTAGAATAAATCTGTAAGATCCAGGCATTTAAACATGGGAAAGAAAATTCTGGAGCAAACAGGGTCCAATAGAAGGGGCTATATAACCTTGATGGTCTCATAAAGAGCCTCCTTTTCGTTCCCTCCGCTGGATCCTAGCATACGCTGTGCCCCTCTGCCCAGATAGCAAGTAATTGAGCTGCAAGTTTGAAAATGACTTGCTAAACTATTGCAGACTTTCCAAGCTTCACAATTTTGTTGCACAATTACAGCAAGTGTGCATTGCAAGTCTCCAGACCAGCGAGCTTGCAGAGCTCTTGCTAAGACCTGCAGGACTTTTGCTGTAGACTTGCCAAGCAAATTTGCTACAAATTCAAAAAGTGTCAACTAGAACTTGTGCTGCAACTGCTCTGCAAGTCTACAACTTGCCAGGAATGTGTGCAGCAAGTTAACAAGAATTACAATTTAACCCTGCCACAAGTTTGTGGCAAGTTATCCTTGCTATCTGGGTGCCTGTTTCCGCTTCTTTCCGTACTGCCTCCTACATGTGTAGGGTTCTTGTTCCCATAAATGTTCTCTGCATGTGGCTACGTTGTCTTGTCTGACTGGCTACAGTCTAGAGTTACACTGGAACTTAATGATTGAAGATTGTGCACCACCAACAACCTTAGTCCTAACTTCCTGTTTTGTCCTTGACCGGACTCTCCCTGCTACCTCACAGTGGCCAGCAATTGCATAACGCCCTAGGGCAACCTCACTCTTAATAGCCAGCTTACACTGACTACACTTAGCTCTGAAGCACCGTACATCTCACTCACTAGTTGGGATGTGATACTACCACTGTGATGTCCCTTTTCCATTGTCTATTTGTCTTTCTATATGCTACCTCCAGACCCTTTTTATGTACTCTCACAATACTCAGGATTATTTTTCTATGTGTGGGCTGGCTAGGCCCAACCTAGGTCTACTATTTGAAGAAGATGCATAATATATGACATGTGTCTGTCGTGAACCTATGCGTTTTGTGTGATTATCTGTTATGAAAACACTAAAATAAAGAATAAATAAAAGAAGTGGCTATATAACTACATACTCATACATATGTGGTTAGTATGTAGGTAGGTGTTCTAGCTTGCCCATTGGTAAATATTGATAGAGGGTGAGAGTCAACTAAACCACATACTTGAGCTGATTAAACAGATTAGGCCTAACCCACCAAACAATTGTATCTGAATTGTTTCCTTAAATTATGTGTTCCGCCAAAATGTTTTTCTTTTGTTTTGGAGTGAGGAATGTTTAGAACCCCTTTTAGGTTTTCTACAGCTATCCAGGGCTCTCAGGATTGCAACAGTTTCACCGGACAGGAATTTAGGGTAAGACTCCAAAGCAACACAAGAAGAAATATAATTCATAACTTTTATTGCTGCGATGCTGTTGCAGATTTAAAAAAGGCACATCAATGCACGTGTATTAATGTGATACACCAGGATGCAAAAATGCTATGGGTAATTGTAGGCTTGATTATTGTCCCATTACAAAGAAAACATCATATTCACCCTTAACACACATTTAGGTTTCTAATTTCAAATGAGAAACTACTGAGATAATGTTTGGCGAGGAACATATTTTTATCTTTTAAATAGGATACCAAATGAGGGTAAACATTTTCTGGATTGTCTTTAATTATTGTGCACAGAAGCACAAACTATCTCCATGCATAATGAAATCATAATTATGATAAACATTCATTTGCAAGGCTAATTGGAGGTCTTGTTTTGCAGGTACAGCTTTAAAAGTATTTGCTCTATTTTTAGATCACCTAGCTCAACTATCTAAAAATGCTTTTGTTTACAGTACATATTTGGTGCACCATCATGCTTGGTAAATGCATCTTTAAAGCATGCTTTCATTTGCCCTTGAAAGATGTGTTATGTCATGGGGACCATCCATTGTTGGTTATGTGTTTAGATGAAGCACTGAGATCTTGAGGAATGCTGAATTAAGTTTTACTTGCTTAGAAGAACATGACATGTATGTATACAGCATCGTGCAGAAAACAGACAGAGAAAAAAACGTCCTGTGTATCATAGATAAGCATGCACATAGAAACTAACATTGCACTACAGCGCCATCTACAGCTCAAAAGACAAATTACAGTACATTAGTATATGCTGTTGAATTTCCAACAACCACCACATGCAATGCATGTTAATTCTTTCACACCAAATTATCTATGGTTAACTGTTTCTCTCCCATGACTAATGTATATATTACTAATTTGTCTGCTCAAGTAATCCATGTGGTACCTAGGGTCTGCTAGCTTGAGGCATGCATATCTCTCTCTCACCCTGACAAGCGACCTAGCCTGGCCTCACCAAGACCCAGGCCCTCCATCCAGCCCACTATGACTCCCGATGTAGTCCTGCTTCTCTTCCCCAGGTACAAGGCCATGCCAGGCTCTTTGAAAGGATATTTACTTAATTAATAAAGGAGATAGGTACAAATGGCCTTGAGTGATGGTTGAACATGAACATAGTCACAATCAGTCTTTTGGTTAGCGATAGAGAGATATGAGATCTAGTTGAAATCTCTAGTGGGCTAGTTGAAATCTCTAGTGGGCATTTGTGCAGAGGCAAGGTCCCAACTTACTTCTCCACCTGAACACAGCTCGAGGGAGGAAAGGGCAGACGTCAATAGAGCTTATACAAATAATTATTTGTGCTTTAGGACAATAACCCAACTATATCCCAACGTATGTGACAGCAGCAGTGAAAGAAAGAGGAGCTAAATTACTCCTCCAACCACTTTAAATAGAAAATATATACACAGCGCTATCTCCATCCCTCTACATTAACCCTTGTACTGTGATAGCAAATATAAGTTCTCCCAATTCATTCAATATAAATCACAATAATATATAAAAAAGAATTCTATATATAAATACAATTTGCATCATACAGTGTACTCCCACTTTATAGTGTCCATAGATATAGACAAAACTTGTGAAAAAGCCGTAACAGTTCTTTTAAAACATAATTTTCAAATAATGCATGCAGGTAAGTAAAAAGGTTATAATCTATTGTGACTTTTTGTGATACACTCCAATATCAAGTTACTCCCAGTGATCTACCTCCATGTGTAAAATCCCTAGCACACTCACCAGATTCTCCAGACCACACAAACATGGTCAATTAACACTCCATATATTCCATTTAGGTTCTGGATTATTTTCTCTCCACCAGATCCCAAATAGTTAACTTGTAAAATGATCCCCCTCAGGTTGTTTTCATTTCCCCAAAATGCAAGAGATCCAAATTGCACATAGCATACAATGTTTGATGATAATTTATTCAAATATGATCTAAAAACTTACATTAAAAATGACAATATTAAAAATGACTCTATAAACAAAACTTGACCGATTTTAGCAGGCATATCACCCAGACTCCAGTGAAAGATACCGTGCAGTCCGCCAATAGATCTGGAAAGCTTCTATTTGCAAACTCCCTGCAAATAGCGTCAGCTTGTAGGCTCGTCCCAATGCGTTTCCTCCGTAGGACTTTTTCTACACAAAAAGGACTTTTTCAACAATAGATCTGCTTTCTGGATGGAGGAACAGGGGGCTTGGTAAGAGAGCCACCTACACTTTCCTTATTTCTTTCTTGGCTTTATTTCCCCTCTCTTTCAAATCCATACACCTAACATTTGTCACTTATATCATATTTCTTTACTTTATACAAATTCAACCCTTACACCAAAGTCACTCAAAAAACCCACAACATATATATATATCACAGGGGCAGTAGGCCAGGTAAAAATCTCCCAGATGACATCACAGACAGATATAAAAACGTCACTATGTCGCCCTGAAGAATCTAAAGAATCTAATGCTGGTGACCTCCATCTTCTAAGACATAAAAACCTGAAAAACATTATTCCTCATGAAAATTGTTGACTTTTTAAAACATATTTGAACAGGCAAACATTAGATCTTCCTTCAATAGGTGCCTAAAGATAATATACTTGAACAAAAGACATGGTTTATTCATTCTCATAATCTAAGTGAACAAAAATGCAGATTTGTCACATAGTATGTAAATACATCTCTACATTTACCACCACTTCAAATCCATGAAATCAGCATAAGGTGTTCAAAGATTAGGTGCCAGTTATTTGGACCTCCTTAAGGAGTATGCAGGTGGAACCTGTGTTATTTAAACACAGAATTCTAGAGTTTGGTGTCTGCTTTGCTATTGACCTGTGTTGTGTCATCATGACAAAATCAAACGCTCTCTAAAGGTCCACAGAAAGAAGGCTGTGGTTGAAATGGTTCTAGCTAGTAATTTAAAAAGATGACCAGCTTATGCTAGAAGTCGCTAAGAACCTCAAAAATTATACTGCAGGATCTTTAGGCAACTCTAGCGACAGTCAGGGCCAGATTTCCCACAAGGCCACGGAGTCCCGGCCTTGGGGCAGCAGGGAGTAGTGGGGCGGCAGGTGTGGAATTCCAATCTCCTGACACCCGAGACATGCAGTTCTGGGCACCGGACGGGTAGTCTTTTTCTACATTCAGCCCTGCTTTGGGCAAGCAGAGCAGCGATGTAGCTGAGATCACTTGTATGCAGCCTGCAAGTCTGTCCCCTTCCCTCCCCTGCCCCCCCGCCGGTTACCTCTGTCCCTGCCAGCCGCCTCTCTCCAGAGATGGAGATCCTCTCTTCAGGATGGAGAGCGGGGAGCAGAGCTAAGAATGTCCGTTCTCTGCTCCGTGTGAACACCGAGACGGGAGAGCTGCTCTCACAGCCTTCCCATCTCAGCTATCACATGACAACCAGCACAGTGCTGTGCTCAAACTCCTGTATTAGAAGTGACAGGTTCAATAAAGAGAACCTGTCACCTCCAAATGCTATCACACAGGGCCTTGTTAGCTCCTGTGTGATAGCAATAAAGTTAAGTGAAAACATAAAAAAATAATAAAATAAATACAAATAAAATAATAAGTTAAAAACAAACAATAAGAAATAATAATTAAAATAAAAAAATAATAAGATAAAAAAATAAAAAAGTAAACGATAACAAGATAAATAAAAGTGTAAAAAGTACAAAAACAATAAAAAATTAAAGCCAACCCTGCTGGTCATCTGGTTGCCATTGCGGGAGTGGGGCACATTGAGGAATCTGGCCTTGGGGCAGCAGAGAGAGTAAATCCAGCCTTCTACAAAGAGATTGCACCAATTTAAATTGCATGGCAGGTGTGCCAGGGAAAGGTGTTTGCTGACCAAGAAGAACATTAAGACTACAGTTAGCCATGCAACATATGGAAAAAGAAAAGTCCTTCTGGAACAATTTGCTGTGGACTGAGAAACCAAAGATAAAATTGCTTGGCCATGTTTGTTGCAAACCTTAGACAGTAAGACAGCATTTCAGCAGAAGAACCTTATGCCAACTGTGAAGCATAGTAGTGGAAATGTTATGTTATGTGGCTGCTTTGCTACTTCAGGGCATGGGCAGCTTGCAGTCATTGAGTCAACTACAAATTCTGCATTGTATCAATGTGTGCTTGATGAAAATGTGAGGCCACCTGTCCACAAGTCTAAACTGGAAATGGACCTTTCAGCATGATAAAGTTTCAAAGAACTCTAACACTCCACCAAGGAATGGTTACATTAAAAAAATGGATGGTTATGCTTGTTTAACCTCTTGCCGTCCGCCCGTAGTAGAAAAACGGACGGACGGCACTGCTGCATCTGCGGGTTGCCATCTCCAGACGGCAATTTTTTTCTGCTTGCGCGCACCCCCTAGCGGGCACGCACGGGCGGAAAAGACCCGACAATGCACACACCCGGCACCGGGTGTCACACATATAGGCGATCAGCGGGTCCATAGCCCGCCGATCGCCTATATGTGCTCGTTC
>NW_017306642.1:1018114-1031547 GCF_000935625.1 Nanorana parkeri | reverse complement strand
AAAAACCCCCCAAAATGTTTAACTCCCCCACCCCCACGTTTACGCGCCTATAAACGTAAATACGCGTCCGGTGCCCCAGCGCGCAAAAATTACAATTGCGCTACACATGTTACATATCGCCGCGAACGTCGCAGTGAGAGCAATCATTTTAGGGCCATCAATCACTGATAACACTAAACTGATGAGCGGTAACAGCTTTTAAAGCGTCGCCTAGGGCCAATTTTGGGTATTATCGTTTTTTGAGGTTTCGCGCGCGCACGCAATTTTAAGGCTTGACATGTTTAGTGTCTTTTTACCCGACGTGACCCCATCTTTTATATTTTACCAAAAAATTGGGTAATAATAAATGTTTTATCATTTAATATAGGGGAAACTGTTTTTTTTTTTAAATTTCGGTAATTTTTCCTTAATATAGTAAAAAAATAAAACCCCCAGTGGTGAATAAATACCACCAAAAGAAAGCTCTATCTGTCCCCAAAAAAGGGTATAAAATTCATTTCAGTACAGCGCTGCATGACGGAATAAATGTCAGTTAAAGTACCGCAGCGCTGAATACTGAAAAATGGCCTGGATGGGAAGGGGTTTAACACCGCGGATGTCAACTGGTTAAAGCCCTGATTTGAATCCCTATGAAATGTTGTGAGGGGATTTGAAATGGACAGTTTATGTAAGGAAACCTACAAACATCTTGTAACTGAAGGAATTTTGCATGGAGGAGTAGTCGAAAATGTCACCAAGTTGATGTCAGAGACTGCTGGTCAGTTATTTATAATGCCTTCAAGGAGTAATTTCTGCTAAAATGGCAATACTAGCTTCTGACACGGTGTGGTTACTTTGTCCACAGTATATCATTACATCTATTGATATTTTGGTTAAATATTTTATTGAAAATGCACATTTTCTTAGTGTTTTTATTTCAGCATATCACCTTCATCAGTAGGCATTGTTTGAATAAAGAATGAATGTTTTCCTGTCCTTGTTCAAATCTGTTGGAAAAGGCAACAGCTTCTATGGGGTGTACTTACTTTTTCAAATAACTGTATAACATTAAAGGGTAGCTTTGGTCTAAAACTAAGAATAAATATGTATTTCTATATTGAATTTTGATAAGTTCTATCACACTCCTAATAACTATATCAATCTAGAAGTTTGTAAACTTACCCATGTGCATCTGAAGTTACCGGTCAATGTCTGAACAATGCAACATTATCATTGCTTGCTGGAAGAAATGCATTATGGGCTATGTAGTCTTGAGAATTTGAGATTGTATCACATCAATCAGCTGGGTAAGAGATGGAAAACACACTGGGAATCCAGGAAGTTGTTGAATGTGATGGCCAGACAGAAGGCAGCACTCACTATGTAAAAGGGATTTTTTAAAGTATGCTTTAAATTGCATTATCAAAAACAACTCTAGTATGTATTCTGATTACAATGCTGATGTTATAACAGGATATTATATGCTGGGACTTTTTCTGTGACTCCTTTAATGTAAATTACCAATACAGCTGAGTAACAAACTCTCTCGTGCATCATCCCTTGCTAAATTTTTAAGTAAACAGCTATTAATCATTGATATTATTTAAATTAAAATAAATGTCACCGGAGGCCCCTTTGGTACACATTCTTCCATTAGCTGGCTTGCTAAAAAAAGCTGCCATATTTACACTTTCTAATACAGAAAAGCAGACAACATTGCCTTTCATGCCGGTGCTGTGGAAGCGCGATGCATTAATCTTTCATAAGTGCAGGCATTCTGGTGAACAATACGACGGTGTCCTCATGTCTACAGGGAATGAACTATGTCTGCTGCTTTCTGCTGACATGGATGAAGTAAAAATCTTTTTCACATAATGGGAGATGACAAGTTTACTCTACAAGGCTCCCGATGATCTCCTGCTTGAGCCATTATTAGTTGCATATTTAAGGGGAAACGCTTCAGCCTTCTGTAACTGGGTTGCACAATGCACTCAGTGTAAAAGGAAACTTAGTCTCCTATCTTTTTTTTCAGAGAATATCATGTTTTATACACACTGGACAAATATATATATATTTTGTAAAGAAAGCTTTTTGTGTTTCTATTTCTATAAGGCAGCAGGTCTCATCCTTTTTTATGTCAAAGATCACCACTACATAGTATTAAGGGCAGCTTTCATTATGAGGATATTTTTAAACTGTAAATGTATTTATATAATTTATATTGCACTAATATAGTATGCTGAACTTTCCAAAATGCATAGAAATCAGTCCAACTGCTGAAGAAGATAACAACTTAAAGTACATCTAAACCTAAAATATTTTTCTTTAGTGTTGGATAGAATCAGGGATAGTTAAAACCATTGTCTGTTATCAATTAAGGATTTGCCTTAATGTCCTGCTCTGTAGACACAAGAGAAAGCAAGAAGAAATCTCCCAAGTGTGTGTGACATCTTCTTAGACAGTTATCACTGGAAAAAGTGTGGTGGTGGAGTGACACCCTCTGCAGGTTGTGTATTTCCCCGACATGGCATCCCAACCTCACTCGTTGGAAGGAGTTTGGTGGGATGCTGACTCAGGTTGCGAAGAGCTGGATGGGGAGATGTGTATGGAACTTACACATCTCCCCACCAGGCTCTTAGCAAACTGGGACGCTCTAGCCAGAAAGGGGGCAGCAGGCACACTGCAAACATTGTGCAGCTGAGCGGCCAAGACACTCTGCCTGCCAAACCCGCACGTGACCCAAAGAGTTGCCGCCTGAGGCTCAGGCTTGCTTATTAAAGGGATGGCACTGCTGGTAACAATTGAAAATGTTGGATTTTCCCTCCATTTTAAATCCTGAAGACAGTGGTCACTAAGACAAATCGAGAGGGTGGGTCTCCCCCATGGGCACACAGACAACTGTAACAGCTAAGGTAGAGTACATGATCCCCCCTGATGCCAGGGACTGGATAATACAATCCATTTAGGTTGTCATTTTACTGATACTATAGCAACTATGTGTGAGATTCAGAAAGGAAACGTCACGACCAACATATCATTCCTTCCCCTGACTTCTTGTCAGGAAAGGAAGTGATGAGACAATGGGGACAAAGACAAAAACAAACAATTGCAGTAAACTTGGAAAGAATTAAAACTTCTACAATGTTCAGCATTTTTACTTTCTGAAAGCAGAATGGGAAGATAGGTTATATTACAGAAATGTCTATACTCTCTCACCATTAAAAAAGAACTAAAGCCAACCCTTTTTTGGCTTCATTTCTCATTTGGGTCACTGGAGTACATATACTAATGTACTTCTCTGACCCAAAGTCAGCATATAACAGGCTACTGCCAGGAAGGATCTCAGCAATATGGTTGGGATCCACCCTGCTGTCTATTTGACAACTGGCTCTGCCTCTCTAGAGCCAGAGCCAGCTGTGCCCACCCCTTCCTTTGTCTATCCCTCTAATTAGCGCTGGAGGAAAGGAGAGGGGAGGGAGGAATCCCTGTGGGCAGTGGTGACTGGAAGTCATCAATCTCTATAGGGACCATGAGCTGAGTGATCAGTGGTCAGAAGATAGCTTAGCTTTCCATCTATAGAGTCGACATTGGACAACTGAAATGTCACATGCCAGTTCTCTTATTGGGAAGAGTATATTTTACCCTCCCAATATTTCTTCTTTCAACCCACTGCTTCAGCCTCCAAAAGGTCCAGTGCAATTGTTGTGTTTCTTAGAAACACAATTGTTGTGTTTCATGAAACACATGCAACCAAAAAACAAGTATTCAGTGGGCGGCCGTATAGCCTCCTAAATACCTGTAAACCGACTGTCTACCACCCTCTGAAAATCGATCCACTGCTAATCACTTTTCAGAGGTCAGTTGACAGCTGGTTTACAGGCGTTCAGAAGGCGATATTGCCACTTTCTGATTGCCTTTTTTTTATCCCAGTGAGGAATTTGCATTACACTACTGAGCCAAGTGGTTGCAGTGTGGTCTCACTGATTGCAATGGTTGCATTTGGCAAGCAACACCCTCTGCCAAATGCGGCATGTTATATAAAATTTGCCATAATAGAAAGCATCATGGCTGTGGCATGTGGATCAACTTCCTGTTTTTGCCATCCCTTTGTTACGTGTAAATGAGGCCTTACTGTCGAAAACTGTAGAGGGCTTAGCACCCCCCCTCCATGACCCCATGTGACAGTGCCTGTCCACGCATCAGCATTAAATAGTGGCAGGCAGAGTGAAAAGATACATGTACATGTTCCCCTATATAAAAACATTTTTAGGGAGTTAAAGTGGTGTATTGGAGTGGCAAGAGAATTCAGACAAGGAGTAAACAAGCTCCTTACTGTGTCTGTTACCAGCATGTGGTGTGGGCTTTTTTTTTTTCTAATTACCCATCTATATATCCATTGTGGACCAGAGCAGTTTTTACTTCTAACTATAGGCCTATTAATGTAGAAGTACATTTGTTATTTCTGAAACAATACATATATTTATTTTGCAGTGTCCTTTTAAGAAAAACAAATAGTGTGGGGTTCCCATGTTTTTTTTTTTTACAAATGGAATGAAGCCAGCCATGAATTGTTATTTATGTTACAATATGTTGCATTTTTTGTGTTGCTGTTGTTTCTAAATGTCACCTTTGCAAAGGTGTATTTAAAATTGCTTAGTCTTCCCTACAGGTTTAAGGCATCCCACATGCATGTAATTTAAAGGAATTGTGTGTTTTTAAAGTTGCCCTTTAAGCCCCAACTTGTTCGCATTGGTACATGTTCCCATGGCAGTACCCAGCTACCCATGCCTTATTTTTACAAAAAGCTTTCAAATTGGCCTTACAAATGACCTGAAAAAACTTATAAGATTTAGCTCTATAAGACCTTTATAAGGTTTGGGGTCTGTGTTTGGGGGTTGCAGATTTTGCCAAGTGTTTGGTGAACATCCAGTGAACAGAATTTTCTTCATTTCACTTATCACCATTTAAAAACAAGGTGTCATTGGTGTCAGTGGGTACAATAATAAAACACCCTTCATTGGGGTTAGTGGGTACAACAATAACCCCCCCCCCACCCCCTTCACTGGTATTAGTGGGTACAATAATAACCCCCAGCACTGGTGTTTAGCGATTACTTATCTGAACACACTGTACCATAATGCTTCCTCCCTCCTTTGTTAGACCGAAACTATATTACCCCTGTCCAGAAGTTGATCACTCCATTGTACTGGTTGTACTGAGTGCTGTAAAGCAGAATGCAGTCTAGCACTTGACCTCCTGCTGTCACTCTGCATTGAACTAGTGGCTTGCAGGCTGCAAAAGAAGGTTCCATGAGCCACCAGTGGGACAGCCATGTGCTACATGTCTTTAAAAGGTTTTTTGGGGCGATAGCATGATTTTGCTGCATACAATTGGGTAGCCTGCCATTGCTGATTTCCTCTTGCAAATGTTGGTTGCTTGGCTGTCATATATGTCCAGTTGCTTGAATACTTTCTGAGTTACTGACTCAACTAATTGGGACATGGGGACTCCATGTACAGGTATTTACCCTTTCCTCTATATATCAGCCACTCAGTATTCAAAAGGGTAGGTTTCAGAGTTCATAGAGGCAAACATTATATAACTGGCCTGTTCTCCTTCTGTTGATTTCACATGGTAATGGGGAAGGATAGCAGGAATGTGTTAACACCACCACAAATAGCATTTAGATGGGATTTTCTGTTGTTTCTCTGTTTTCATCATAGCAGTACCTCTCAACCCCAAGAGCAACATGGTGATCTGCTTCTTATCTTCCTATGTGTAATACAAGTAGGGTAAAGTGCTGCCATGCTATATTGTGCCTCATGAGTTTGGCAGACACAGAGGGAATAGAAGGTCCCAGTTCTGACAATGAGGCACTTCATCCCATATTCTACTGCTAGTCCACCACCACAGCTCCAGTTGTAATGCTACTCTGATACACAGATAGAATCCCAAAAATACAATCAGCTTTTCCAATACGTCGAGTGCTGCTGTATTACCTAGTACAGGAGGCGCTAAGTAATGACTCCAAGGTTTACTGTACATGCTATTGTCCTGAACTGGCTTAGCTTGTCCTGGTGAAAAGTGTCCTGCCGAAGGGTCTTCATCCCTGCCAAAAATAAAAAATGATTTGCTGTAAGAAAAGAAGTCGATCCAGAATAACAGGCAATCAGGTGGATTGCAATACCAAGTACTTTTTAGTTTTATAGTTTTCTTACTAAGGAACTTTTATACATATTAATTTTTACAGCTTTACCTGGGAATTCAATTAGGCCTCATTCACACCAAATTTGCAAGGTTTTCACAACGCAATGGACGATCTGTTGCCTTGTGATTGTACCTTCCGATTGTACTTTTCCGATTTCTGTGCGATCCGATCCATTGCATCACAATTTTTAGAAATTTGTTTTTTTTTCTTCTTTTTTGCTCAAACATACTTCACTAAAGTTTGTGATACGTTGAGTTAGCATGTGTTTTTGCAGCATTGCGGTGCATTGCACTAAAAAAAATAGAAATGTAAAAATGTAAAAATTATTTTTACATTTCTCGTTACCTTCCTGAATATCCCAATGTGAATCAGTGTAACCTTTCTTCAAGGTAATAAAGCTTGATTTTTTAGATTTTTTAAACTAGATCTTTAAATATTTGCTCCTTTTTTCAATCAGGTGAATGAAGACATATTGCATGTGTGATATTTGGGGAACTTAGCACATATGGTGAGCACTTCAGGAACAGTCTTAAAGCCTTTTAAAACATAAACAGGACAGTCTTTTATTTATTTCATCAACACAATATACAGTCCGCTAATGTTTCAGCAAGTAGACAATGTCTCACCGACCAAAGATTGTCGCACATACTCAATGTGTAAATGGCTCTCTCAACCTCCTCGGCTGTCTTCCCTGTGCCTCTAGCACACACAGCCACCTGGCTCCCCTCTGCCTTCTGGGTGGAGTGCTCCTGACTCCTGAACATCCCTGTTCCTCTTCCCAGCTGGAGCCCAGAACATTAGCCAGCACCCTTTCCATAGGTCCTGTGCACAGGTGTGCAATTAGGTGCTGGTCACTACTAAACAATGGACCCAGAAATGGAGATTTCATCCCACTAAATTCTCTTAGAAATCTCCTAGTTCCAGGATCCCATGCCAAATCCAGAAAACCTGGGAAGAGCCACAAAGTCAGCTCTTTCCAAGCAACAGAATTTGTTTCCTGGAACTGCTCAGCCCCTCTGACTGAGAGTCCTGGGTGACTACAACCCCCAAGTTCTGCCATGGGATTGCCACACAATACCACACATGTGAAGATTTTATATTTACATATCTTGCCAGCAGATTGCGTTACAGTCTTTTTGTCACATTTTCAAACAATCCATGGTTGTTTTAATTTAAAAAAAGTTGTTAGCCAAGAGCTAAAGCTCTAGCCAAAATTTACGAACACAATTAAGTGAGTGAGAGAAGTCCATCTCTCTTCTCTCTTGCCGACTCAGTCAGCTCCATACAAAGAATTATTCAGCCCGAGAGAGTCTGAAGGCAAACAGCTTCTGATCTAATTTCCTCTTTAGAAATCCCATAAATCGCTGTGGGGTCTATTTACTATGCTGCCGTAGGCAGCCGGGTGAACGACCGACCTGAAGCGAAGTGAGCCGAACGCTGTTCGGCTATTCACTTCAGGCTGGTACGGCTGATTTCAGCTGTATATCGGCTGAAACCAGCCGTACATCGGGTGGCTTCGGGTCGGCCTAACATGCCCAGCATGTTAGGCCGACCCGAAGTGCAGAAGGAGTTCGACTCAGCCGATCCAACATCTGGATCGGCTAAGCAGAACCTCCGGCAGGCTACTCGCTGCTGTTTGGCCCATTCTTATAGATGCCGAACAGCAGTGAGTGAATAGCCGAATGTCGCTGAGCGGCATTCGGCTCGGCTGTTCTGCACGGTCCCTCTGTGGGACCGAGCAGAACAGAAAAATAGTTTAAAAAGTAAAAAAAAAAAAATTGAAAACGATTGTGCGGAGCAAGCAGTGACAGTTAGCTCCGCCCAACTGTTTTCTATTGGCCGGGCAGTTCTGCTGCCGTAAAAAAAATCACTAGAGGGGACCTGATGGAGAACTGCAGGTCCCTTCTGCTGATTGACAGCAGCAGTGGGCGGGTGCAATAGCTAGTTTGCTATTGGCTATTGGCAAATTGAAATAGCCAAAAGGAATCTATCAATGCATTCCTATGGTGAAATTTTTTTTCCTTTTTTATTCTGATGTCAGAATAAAAAAAAAACAGGGAAAGTTTTACTCTGCTTGATCGAGCAGAGTAAATCTTTCCTGGAAAAAGTGTTTCTCTCTAGCCGGCCAGCTTCGGCTTTCAGCGCGGCTCAGTCGAGCCGAGGCATATGCTTTCGGCTCGACTGAGCCGCTTGGCCAACTTCGGGAGCTGTACGGGCTATAGGGAAGGGGTCCTGGGGCCGAAGCTAGCCAAAGGATCAGCCGAAGCTGATCCTTCGACTGCTTCGTGAATAGACCCCTGTAAATCCTAAGTCATGAGTGCACCCTGTGTTAAATGATTATTTGTAAAACATTAAAATGATCTGGAAATGATTTTATACAAAAAGTAAGGAAACAGGTGTAAACAGGTTAAAATAAAGTTACCTTCAAACAATCACAGTTTCCCTTTGAAGTGAGACTGAACTAAAAATAACCAACAACAACAAAAAACAAACCTGTTGGTTTGACCTGCATGGGCAAAGAACATAATATTTTTTTGCTAAACCAAAGGTATAATCAGCTATCTTGGTGTATAGTGCTTGGAATTCAGACTCTTAATTTAATGATCAGATCTTGCCGGGCACTGTTCATCTTAAATTAATTTGCAAAAACAACACACACACATAATTAAAGAGACAAAATAACTGGAAACAGATGGCAGGTTACAGAAAATAGTATAAACAAAAAACAGGGGTCAGACAGGTTTGTTTATGCAGTTACTTGGTTACTGATGCGGTAGACAGACCTTTCCAAAAGGGCAATATATAGAGCATTGATCTCCAGGAGTAAAACAACTCCAGTTTTTGTCGATACAGAAAATAGTCTCTGGTCTCTCCAGAGGTCGGTCCATCTCAACGAGCGTCCAAACCTGCAGACATCACTGTTGATTGCTGACTTTTGCTGATCATGATGGCATTCTTCCCATCAAGGAGCCCCCTTGCAGCATACGTTTGAGTCTTGGTCTTATAATGCGACAAGCAACAGCCCAACAGTTTCCAAATTTGGAAGGCAATCCAGAAGCAAACCACTAATTTTGTTGCTCTGTAGTTGTTCGATGTATTCCATTCCTGGCTTTTTTGCAATCCAAGATAATATCTTAAAATGAAGATTACACATTAATCTAACAATGCACATGGGGACCGTTGTCATCATGTTTTTTTTTTTTTATCAGTGCAGGTTCCCATTGACATGATTTAAAGCTACACAGTATTAGGCAAACCAATGAAGTTTATGTACTGATTATTTTTTTTTTTTAGTATTATCTGCAATGCTGTGCTTTGATTTGAAAAAAAGAAACTCAACTTAATGAAGGGACAGATGGTAAAAGAGTTGGGTGCAATATTGCGTTTCGGCACAGTAGAAAACTGCTGGAACATGCTAATTTTGGGAGAAAGAGAAATGGGAGCTAAGCCTGGAAGCACACATATGCTGTGATAAATGCACCAAGAAAGAGGTCAGGAAATATCTAAATGTTTGACATATTAATTAAATAGATTAGTAAATCTTCGCAACAGTAGACACTTTAAGCACATACATTAAGACAGCGATTTATTAGGATGAAGACTGTGACTAAGACTCCTAGTGATTTATGACCTGTTTATTAAGCCTGCAAAGGTAAGTAGAAATACTTGTAACACTAATATCACTGTGACCAGTATTGCTGCATGATATATTATATACACATGAAAGGATTGCCATCTACATAGTAACACATATAAGGTATATTTGAAAAAACTCAGACTAAAGCAGCCATGTATGTATTAAAAAACAACAGTAAATGTATTTGAAAAGGAACTAGGGTAAGTATTTGTCTGAATCTGTCTTGATATCATCCTCCAGTGATCCTTTGCACAGCATTACGCAGACTAAAAGCCAAGCAGGCTACATTGAACATGCTGTGATAGGGAATACACTGGATAAAGCAGAAAGATAACTTAGCAAGGTGCCGATGGGCCTTCATTGTTAATTCAGAGGCTAGAGTTAGGATAGCCAAACTTTGGCCCTGCAGCTGTGCTGAAACTGCTATTTCCATCATGCCTCTGCGAGTCATGCCTGTGGCTGTCAGAGTCTTGCAATGCGTCATTGGACTTATAGTTTCACCCCAGCTGATGGGCCAAAGTTTGGCTATCCCTGTGCTAGGTATATTCTTGACTAAACTGCATTGGAATCTCATTGAAGTTCAAGGACCTAGGAGTACTGTCTGGCAGGGGTGTGTGGATCAGAAGACTGGCTGCATACCAACATCTTAAAATGTAAGAGTTCTACCTGGAATTTAGTTTTAAAGTGTAAATATCATGCTCTCATGACAACTCAGGGCCTATGCACACCTGTCAGTTTTGATGCAACAAAACTCTTACATTGTGCTGCAGAAAATGCATATCAGGTAAAAATCACATTCTTGGCTAATTGGCCCCAATTTGGACATTTTCACTTAGGGGTGTACTCACTTTTGTTGCCAGCAGTTTAGACATTAATAGCTGTGTGTTGAGTTATTTTGAGGGGACAGTAAATGTACACTGATATACAAGCTGTACACTCACTACTTTACATTGTAGCAAAGTGTCATTTCTTCTGTGTCGTCACATGAAAGGATATCATAAAATATTTACAAAAATGTGAGGGGTGTACTCACTTCTGTGAGATACTGTATATGGATACCTAAGGTGATAACCTGGTCAATAGATCCTGAGCAGAAAAGTCTACTGTCTATAGAAGTTGAAGCTGCCTATCTAAAACATAGTTGGTCCCCAAAGATAACAAATGCAAGTGCAGAAACATGTACGCTTGTGAGATTTATCATTACTATTTAGAATTGTGTAAACAGTAATGATAAATCTCATGATTGTGATAAATTAAAGTAGAATTCATCCCTCCTAAAATAATACTTTGTTTTGTAGAGCACTGTAAGTAGAACAGGATTGCATTCATAAAAAAAAGTTTTCCCCTTATGTTTTTCATGTTTCTCTCCCTGTGCTATGCACAAACTGTAGACTTGTATGAACTTCCTGTGGGTATGTGCGTACCCCAGGAGAGACTGAATAGCACAGTTTGTGTGTGTGGGGTACCCCCTCCCCCCAAAGTCATACCAGGCCCTTTAGGTCTGGTAGAAATTTTAAGGAGGAGTCCCACCCCAAAAATAGGAAAAAAAGTGGGGTCCCACTAAATATCCCAACCAGACCCTTGTTTCGAGCACAGGCCTGGCAGGGCAGGAAAGGAAGGGGATGAGCGAGCGCCCCCCCCTCCCTGCCATACTAGGCCACATGCCCTCGGCACTGGGAGGGTGCTTTTTCAGGGTTCTCCCTGGAAAAGCACCTTGTCTCCGTGCCGATGGAGAGAAAGGCCTCTTCCCCACAAGCCCTGGGGCGTTGGTTTGTTTAATAAATGCAGATGCGGCCCCGCCCTTGTGAATGAGTAAGGGGTACTTGTACCCCTACCTATTCACTATAGGGTTAAATAAAAGCGAATTAAAAAGACCAGACTTTAATCAAAAATCCTTTAATTGAGATAAAAACACAAAAAATTGATCCAACGACGTAATCCAGGATCAATCACGATGTCCAGGGTTGCCCATGATGACAACGACTTGGCAAAATAAAAAAATTAAAATAATCATAAGAAAAAAAAAAGACGCCCGCTGATGAACTCCTGCTGCAGACTGAATTATCTGACAGATGCCGGCAAAATATAAACAATTGGGCGGAGCTAGCGGTGACATCACCGCTAGCTCTGCCCAACTGTTTACATTTGGTCGGCACCTGCCAGAGGCTTCATGCAGGCCCGGAAAAATGAAAACAACTGGACAGAGCCGGCCGTGATGTTCAGTTGTCATTTAGGCCTCATTCACACACAACGCAAGCAAAATTATATAGTGCGTATATACGCTTCTATGCAAGCATCTATGCGCGTATGTACGAGTGTATATGCCTATATGTGTGCACTATATGCAATCCAAGAATGCATCACTCGTAATGGAATTTGAAATGTGCTGTACGCATTTATGCACGTACGTGCGTAGTGTACCATATGCGCGTATGTGTGCGTAAATACACAGCAATACACTGCCCGGACGCATCTCTGTTCCATTCTTTTTTTGCACATATATACGCTATGCAAATATATGGCTCCATACGCGCGTATATGCGCTACAGTATGAATGAGGCCTCAATGACAGCCCAGTGTCCTCAAATAACCTGATGGTGTTTAACCAAATGGTCTGTCATTGAAGGACAGCAACTTGGCGGAGTTGTTGTCAGTTGCGGGGAAAATGGTCTGGTTCGCAGACCATTCTCCCCGCTTTGGCCGGGACAACAGCTCAGCCAAGCCAAAGCATATGCATTCGGCTCGGCAAGCTGCTCAGCTGCCTTTGGCTGCTGTACAGACTATTGTGAATAGCCCTACAGCAGCCCTTCAGTTCGACCTAACTGCAGGGATCCAGCGGCCGAAGCGAGCCGAAGAATCAGCCGAAGCTGCGGCTAGATCCTTCGGCAGGTAAGTGAATAGCATTCTTAGTAGGGATACAAGCATCGGTATCGGCAGCGATACCGAGTATTTGCATGAGTACTAGTACTCATGCAAATACTCTTGTACTCGTACTCGGCCTTAAAAAAGTGGTATCGGTGCATCCCTAATACTTAGTATATTTTCTTTACAGGTCTAATGTAATGTAATACTGTATTCTGGCCACTAGATGGAGCTAAGGAGCATGGGAAGTAAATACTTATTTCCTTTGCTCCTCAGCTCCATCTATAGGCCATAATATGACATTACATTTAACCTGAAAAAAACTTTACTAAGAACATTAATTTTTGCCTCTATTTGCACAGAACGAACAGTCACAGAGATCTGCAGGGTGAATAGCTCTGAGATTTGTTTATAAATAGACTACTAAATAATGTTGTCACACTAGGAAGAGAATGTCTGTGGATATACCTTACTTGTATGATTTCATGGAAAACAGGACATATAAAACAAAGGATTACATGTTTTGAGGCTACAAGGATATTTGCAACACTGTTTGGGTTTAGATACACTTTAAGACACTAGGGATGTTACTCAGATTACTGCATATACACATGGTGCTGCAAATTAAAGATACTTATAAATAAATTGTATACATTTGCTAAAGTGTGCATATTTTAAAAGAAATGCATGGAGAAATGCAAAATTTTAAAAATATATTTTATACAAAAAAAATAAAAAATAATATAT
>NW_017306642.1:1005862-1018024 GCF_000935625.1 Nanorana parkeri | reverse complement strand
TCCAAAATCCAGTTAAAGCACTAGATGTATTAATAATCTTTGGCAATCTGTTGTTATGTTACAGAGGTAATTTATAAAGGGCAGCTACATTTAGACATTTTGATAAACTGATTTCTTAGAATAACCTAAATGTTTCCCATAGGAGACTTTTATCACTTTGAAAGATCTAGGCCAGGAAGGGATACAGCTGCACCTATCTGTTGTTTTGATGTTCTGTCTGCATAATCATTCATATGGGATGGGGTAGAGTAAGGCGCACTGGGTGATAAGATTGTATTTTGTATGTCCAAATAACTTGGGCATATGCAGTCCTGTTCCTATGTTTTATTGCCTGTGTTATCTCTAATAAAAACATGTTTTAAATCGGAATTCATCTTAAAGTTGGATGAGTTTAGATTGTAAGCCCTCACGGCCAGGGCCCTCCTTACCATCTTGTCTTGAATTGCATTGTGATTGTAATGTCTTCCTTGTATTGTAAAGCGCTGCGCAAACTGTTGGCGCTATATAAATCCTGTATAATAATACTGGATACAATACTATAACCACTACTAACCAAGCTGAAATAATACATCATACTTGCCCCACCAGTAAGGGGTGCAGTACTGAAGCAGGATGTATCATAAAAATACAGTTTTAAAACATAAAATACCTCTTTTCCATTTTTTTTCTACTTCATTAATGTTCTACACTGCTGATCTACCGCAGCCTCTTTGCATCCACTTTCTGTCTACGTGTACTCCAGCAATGGCTAGTATGGCATTTCTCAGGGGCTGGGGGGGTTCCATGGTGGCAACATTGCAATGTGTGTTGGAACAGCAACTTGTAGTCTCCATTTGAAACCAGGGTGACAATGCAGGTGAAAAATGGGGTGACAGGGACACAGCGTTGTCATTCTATACCAGGAAGTACCTGAACAAGGACTTTCATGTCAGGATCACCAGGTATCATTTTAATGTAAGCTGCAGATTTAAAAATATTGAAAATGAGCATCCCACTTAGCTCCTGGCAACCTCATTGAGCTGGGCAGGAAGCCGGACAGAGCATCACAGGTTGCTAAAAAGTCTTAGCAACCTGGGATGCTGTAGCACCCCCCTCCCCTCCATTGTGGGTGCCTACAACATCATGATAGGGATGGCCCTGAGGATAGGTGCCACCATCTTACCTGGGGGATATGTCATTCATTAGGATCACTTTTATGGGGACTGTGATTGAAACCATGATGTAGAGAAGAAGGCTGGGTGTACAAATCAGTACAGGGAAAACACTGTCTCCTTGCAGATAGTGTCCTGACCGCGTTTCAAACCAGGGACCCCTAGTGATGCAAGACAGAAGTGCAAGCCAGTACGCCACTGTGCTGCCCATTTATTATTATCATGCTCTATTTTCATATACGCTTAGCTCCTCTCTTTTGATCTGACTATGGGTACACTTTAATGCGTCACACAAAAATTTCATATTTGCTTCAGCATGCCATTTTAACATCTCTCACCCTGTATCTTTACATTTCTATGTCCATTTAGTCCCTATAAATGCCTTTGAATAGATACTAAGAACCACATCCACATTTCTGCATGCCTTGCACTGTGCTTAGATACTACTACACTGCTTTTTTCACTACTCCCACACAGCTCCATCCCTCCTTCCTAATGTCACACCCACATTCCCACCCACCTCTCTACTTTGCCAGCCTCTCCTACAGCCTGGAGCCCAGCTGCATTAGGTTGTATAGTTTAGTTACTTAATGGTGACTAAAGGGTCTGATTGCACAGTCTCCTATAGATCTACCATTAACTATATAGTGCAAGGGCCTGCCTGATTTAATACTAATTGAATAAATGGTCTCATATTAAATAGTGTTGGTAAATCTACAAGAAATTGTACAATCTCCTTTAGCTCTACCATCAACTATGTAGTGCATGTGCCATCCTGATTTAATATTAACTGTATTCGTTATTTAGGTTTGTCCTCATAAGGTTAATTGGCTCGGGTCTAAATCAGGCAAATATCTCATACAATACCCTTACAATTTACAGATGACAGTTTCTGATATACTGGTTTGGTGCACCAGAAGAGATACAGTATATACATATGTACCGTTTTCTCTTTGATAACGGGATATAAGCTGCGTGAAGGATATATGATGGACATATAGGAATTTGAATAAATACTCTTCCGTTGGTATATATATTTTAGTGGTTTTAAAGGTGTATGTCTCTATACAGTATGTGCTAAATGGATTATAGGTTTATTATGTCTATTTATAAATTAGAGTGTTATTAGGTTTCCGTTACGGTATCTCTATGAATTAAGTGTATTGTTTGAAATATTTGCCGTATTGGGAGGAGTTAAGCTTTACAGAGTTGTAGGACTGGCACCAGTTTTTACTCTTAAGGAAAAGCTTAAGGAATCTAAAACGTTGACCCTTGCAGTAGGGCTGTCTCTGCACTGCAAGGGTTACCTGCTACTTTTCCTCTATGGGTGCAAATCAAGAAGATATACTCACCTGACCCTCGGTTCTCCAGCAGTCAGCACTCATTTCTCTCCCGCTCTGCTCCAGCTGTGGTCAGGGCCAGATTAAGAGCATCACGGGCCTGGTGCTGAGGATTTTGGTGAGCCTTCTTATGGAAATGTCAACAGTCACCAGGGCCCTCTTTCTCTTGTCCGGGCTGTGATTTTGTAGTCTCTTTACAGCTTGGAGTCAGTGGTGGAGCATCAGGGCCTGGCTGCAGCTGTGAGCGTGGTAGATCTGCCACTGACTCCAAGCTGTAGAGAGACTACAAATCCCAGTAATACATTATACAGCAATGCAGTATACCACCAACTATAGAAGACTACAATTCCCAGCAATACATTATAAAGCAATGCAGCATGGCACCGGCTATAGAGGACTACAAATCCCTGCAATACATTGTTAAGGACTGCAGAATAATACCATCAGCTATAGAGAACTACAAAACCCAGCAATACTTTATACAGCAATGCAGAATACCATGTGTTGCTTGTGTTGCTTCGAGTTCACGGCCTGATGTCTCCAGAGTTTAGGGAGGGCTGTGCAGGGTTTAGGGGGACTGTGCAGGCTCTCAGGAGGCTGCTCAGGCTCTCTGGTGGTCAGTGCAGGCTCTCTGGTGGTCAGTGCAGGCTCTCTGGTGGCCAGTGCAGGCTCTGGGCAGTCAGTGCAGACTCTGGGCGGTCAGTAGGGGCTCTGGGTGGTTAGTGCGTGCTTCGGGTTGTCAGTACAGGCTTCGGGTGCTCAGCGCGGGCTCCGGGTGGTCAGTGTGGGCCTCCCGGAACCAGAAAGCAATGAAGGCAGCAGCGGCCCTCTATTCAGGCAGATACCGAGGCGATCCGGGTTGGCCAGGCCTTTTTGCAGGGGTGGGCCTGGAGCGGCATCTCCACACGCCCCTAAGTTAATCCGGCCCTGGCTGTGTTATGTCCCTTGGTATCCTCATGTCTAATGCTGGTGAATGGACTTTATTAGATGTGATGTCAGCAGGGCTGGAACCCTGGGGAGAAGAGGCTGCAGGGACCGGTTTAGCAGCCAGGTGAGTTTAAAGATTAGGTGAGTGTATTTTCTTTATAGACCCCCTAGACCAAAATGAGCACTTAACCCTTGCAGTGCAGGGGTAGCTCCACTACAAGGGTAACCTTTTTAGATTCCTGGAGTTCCTCTTTAACTTTGAATATCGTATCTAAATTGCCTGAATACATGTACATGTGAGATAGGGACCTTAGATTGTAAGCTCTTTGAGGTCAGGAACTGATGTGAATGTGGGCTATTTAAAGCACTGCATAAATTGATGGCGATTTATTTATGACTGTATAGTGTATGTCCAGCTTTAAGGAGATCATACAGAGATTGTACAAACTGACTGTATAGTGTATGTCCAGCTTAAAGGAGATCATACAGAGATTGCACACCTGACTGTATAGTGTATGTCCAGCTTAAAGGAGATCATACAGAGATGGTACAAACTGACTTTCCGGCCGAAAAAGAAAGAATGTATGTGAGGAGGATCGATCCCTGGTTATCTGGGATGCAGACCTCACGAACCACCTCCAGATAACCTGGGATCGATCCTGCTCACAGCCTCCTCACTGCAAAGATGTGAACAGGTGAGGGGGCTCAGGGTAAGTGTATTATTGTGTTAAGCTGCCCATACACCTTACAACCATTGCACGACTTTCGTTGTGCGATGGTTTTAAGGTCATTAAAATCTTGTATGATCTGCCCATCTTGGACATGCGCATTGTACTTGCGATCATCGCAAGCCCTCCCCGCTGAGTGTGCGGCATTCGTCTTCCGACCACGCCACCAACCCTCCAAAAATCGTACCATTTTCGGCAGGTTTTCCAGCGTGCTTGGAAGACGAAAGTCGTACGACCTAACAGTAGAAGCGGTCGCACGCTGCCCATACACCTGCCAATTATCGTATGATTGTAGGATCACCCGCGATTATCGTACGATAATCGGCAGGTGTATGGACACCTTTACTGTATATGTATATTATGCCCCATTCACACCTACAGTATATTTCAGGTGTGATTAGAGATTCTTGTGTCAGGAACTTACGTTTTCCTGCAGCAGGAATCCCTAATCTGCCGTTTACAAGCGGCAACTATTATGAGATAAGAATTATCATAAGATTATTTAAGAGGGTGTGTCTAGGGGCGGAGTTAAGGCCGGGCCATGGTAAGGGTTAGGTGGGGCAACTGGTGGCTAGTAACTCTTAAGGTCTGGCTAGTAGCTCAGGACTTGAAATGTTGAGCCCAGCTATAGTGTATGTCCAGCTTAAAGGAGATCATACAAAGATTGTACAAACTGACTGTATAGTGTATGTCCAGTTTAAGGGAAATTGAACACAGTCAAGTATTAAAAAGAATCATACCAATTTTACAAACGCTGTCATGTAAATACTGGCAATTGCTAACTTTAGCAATTCAGATCTAAGTGATAACAGTGTCTGTAGCAAATTTAAAAAGCAGATTTATTTGTCCCAAGTCTGTAGCTGTCTTGCAGTGCCGGTGACAAAGCCATCACCCACCTTATTAATGCACCCACACGCTTGCAGCAGTAGCTGTGCTGTGCATTACACATCCCTGAAGCCAAAGAGTTTGAAGCAGTGTTGTGTTGGCTGGGAGCTGCAGCGTTGTCCCTCTCTTTACCCCCTGTGTGGGCCCTTCTCTTTTTTACTATGGTAATAGTGACATTCAGCTGGAAAGGCTATAGGAACAGACATCAAAAGCCTAGACAGCAGCTAGTGATTGCTCCTCTTTTTTTTAAGTCCCCCCCTGTGTCTACCCAGCACAATGCTGGACCTGACACGTCGTCGTCGCATGGAGCTGCACCTTACTATTGCTACTAGGGACTGTGTGGCATAAGCGGAATTTGTGTGCTCGCCTCACCGCTGAGAACATCTTCCCGGAGAACTCTGGATAATTAACACTTCAACACAATTTTACTGCAAAATCTGCTGCTCGTGGCCGTCACCTATCCACACTGCTTGTATATGGCAAAGTTTTTCGCCGAGCTTCTGGGCTGCACATTGCGAGACAAGGGTGCGTCTCCTACGGTTGAGGTGAGTGCCAAAGACGGAGGCTGCTACCATGTGTTCTGTGTGTGTCTAGGAGGGTGGGATGCTGCATTGCTGGACCGCTCACCTTGCATGCCGTTTGCTCTTTATCCTCAGAGGGATGCTGCAGAGAACTTTCACAGCTTCAATGGATCTGATGCTGAAAGACATAAACAAGGCTAAGAGCGTGTCATTTTTTTAAAAGGTTTTTAAAATATCTTGCATAGTACGACGTGCATTGATGCTAGTAGTATATACAGATGGATAGGAGACTGCAGATTGAAAAAGGCAGTGTCGGGGAAATCGATTTTTAATGTCTGCTCAGGCTGTCTGTTCTCCAGGCTGTTACGGCACAATTATGTGGTTTGTGTACAAATTCAATTTTATTTAAATGATGCTAGCTGTGGCTTCAGCGGTATGACAAAGCGCCGTACGTCGTTGTAACATCCACACCAACTAACTGGAAAAGTCCTAGCTGGGGGTACAGGGTTACATTGTAGATCTTGTTTCTGTTTTCTGCACATGGCTGAAAATTTGAGGTGGGTTGGTATATTGTCACCAGTCTCATGAACCTTAAAGGGACCATATCTCCATTCCCCATACAGAATGGACAATGAAGTGAACATATTTATTAGTCACTTTTGATTTATGCTTTTTTAGTTTTTTTTTGCCTTTCTCTGGATCAACTTTGGGTACCTGCAGACATAGGGTTCTGTTTATGGATGTTTTCCTATGCTTTTTTTTTTCTTTACTCTATAAGTGGGAGTAGGCAAACTCAGCACTCCAGCTGTTGTGGAACTACAAATCCCATGACAACCACAGATATAACTCCCAGGGACACAGCTATGGTGGGATTTGTAGTTTCACGACAGCTGGCATGCACTGTGTACCCTTGCTATAGGCTGAACTCGATGGACTTGTGTCTTTTTTTGACCTAACTACTGTATGATGTAAGATATATATTATACCCCATTATAATTTTAAGCTAACTATAAATACAACTATGCAGTTATTGGATTTGTATTGCTTGTGTTGTGTGCAGTAGAACTAATGGCAGCTATTGTAAGTAAATTAACATGTGCAGATCTAGTGTGCAAAAACATCTCCATGAAGTTCATTAATAATCTGCTGCACACGCTGCTCCTGTCTGTCTAGCTATCAAAGGAATCCCCTATGAAGTCATTGGAGATGACACACGATTCCCATAATGCAGTGAGGGGGATCTGATCACTAGACAAAACTCAGGTCTCTTGATCTTTCCTTATAGAGTTACGAAGTTAATAGTTTATAACTCCTTTTTTTTCTAGTTTTGGATTTAGTGGGAAAGGTTTGGAAATTCTGTCACGTTTGTTGCTTAAAGCATTAGTTGTACATATGGGACCTTAAGGTGACACTAAACTCAGAAGTTAAGTCTTAAAAATGCATTTAAGTACCTTATCTATTAACAAAAATGTAATTTATTTGTGGATCACTCGGCTATAGATCCTGAAGGGCTGGTGCAGGCCTAGGCGATCTGGGACACGCGTCCCAGGCAATCGTGTGCAGTTGCACACAGCGGCTGCCGCGCAGTCCATTGATTTCAATAGGGTTACAACTGCGGGCAGTGGTGAGTGACTCCATGACCGCACGCCAATCCGCGCGTTATAGTGCACGATTGCCACGCGGTCACGGATCCTGCAGGTGGGAACCTGGCCATAATCATCTCTGAATTGGTGCTGACATTGTCCTTGCTTCTGGAAGGTGACTACTATTGTTCCCCATGATCCCTGTGTGTGTGTTGTAAAGTAGTCACCACTCCAAGCTCACTCCCATCAAGGACTACAATCTCAATACAAATTAGTATACTATGCTAAACATCCCGCCGAGCTCCTGGCAACCTCTGACATTAGTGAGCTGGGCAGGAAGCCCGACAGAGCCACAAACAGTGTGGTCCACCACCGCCCCTGACCCCCCCCTAGTGAGAAGTGAACCAGTGACACTGTCAGGCTGTTAGCAACAACCCCAAATCCCATCTTCCCCTGGTAACGAAATCACCTCAGGCGGCAAATACCATAGTGTGTATTTATATACATACACAATATGCACCCCCTGACCTCCAGAAGCATGTGAGATACACCCCAGAGTCAGGGTGGGCTGACACCTCAAGGGTATATCGTTAGCCATTGTGGGTTGCAAATGTAAAGTTGGGTGCCAGTCACGTTAAAGTTTTCCACAGATTTTCTTCCCCTGAGAGCTCACATGGTAGAAAGGGTAAAGGGCTACATACACCTAGGACAGTACAGATTCCAGACTCACCAACTGCTCCCCAACCTCACAGTGCAGAGTGCCTGTAAGCCCCTTGTGGCGACACTGTGCATGGCTGAACTTTAGATGGTTAGCAGACATAGCACAGAACTGCCTAGGCGAGACACCAGACTCCCTGCAAGATCCAGGACCAATGCCAACTTTGTTATTTCTGAACCTAGACACAAATGAGCACTTAACCCACTGCCGTAGCACCACTGCAGGGGTTAGGAAATGTTTCTCCCGGAGTTCTGCTTTAAACATTTCTTTTGGCTACTGGCTATGAATCTGGGATCTGTTCCTAGCTTGAGCTAGCTTCAGCACTAGAGGTGAGCAATTTCCCCAACGTCTGCTTGCAGTCCCCTTTTGATTCTGCCACCAATGTCTTCCAATGAGGATAAATATTTTATCAAAAGAAAAAGCAAATCCGTAAGTTAAAATAATAGAGGAAACAAATGATATGTATATATAAATATTGTATTCTGCATGTTGAAGAATACAATATTCTTCAACATGCATTGTTGAAGAATGCAATAATGCTTTTTATTGAAGCCATATTGATTTTGGTCAGATTTTTTGCTTTACTATATTTAAAATATTTATTTTTATTAACTGACATTTTTATAATGTTATAGTACTACAAAGCGTATATTTCACTAATAAATGTTTAATATAACGTGCTTCTAAGACAGAAAATCAGAAAGCCCAGGACTGTTTGCTCATGTGTTCATTGTTTCTGACAATTGTAAAGTCACAGATCACCTTCCTATGCAAAACAACTAATACAGAATGCCAAAAATGAAATGTACTTATGAAGGTAACCTATTAATAAGGCAAAAACCCAGTATATAACATAGCGTACTACCTAGAAACTAACATTATATTGTATATTACATGTATAACTAATACAATATATCCACAAAATGTATTTTAAAAACTATAAAAGTGTAGCAGAGTTATGCCAGTATCGAGCATAATAAAGTATTTATATAAAAAAAATGCTTATGTCTATTAGTCATATTCACATAATTAAACTGTCACGCTAGTGAATATATATAATTTAGAGGTCATAAAGTTCTTATACAGTTCAATGAAACTACTTGCCACACCACCAAACTACTATGATTAAGAATCCAACAATTGATGTAAATAAAGTCTAAATCCAGCAATTTTAGGGGGTTTAGATAGAGTAGAGAAATGTTAAAACTTATTTTTTACAGTTTTTTTCATTGGTCTATACCTGCACTCTGGAAAATGTTCCCTCATTTCTTGCCCCAGTGTTGCCCATACAAGAAATGAGGGGTGCAAGCATCACCCGGACAGGAAGGCATGCACAGCAATAAAAACACTGTCACTTTATTATTCTACTAAAAATGTGTTTTGATTAATCCAGCAGAATCTTCTGTTTAATTAAAAACAATTTGCTTTCCAAATCAAAAGAAAGTAAAAATAATGATTTGAGCAAAAATGCACCTTCGCCTGTGTAGGCAAAAATCCTTGCACCGGCCCTGCTTGTGGGGCTCTCTTCCAGCCAGGCAGCTGGGATCCAATCAATTTCCATCAGGTCAGAAGTTCTCTGATACACTTCCTGGGTTTTGCTGCTCTTTGGCTTCTTCTGTTGGCTCCTCCAGCGCTGCAGACTTCCCTTTAGAGTCCATATGCCTGTGTGAACTTTATGGACAGAAACTTTAGGCTCTGCTTAACAGCTTAAAGTGGACCTTTCAGTAATCTAATGCTCACAAGTTGCTGGTTCTAGAGTGTTTTAGCTTGTAGGTGCAACTCCTCTTTGGATTGACTTCACTGCTCTTGTCTCACTAGTACTCTGCATGCCTTGACCTTGACTGTGCTGTCAGACTACATGTGTGTCTCTTGTTCTGGTTTTGACATTTGCCTCTAGTTACCCCTTACACTGGACTTTAGTAATTCTTCCTGACTAGTACAGCGAGTAATAGTTAGTCACATTTAGCTAGACTTGTTGTGGAATGTTGAAGATGTTTTGCTGCTTATCCAAGGAACAGGAACACTGCAACCTCATGGTGGACCACACTGTTAGTGGCTCTGCCTGGCCTCCTGCCCAACTCACTGACATCAGTGTTTGCCAGGAGCTCACCGGGTTGCAAGCCAGAGCATCCTTCTCAGCTCTAGGCAACTGGTGATGTCAGTGAGCTGGGTGAAACTCTAGACTGAGCGTCACATTTAGTATACTAATTTGTATTGCGATTGTAGTCCATCACAGGAGTGAGCTTGGAGTGGTGCCTACTTTACAACACACACAGGGACCATGGGGATCAAAAGTAGCCACCCTACAGAAGGAAGGACAGTGTCAGCACCAATTCAGAGATGATTTGATGATCTACAGCTGAGTGATACACAAATAAGATACATTTTTGTTAATAGCTAAGTTACTTGAATGCAGTTTTAAGATTTAACTTCGGAGTTTAGTGTCACTTTAACTTCAGCAAATTATTATTTTTTTGTTTTAGAGCTGTCCGAGATATTCTATTAAACAAGCTAATCAGTGTTCTAACTAAGTGTGCATGGCACATATCATCACTGTATCAGCACTTTCATAGTAAACACTTATAATTTTGCTTGCAGATCAAAATCACTTGCAGGTCCATTCTTTTGCTGCAGAGATATATGTATTCTCAAAAACACATACCTTTAGAATACAATAAAATAAATGTAATGTAGAGCAATAACAAACCTATTACAGGTTTTATAGATAGTTTTTATGAGCAATACAATTATAAAACTAATAATATTTTACCTGCCACTATTAAAGGTTAAAAGAGAACTATGGGGTAAACATTTTTCCCCATAGTTCTCTTAAGGGTCACGGGAGGACACATACTAGCATCCTCCCGTGATCCAAAGCTGAGTATATAGCGAGCTACAGCTCACTATATACTGAGAGTGCCGCAGCTGGGACGGATCCTGATAATGCTGTCGAGATCCACCCAGCTGCGTGAGTGACAGTTGGCTCTGCCTATCTAGAGGCAGAGCCAGCTGTGCCCGTCTCCTCCCTATCTGTTCCTCCAGTCAGCGCTAGAGGATCGGAGCGGGGAGGGGGGAATCCAAGCGGGGAGCAGTGACTGCCAGGGAGATGACCAGAAAGTGAGCGAGCGACAGAATGCTTTCGCTCATTTCCGGATCTATAGAGCTGAGGGGTGACAGCTTCTTTGTCACAGGTCGACTCGAACTATGAGGTTGAGTGAAAATCACTCACTTCATAGTTCTCCTTTAATACAATAAATGAGAACAGTTGACTGATTAACAATAAAATACACAAATTATATTATATTTACAAAATGCTGCCACAGTACCCCAGCTGCACCTTTGTTCACAACATTACAAAAGGCAGTACTGTACAGATAAATGCATAAACAAACTCTATAGAAAAATGCATTTTTACAGTCTGTTTAAACTAAGATATATAAAATATAGACAAATAGGCCTGGTTTAAAAAGTATTAGCAAATTAACCAATATTCTGAAGGTTAAATGTATCTCCAAAAACTTTGATTATAGTTAACGATAGTGGGGCAAGGGTTAGAACTGCTGCCAGATTTTTTTTTTGCTTTTTCCCCATACCTCCCAACGTTCTGAGACAAGAAAGAGGGACACCATCTAGCACAATGTATTTAGGCAATGGACACCCCTGCCACACCCCCAGTTATGTGGACCATTTAACATTTATATGCCAGAAATTATTGGTAAACCCAGAATTGTTGCTTTCCACCATTACTTTTCCTTTATACTAGCTTTTTAAACTAACAAACAAGAAAAATAAGAGATATGATAAAGATTGCAGTGCAGAATAATACTTTTTGTAGTTAAATAAAAAAATTTCATAGATATGTGTACATCAGACCAAAAAGAGTGACAATCAAGGAGGAAAGCAAAACAGAGGGATTTGGTTCTAAATGAGGGACATTTGGGAGGTGTGGTTTCCCTACAGAACAAACTTAATTTCCGGTCTGTGTTATCACGGAGATATTTAAGCTGATTTAATTAAGGAGTTGAGAGTTTGTATGTTCTCCCTTTGCTTGCGTACGTTTTATCCATGTACTCCAGTTATGTCCCACACTCTAACGACATACTGGTAGGTTAATTGGCTTCTGTCTAAATCAGCACTTGTATGTGTGTGCATCTATGTACAGTATGTATGTGAGATAAGGTCCTTGGATTTTAAGCTCCTTGAGGGCAGAGACTGATGTAAATGTGCACTATGTAAAGCACTGCATGAATTGTTGGCACTATGTAAATACCTATAATAAATAATCTTAACTAAATAAAATTAAAGAGAA
>NW_017306642.1:998085-1005555 GCF_000935625.1 Nanorana parkeri | reverse complement strand
GAAAGCAGCAAAGAGGCTGCAATAAGAATTAAAGTAGTTTCCTAAATGACCATAATCGCTCCCCATGCAGTTTGTCAGCTCTCCCTTCAGCAGCTGCTGATACTTTGATAACATGGCTGCCCTCCTTTTATAGGGGGCTGGCTTATACAATAGTCCACTTATTGGCCCTTTTAAGCCTACTGGCCATAGTTCAAAGACCATGCAGTGCATTATGGTTTAAAAAAAATCTCCCTGGTGATGGGGCACAGAAATTCATTTGGACCTGCTTGATTCGCCTTAAACCTATAGTAGTGGTGAACCCCAACCTCATCCCTAATTGGAAGGGGAGGGGAGAAAGCATTATCAAATGAGGACAAATACAGTTAGGAGTCAAACTTGTCTGTGGTACTCACTCTTTACAGCAGTATCAAATGTAAAAAAAAAGTTGGAGTGGCTTTCTACTGTAAATGTTTAAGAACATTAATTTAGGTTTTTAAACGTGGCTACAGCTTTTGTAAAAACTACCATATCTTTGCAGAATTTGAGGTTTCCGCTAAAATTCATTGCGTTGCATACATGGTATTAATCATAAGCAGTTTCAGACTGACAGTGGGCTGCAATGACTTTTAATGGACTAGACAGGAACCCAGCTGTTTACAGGAAATGTCTCTCCTCATAATCACAACTTCATCTCTAATATGCTTAGTTTTAGCAAGCTCTACATTCCTTGAATAGTTCGTGGGTACTATTACATAGTATTTTGGTTTATTGATCCTGTTAAGGAAATCAAAGATGGTATTGTGACTGCCAACTGTGTTAAGTGCTAAAATAGTAGTATGGGGGAACTTACAACTCTTGGAAAACAAGATTTAGAATCAACAGCTATATTCTCTTTTTCATATTGATAGAGCAGGAATGGCTAACAAAAGATCTTTTACAACAATTTGTTTTGTTACAATAACAAAAATATGTGAAATATAACACTTGCGTTTCTTGTTCTTTTAGAGTCATGAATTATCTAAGTGCTTATGCCTACAGAGAGAGGGGACTGTCATGATACACAGTGCTGCACAATTGATTTAGTTCTTTATAGGCATGTGCTATCTGTTTGCAAGATTATCTGCCTGCTGTTATATATTATAGATGCATACTGTTAAAGGAAACCTGTCAAAAGAAAAAAACATGGAGGCTGCCCATGATGACCTGACATCGCAGGCCATCACAGACCACCTGTCTATCATGCTGAATGCTGACTGTCTTGCTTAAATCATTTTGAGTCATTGACCTGGAACATGTATAATGGCACAAACGTCTGACTTTTCTCTGTCATTTGCTGATCTGCATCCTTGTTCTAGGTGACTTTTGAAGTCAGTGGGTCAGCATTTTCAGGACATCAGCAATGACAGTGTTCTTTGACTTTTAACAAATTACAAAATGTATCATGCATATATAATGTATATACGCAAATGGGACATAGGTTAGTAGTAGGTGACTTAGTTAAAGTGTATATTTAGGCAAAACATATTCAGTAAATCTGTGCGATACATTAACTTTTTTCCATGTTTGTCTTTTTAAAAATTCTGCAAGTATAGAAAAATACAGAGCTCCTAACTTTGTGTAGTGAGCTGGCAATGATGACTCTGCTGCACTGCTGTCCTAAGCTGTGTTGCCAGCCCTGCCCAAACTCTCCCTTTGCTAGACTATATAACACCTACCCCAGTGGTGGACCTAAGGAACAAAGGGCCCTGGTGCAAGATTTTTTTTTGGGCCCCCCGCCAAAAACCCCACAAACACAGTTCTCTCCTCCCGCAGCGCTCTGCCGGCTGTCACTTTCTCTCCTCCTTGCTGGGACACAGAGCAGCGCCCAGCGGGGAGGAAAGAAAGCACGGATGCGCCGCTGTATCGGTAGAAAAATGGCACTTTCGGCATTTAACCAAAAGTGCCATTTCCGGCCGATATCTTTTGTCGCCGGATATATCGGTGCAGCCCTAATATTTACAGCAATGCAGAATGGCACAGGCTATAGAGAACTACACATCCCTGCAATACTTTATATAACAATAGCATTTCTGTATAAAGTACTGCTGAGATTTGTAGTACTCTATAGAGGGTGCCATTGTGCATTGCTGCAACAGTACAGTACATTAGGCTACAAATAATTATTATTTTAATGAATTATTTACCCTTACCTCTTCTGGCTGGTCTTCTGTCTTCACCTGTTTCCTATGTGTTTTCTGTTTGCTGGGTCCTCACTGCCCCATGATGTGCCTGCAGGGCTGTCTTCAGTGCCTCCTTGTTCCGCGGCACCCTCCTCACAGCGGCCGGTAGGCCCCATACTATCTCAGCCGGCATACAGGCCCCCCCATTTCAGTGCTGGGCCCCCCCAGGCCTAGGCCCTGGTGCGCCCGCACCGCCTGCACGGGTGGTAGTTCCGCCACTGACCTACCCTCTCCTTAGCGCTATAGCATAAGCGTGAGGTGTTCTGTGAAGGGGTACACAATAATATGTAGCCCACCACACCGAAACTCACAATACTGTAGCACAATACAGCAGAGTAAACACAGGGGGATGGGTATACACTGATATGTAGCCCACCACACTGCAATTCATTGTAATGTAGCACTCCAGCGCTGACCTGGACAGATGGATGGAAGGTGGCGGGCACAGATGGCTCTGACTCTAGAGAGGCAGAGCCGACTGTCATTTAGGTAGCGGGATGGATCCTGGCACTATTATCGGGATCCATCCCGACTGCAGCACAGCTATGCGCTGTCAGCATATAGCAGGTAATAACCCACTGTATGCTGAGTTTTGTCCTAATGTCCTCCTGTGACCCTAAAGACAACTATGGCAAAAAAGTTGGGTCATAGTTCTCTTGTAATATTCATTATAATCTCTGCTATTCACTATAGACCATGCTGGCTCCGCCCACTTGTTGTCATTCAATGACAGCGCAGCGTCCTCAGGTTTTAAGGACACTGTGCTGTCACTGAATGACAACAATGGCCAGAGTCAACCATGATGTCACGGCCGTCTTCGCCCATTTGTTTTGATTCCTGTTTTGTCAGGAATTGTATTGTGATTGTAATGTCTTCCTTATATTGTAAAGCGCTGCGCAAACTGTTGGCGCTATATAAATCCTGTATAATCGAGCCGGTGTCGGCGTGGACAACGCTGGACGTCGTGATTGACCCCTGGATTACATTGTTGGATCAATTTGTTTGGGATTTTTTTTTAAATACAGGGATTGTCAAAATTCTTTGTTGTGTTTTTTTTCTATTAAATTATTTTTTCAAAAGTGTGGGCTCTGTTTTAAAATTTTTATTTAACCCTTTAGCGAATGAGTCGGGGTACAAGTACCCCTTACGTATTCTTAAGGGGGGGGCCGCATCTGGGTGCCCCTTTGCTAACGGAAGGACCCTGGAAAAGCACCCTTCTAGTGCCGAAGGCATGTGGCCTGGTATGGCAGGGAGGTGGGAGCGCTCGATCATCCCCCCCTTTCCTGCCCTGCCAGGTCTGTGCTCGGATCAAGGGTCTGGTTGGGAATTTTAGGGGGGACCTCACTTTTTTTTATTTTTTAAACCCACTCACTTTTTTTTAATTTTTAACTTAGGGTCCCTCCTAACTTTCCTACCAGACCTAAAGGGTCTTGTATGGTTTTGAAGGGCGACCCCATGCTTTTTTTTTTTCTCTTTCCTTTTTTTAAAAAACTTTTTTTGAAATCATTTTTGAATTTTTTTTTCCATTGTTTAAATTTTTTTAATTCTACTCGCTACCTTGGAGGCAAGATGCCGCTCAGCAGCATTTGGCTATTCACTCACTGCCGTTCGGTCCCCATGAGAATAGGGGCGAGCGACAGCGAGTGAACTGCCGCAGGTTCAGCTCAGCCGATCCAGATGTTGGATCGGCTGAGTCGAACGGCTTCTTCACTTCGGCTGACCAAAGCCAGCGTTGTACGGCTGATTTTAGCCGATGTATGGCTGACATCAGCCATATGGGGCCGAAGTGAGTAGCCGAGAACCGTTCAGCTCTCTTTGGCTCAGTCATACACTAGGCTGCCTTTCGCAGCTTAGTGCATAACCCCCTTATTGTACAGATTGCACAGCCAATAGTTTTATTTTTTATTTTTAATATGAGGTTGTGAGTCACTCATGTGATTATGCAAATATCCAGTGCAGGTTTTGGTTTGTGTATGGGTTTTAGAATTATAATTAGCTCCAAGTCTCTACTGTTTACTATAGATTGTTATCCAAATCTAGATAAAAAGCAGCGGACATCAAGCTATTTTTGCTGCATTATCCAGTTACAGAGCTGCATTTACAGTGCAATACACTTATTCCAGCTACAAGCAGAAGGTTCAGGATAATTCAGCTATAAGTTATGACACTATGACTCAGCAGAAGCTGAATTTAGTTTTGATTAAGTAAAGAAAGCTGTTTATTTAGCTTTAACAGAAGGCACATAACTCACACACATTCATGTCTAAACAGCCAAGTAAGCAATTGCTTGAAAACATGTGTCTGAAGGTTAAGTAGATCAATAATGCCACATTCCCTCCTTATAATAATGTCAGCATTACTACAATGCAGAACAAAAGTGTCAAAAAAACAACATTGTGCTTATTCAGAAAAACATAACAATTGATTGTGCACTTATTACTGTCATTGGGTGTTATATTAGATCTGTACAGGTCTCTCATATTCTTTTTTCCTATTTTTTTCTTAACAAATTGATCATAGTCGTGAAGAGGTTGATCAAGATACAAGATATAAAAAGCATAAAAATTATTTGACCATAGCTGTAGTCATCTATATGTCTTAACGTAGCTTATTTCTAATAGATTGACGTAGTAATGGGCGAACTTGCATGGGTTCAATTTGCAGGTATGTTTGGCGAATGCTCGAAAACGCTCACCAATTGTGAACTTGATGCAAACCCCATTGAAGTCAATGGGAGGCAAATCTTGAAAACCAATGTTTTCCATTTTGAAGTCTTATAGGCAAACAAATAGCATGGGAAGCTGGGCACATCTCTGGGGTTCATGTACCCATGCACAATACATTTTATAAAAATGCTGTTCAGCGGGTACCTGATTTAATGAGTCTTCGAGGCGACATAGTAAAAACCCTCCCAGGGTTATTCACTAAAGGATGAAGTGTTTGGAGATGGCAGGAGAAGTGAACAATCTAGGATAAAATATCTGATTTGGAAAAATTCTCCTATTCAGCTCACTTTCCAGTTCAACTATGTTGTCCTAGATTGTTCACTTCTCCTGCCTTCTCCAAACTCTTCACCCTTTAGTGATTAACCCTGTCATTCTTTCAGTTGCATGCTACCGAGATGTTTTTAAAGTGACACTACAGTAACACTAATTGACAATAGTGGACTACAATCTCAGTACAAATTAGTAAATTAAACGCGAGGTTGTAGTCCATTACGGGAGCGAGCTTGGAGCAGTGGCTACTTTACAACACACACAGGGTGTGCCGAGCCACAATCAGACAGCCTTGGCTGCCTAATTAGGTGGCCACTCGTTGGGTCTCGCGGCTGCCTAATTTACCTGAGAGAGCTGCCGGGTGGAGGAGGAGGTGGGACCGGGACCGGAGGCACGGCTGGGCCGGGGCGGAGTGAGATGCGTCCCAGCCAGCAGAGCTGCGGGTGGCTTGGGGCTGCCCTTACTCCAGTGCCTGGTCTGATGGAGGGATGACCCAGAGGCTGGCTAGGGGGGCTTCAGGTAGGTGGAGGAGCACATGTGTACAGGGAAAGAACCCTGCACAGCCCATCTGAGAGTCCCGGATGGGCTCTGTAGGGTCTATGGTGGGCTCTGCAGGGTCTGTGGTGGGCTCTACAATATCTCAGGTGGTCTATGTGAGATTATGGTGGGCTGTGTTGGGTCGCTGGTGGGTTCTACAAGGTCTCAGGTGGGCTATGCAAGGTTTATGGTGGGCTATGCGGGGTCTGTGGTGGGCTTTACAAGGTCTCAGGTGGGCTATGCAGTGTCTTTGATGGGCTATGCAGGGTCACAAGAGATCCTTTACAGCCCAACCGAGACCCCAGCTTCCCTTCTAAGCTACTAACGCAACCAGTCAGAAGCTGGATACAGCATGCAAGCTGTATCCAGCGACTGACGGGTTACGCAAAATGTCTTATATAGTAAGGGGGGGGGCAAATTTAGATTAGGGGGGTGCCCGAGTGTAGTCTTGCCTAGGGCAGCACAAAACCTACAGCCGAGTTATACACAAATAAATGACATTTTTGTTAATAGTTAAGGTATTTGAATGCATTTTTTAGGTTTAACTCCAGAGTTTAGTGTCACTTTAAGCTTTATGGTGTTATATAACATTACGATTCATGGGGACATTGTCAGTGACAATACTTGCAATAAATAATGTGTGTGCAATACATTTTTATTTTTATTTTTACATTATTCTTTGGTTTTTATAAACCAGCAGCACCCATATCTGATTAATTTTAACTTGAAAAGAAGTCTTAATAATGTTTAAGCTTCATCTTAATTTTTATCTACAGTACAAGCCCCACTGGCAATTTAAAACCTTAATCCAGGCCAGGGTCCTTAGTTGGTGCAGAAGAGGCTAGCCTTCAGTCCCCTCCAAGTGCCCAGGGTGGGGAGGCTTCCATGACAGTAAGACTGGTATTTTATGTGCTGTCCTTAGTGCTGATCCTGTGTTTCACTGAGAAATAAGGTCACGGATCTGTAGTTCAGAAGTGCAAAAAAAGTTTTTCCTATTTGAGGAATCAATAACAACACTTGAAATGCCACTTTTAGCGTGTGATAAACATATTGCATGACACAAGCACTTCTTTGCATTCCTGCATTGTGCCACATGTACACAGGTTTCAGGTTTACATATACAGTATTAAGCTGGATGGCACAGTAATAAAAAAAACTTGCACAGTTGCTGGATTGCTAAATGCATATGAGCATTTCTGTCTGGGTCAGTGTTTTTGTGGTGCCTGAGAGAAAGACACAAACATTGTAATCACAAATTTGGAAACAAAGAAGCTTGAGGAAATTCTTAATTTTAAACTGGTACTGAATGTTTTGGGCTTCTATTTAGAAGCATATTTTAGTACGTTGTCATTATAAAGTCTGTTACTTGCGTGGAGTGCACCCAGATTTGTTTTGGTGGAAACTGGTGGAATGTTTTCTTCTGTATCCCCAGATGTTTTTTTTTTTGCTATGTAGCGCTCACCCCCGAAGGAGCCGCTGAATGATCGGGTCTTCTGTTTCACCTCTGTGATACACCACAAGCAATATATCCACAGCACACCAGCACACCTTGTGGGATTTTAAATAACTATTTACTGCATAGAATAATCTGAATAGCACTATACAACGTCAACATTTATCTCTACACAGCATAACACAGAGACTATATATATGAGACACCAGCATAACAGTGATGAACGATAAATGCGGTTGTTCTAACTGTGAACTTGTTGGACAGTAATCAAACTATATATATATAT
>NW_017306642.1:967509-997725 GCF_000935625.1 Nanorana parkeri | reverse complement strand
TTAGTCCCAATGTACCCGGGTACCTAACCCACTGGCCAGTGGTAGTTTCTTCAGCTAGCCAACGTTGGGGCCCAATACAAACGGTGAAAATCTGTGTGTACTGTTAATGACAACAGGCCGGAGGCCTCTCACCCATACACGGAGGGAGATGTCCGTCTGTAGCCGGCAGGGATGTCAGCAATTATCTTCTGTGATGAAGAACTGTATGTAGGAGCTGAAGTCTAGTCGTCAGATTTGGCGTCCGTCCGGGCCGAGTCGCCGGAATGTAATTATGATGATAGTAGCACCAGCAGCAGTTTGTAATAAGTATAATTTCAGTGCCACCAGTAATAAGATCCTAAAGGAATAGCATCTGACTTCTAGTTTGCAGAAAAGAGACTCATCAGTGATGGACAGGGGGTTTAAACCCAGGAAATAAAAGCCAATGTAGCTTTATTGAGTGAGCCACTAAAGGTCAAATGTAGATGTAGATGTATGCTTACATTGTAGATGCTTACATTGGTTAAAATGTAGATGTATAATGCATTGACCTGGAGAGAGGATTGATATAAGCATGATTCCTCAGCCATTTTCACCCAGGACAATGAAAGTGAGCAGGTGTGTTACTGCCATGGTTTGTAGATGGGTTCAGAGTAAGGCTACTTCTGGTATGCCTAGGGGACTGGAGCCACACTGGGGCAGAAATTCTCTCAGCCCTTCAGGGGCAGGCCAAGAGGTGACTAACTCCACTCCATCTTGTGCCAGGAAAGATCTTGTGTAACAGTGGCACCAACCCACTGTTCACCTTCAGCAGGGTAAGTTCACACTTGTGCCTTGCCTGGCACACATGCTCAACTTGGTGGTGCAGCAGTTCCAAGTTAGGTACCCTGGCTTTGGCTTCAAAAACGTCCCGTGGCAGGCCACAAGAGTATGAAGCTATTTTGCCTAGCAGGTGTTCACCTGGCCAAAATTCAGGAGCAACACAAGCGGCCTACCAACCACCTGTTATGCAGTATGTTGGAACTTGCTGTTGACCATAACCTTAAGCAGTGGACCATCAATAAGTATTTGTGTGAGTACAGAACAAGGACAGGCTCCTGATTCAGGACATGTGTACTGTGGTGTCACCATGCAAAGGGGTGACCATAATTGTGAGCCATGATGTGGCATGGATCATCAACACAATCCCTCTGGTGTCCCTTCGGGAGCACACGCTTCATAGTGTAACAAACCAGGCACTGGAGGAACATAGGACAGGAGCAGGCAGAGGAGGAGCATGAGGAGCAGGAGGTTTGGGGTGCCAGTGGTTAGGAGGATGGGTATGTTTCCCCTTCTTAATCCCCAGAAGTTGTACTTGAGTGGGGTGAGGTCACTGAAGACACCATTGTCAATAGCAACAATGAGGACTCGGGTTCCCCTGCCGTTGGTAATGTGTCGGGAATGGGCTTAGTGATGGAGCTTTTCATTTAGCCCAGCATTTGGCTAAAAATGCAGGCTTTTTAGTAATTCAAGGTATCTACACTTTACACCTGCAGCATTTTTTTTTAGTTTTTGTTCTAGAAACTGAGTCTCTTTAAATCACATGATGCTGAGCATGTGCTGAATAGAAGCCAGAAATTCTCAAATGTCTTCAACCATACAACTTCTGCAATCCAATGGGAGTGGATAATAGCAGCACTGTTATTGGTTTCTAGCCTGTGGAGGTGGGGGTAAAGCTCCAAGTTGCAGAAGTTGAGGCCTTCAAAAAAGGGGAGAGATTGCACAGAATAACTTTTGGAGCAAAACAAAGGCACTTGCAGTTAACTGCACCATTTAACACATTTCACAATAGCCGAGGTTAGCTTAATAATAATAAAACAACTCCTGAATTTGTATATAAAACTGTGCAGAGCAAAAACATAAAGCTTCATCCAATGTTTACCCTCCCCTGCACAGGCAGAAGAAAGTGTTATATTTGAAATTATAATTTAAATAGTCCCCTACAGATTTAGATTCAACCATAAAAATATACGGTATATACGGAAAATAACAAAATATTGCTTCAAAAATAGGCTTTCTAGTGACCCACATATAGTCATGCTTTCTTTAATAAGCATTCTGAGACCTCTAGATTTTTAATGTTGCCTTTTATTTTGTTATGACACACCAAACAAAGATTTATGTCTTACTGTTATTGTCTTTTTCATTTGCCTTGCTCTGGCTTTCTGCATGGGGAACTTAGTATGAATTTTAATGAGTGCTTATTGCAGCAATGTAGAGCAAACAGTGAAAAACAGTCCTTATTACTGACATCATAATTCTTCTTTTAATTTAACTGACAGGCTGGATTTCAACATAATCCTTTCACATTAGATGTGAAAATGCAAAATTGCCATCCTTCCTTTTCATGGGAAAGCATAACAGGGAAGATCGATTTTTAAAGAGAACCCATCACAAATACTCACAAATATAATTTTATATGCAGCAATTCACTAGCAATAAAATAATTTTCATGTCATTTCAGTTTGGGTGAAGGCATCATTTTGTTTATCATGTAAGCATAAAGTAACCCTTACTTTATTGGATCTGAATCAAATCAGTGTTTATTAAAGGGAATTTTTAATGAATTTGTACATTTCTCCCTGTTAGTACTAAATTATAAAACAGTTTTTTCTTTTAGTCAGGTAAATATGAAATATTGCATATTAATATTATGCAGTCTTCTCTCCAGCCTACAGATGGAGCTCTAGACTCCTCTTTATATATTCAGCTAATTCATCTTTCAGCATTGCTCTGTCCCATGTTTACAGAACTATAATGAGACATTACAGTAGTGATCTTTATCACAGGGCTCAGTCAGAGGTTTTAAACAGGTACAACGCAAGCTTTGTTTGATGTGTTGTCTCTTAAAGTAGAATTACAAGTTAAACACGGTTTATTGACTCGATTGCTATCACATCATATAGCCATATGATGTGATAGCAATCGAGTCAATAAACCGTTTTTGACTTGAAATTCTATCGGAGTGCCAGTGACTTTATACATAGACTTATCTTGGATTGCAGAGGCATCTGCAGTCACTTCGGGACCCACCCAACTCTAAGGGTATTATTCGGTCAGGAGTGCGATGTGTACACTGGATTTTAAAGTAGTATTAAACACTTATTTTTTTTTGCATATATCTACTGCTAGCAAGCAGCAGATATATGCAGTAGGGATGCACCGATACCACTTTTTTAAGGCCGAGTACGAGTACCGATACTTTTTTTCAAGTACTCGCCGATACCAATTACCGATACTTTTTCTTAAAGGGACAGGTCAAATTTTTTCTAAATCAATACAAAATCATGATTTTAGGTCAGTTTCTTAATATTATGAAGAACATGAACACTCTGTAGTGTGGCACAGCTATATCCAGTTCTGCATACCTGGCTTTATATTATAAGAACTTTATTATATAAAGTCAGGTATGCAGAATTGGATACAGCTGTGCCACACTATACAATAATACACTGTTCTGGACATGTGATCATCTATTTTCCCAAGAAAAAGAAGTGAGATGATCTGAGGGGGATCAGCTCAAAGTACAGCTAGTAAGGAGGGTCGGAGAGTCAAAATATGATACAAAATATTATACATTTATTATTTAAAATCTCATTGGACATACTAAATGCACCAGTTAACACCAACACCAGTTCAACATCTAAAATTGGTTATTGCAACAACAACCCATTCACTCATAAAACACAGAAATGCACTCTGAGGATGAGCTGATCAGCATAATAAATGGTACTGGATTAAACTCAAAAATTAGATAGGGATCACTTGTATTTCTATTTGTGAGTAATATTAAATTTATCATCATATGAATTTCTGTGTTTTCACTACATGACCTTTATATATCATTCAGTATGTACATTTTGGTAATAATGTTGTATGCTATATTTAATAGTATCCAGATCTTACATTTTTACATCATGTTTAGGATTCCTTGAATTGGCAATATTTTTTCAGTTTTACGAATGTTAATGTGATACATTCATTGTGAAAGAGAACCATATGTTAACATCTAACCCTGCATGAAAATCTCTGATGTGTGCAAAGAGTAGAACATGCAGTCATTCTTTAAAGCTACTAAAATTAAGCATTTCCTTGCAAAGAAGATTGCAAATGCCGCCCACATCAAAAATTGAAAAAAAAAAGCAGCTGTTTGAAGATTCTTCAGAAAACAACACTTTTGGACGTGTCGGATTCCTGATCCTCCTTTGCACTTAGTGGTTCATTACACCGACCCATAGATACATGTCGGGTATCTATTCCTACAGACTTATAACGCTATTAGAGATCCACTTATTCCAGAAAGCACACACTAAGCCATGGTCCAGCACAGGTTGGTGATTGATCTGAGTCCAGACCACGTTCCCCTTCAGCCCTTGGTTGCTAGGACTGCTGGCGTCCTAGCATCCAAGGTCGCCATGGGTCCTCCTCTTCAGTCATTGGTTGCTAGGACTGTTGGGCAGTCCTAGCAACCAATGACATCAGGGGTTCTCTCTCTGCAATTATTGGTTTCTAGGACCTCTGGGCAGTCCTAACAACCAGTGACAAAGTTTTATTGACTTCAGCTTTACCCCATCCTCCTCCTCCGTCCTCTCCTGCACCTCCACCTCCCAGCTCTGGTGTGAGAAAAAAAAGGTATGTGGCACATATTTACTATTACAGTACAAAACATACAATGTGGGGACTGAAACGGTTCATTAAGGACCTGTTCACACATATGCAATGCTGAGAGATTAATGCACGGTACTGCACAAAGCACCTACCATACATTGCAGTGCTGCAGGTGCGTTGTGTTGAATGCACTAATCTTTTTAACTGCACGGTATTTCAATAATCGGTATTGCAGTCAATCACAATTCAAATGAATAGCAGGGCAACGTTGCTGCCGCACTTTAAAAGAGTACTATGAGGTAAGTGTTTTTTCCCCATAGTTCTCTTTAGGGACACAGGAGGACATATTCTAGCCTCCTCCTGTAACCCAAAGTATTTTGCGTGCTATTGCCCGCGATATACTGAGAGTGCCGCAGCCGGGATGGATCCTGACAAAATTGTCTGGATCCACCCAGTTGCGTGAGTGACAGAGAGGGGAGCGCTGGAATATCGGAGAGGGGAGGGAGGTAATCCCTGCGGGGAGCCGTGACCGACAGTCACCACTCACTGCAGGGAGACGATAGTAAGTAGATCGGCGGCATGTTTCTGCTCACGCAAAACAGATGACAAACGCACTCATCAATTTGTCACCAGCTTTACAGTAAGGTGCACACGGAATGGGCTTTAAACAGTAAATAGCAAAACGTTTTCCTGGCACACTCACAAGCTAGCATGTAAAAAAACTTGTCTCACACTAAGGTTAAAAACAGAGGTTTGGATACACGTCTTCTGCAGAAAATGTGAAAGCCGCACAGCCGCGCCACGGCACCTCTTATAGTTCCTGCTCACTTCCCGATCGATAGAGCCGACCTATGACAGCTTCTTTGTCATAGGTCGGCTCTAACTATGAGGATGAGTAGAAATTACTTACCTCATAGTTCTCCTTTGAGGCATGGTAGGTATGTTGCGTGGTACAGTGCGTTAATCATATGAATAACTGGGACTGCTGTGGAGGGCTGAACCAATGGACCCTATTGATTTGGTCCTCCATTAGTCCCAGTTTCTCATGTGGCCCCTTAAAAAAAAAAAAATTGTCCACCCCTGCCCTACTGGGACACAAATAAAAAGAGTGCATATATATATATGTATATATATATATATATATATATACATGTATGTAATATACAGTAAATATAAAAGTGTCCCTTTTTGTTGTCTTTGCATTTGCAACACCATTTCTAAAATTTAATCTGACAAAGGCTTCCTTTTTTGCTTGCCTTTAAAAGAGAACTTGACAGTTTCTATTTTTTTTTTTGTTTTGTTTTTTAATGCCTTTGATTATCTAAAGGCTAACACAGTACAAAAGCCCAAGCTTGTTTTTAAATTGGCTGTTTTAAAAAAATCATTCTTTGATGATTGCAGTCATTTCTCACTGGAAAAGATTCAGACCTTGTTTTCAAAACATGCAATGTTATGAGCCCAGAAAGACAGCCAATTAGAGTGATATATAACATTTAGGCAATGTTATAATAGTATAATGTAAAAAGGCATTATCATTCTCATCCAGTAAATGAATCCAATCATAGACTGATGTAGAAGAATATTTATGGGATAACAAGGTTTTGTATGTTTAGATGATTTTGTGGCTCTCATGAGCTGTTATCTCTTCACAGACTAATTTCAGTTTACTTAGATTTCTCCTTTTTTTACAGGCATTTATCAAATCATCATTGCTTTAAGTGCATATATAGTTAAACCATTTTTTTAAGTTTTGGATAGAGTGAGAGGTTTAGAAACCCTGACAAATTTTGGTTACTCTCTATTTTTTATGGAGTTGTCAACAGAGGAGGAGGTGAGGGGAAATCTTTCAATGGTGACATCTGTTCCAGTGACCACTGTGTAACATGAGAATTTCCCTCACTTTGAAGGGATTTCCTGTTGCGTCTCCAGGACAGAAAGTGAAGCAAAATCTCCCCCATGGGACACAAGGGACACCGGAAAAAATAAATTGGCAGGGGATTAACCCTATCCTACTATATCCAACACCACACATATACTTTAAGTATCAGTTTTACAAGAAAAGAAAATGAGCCCTGCAGTGTAATATTTATTATGGACCTTTTAGTAAATTTTCAAGTCTACATTAATAAAGTCCTGACGTATACTGCAACTGTTTAGTTTTTCCAGGAAAAGAGCTGTACCTTTATTGTTCTGCCTTCCCAGTCTAAGCATTGAAAGTGTAATCTCTGTAATTTATAGCTGTGGCGAGATGGGTATTTCGGGTCAGCCGAACATGCTGAGCATGTTCGGCTGATCCGAAGCCACACGAAGCAAGCCGATGTACGGCTGAAATCAGCCGTACCAGCCTGAAGTGAATAGCCGAACAGTGTTCGGCTCACTTCACTTCTGATCGGTCATTCACTCGGCTGCCCTCGGCAGCTTTGTGAATAGACCCCTTAATCTCAGTTAGACATGTGCAATTCGTTTCATTCCAAATTGAAATTTGGACTTTTGGATGTATCCGAATTTCTGAAGGACAGAAATAACTAATCTAAATGAATCTGCTTGCTTGATAACATAATTCGGATACATCCGGATTTAATTTGGAAACAAAACACAACAAGCGGGGAAACACATTTACCGCTCTCTGGCTTCTCTGCACCTGTATCTCAAATGAAAACAATATTGTTACAAAATGTAAATAATGAAAGAAGCTGGGAGATCTGTTGTATTCTGTTACAGCTTCTGCTTCTTTGCGGACACTTCCATCCCCAATGTAAAGCATCTGACCGCTGTCACGGAATACACTAAAGTGTTTAATTGTTCACAGAAATAATAATCATTTAAAAGAAAAGTGCGATGGGGCCCATGTAAAAAAAAAACAAAAAAAAAAACAGCCTGCAGTTACTCGGCAATTCATGCTAGATCCTTTAGGTCTGGTAGGAGTTTTAAGGGGAAACCCCAATGCCACAAAAATTAATAAAAAAAGCCCCCCTCCCCAAATCCCATACCAGACCCTTAACCTGGGTAGCAGCTTGGCAGTGCAGGAAAGGGGTGGGGGACGAGCGAGCGAGCCCCCTCCTCCTTCCACCATACCAGGCCACATGCTAGTAGTTGCATGTCTAGTAGTTGTTGGCAGACAGTTGACTCAATATTTATGACACCTTGAATATTGTTGAGAAGTTCAATCCAACCTGTGCAAATCTTTACATCAGCAAACATAGGATAGGCCAAAAAATCATAATGTAATGCACTCAGCAAAATGGCCGAGATGGAAGACTGGAACATAATAAAGAAGGCTGGAGCTATCTACACAAAGGAAAACTGAACTATGGGGAGGGGTGGAGACAAATACCAGAGACAGATAAAGCAAATAATATTTAAAGGAATATCACAATGTTACCATCAGAAGATAATTCCAGAAGATAAAGTATTTAGAGTATTCCTAGACCTGGAATTATTTTCTGATGGTAACACCATCACCACCAGCAATCACACAAAGCCCACCAGTGGAAACTTGTATGTACACTTTAATAGTTGCCACCATCCCAGATGGCTCAAAAATATACCCAAAAGCCAATTCTGCACATTAAAGCGAAATTGTTCCAACACCACAGATTTCATTGCACAGAGCAAATTGCTTGCAGACAAATTCAAAGAGAAAGCTTATCCAGATACACTTGTCCATGACGCATACTCCACTTATTTACAGCCACCCTCACCTATATTAAACGAATTTCCCAAGCCTGTGGCAGAAACAAGATTCATCACCACATTCAATAGCAGCCATAATAAGATACAACGCATCATTCATAAGAACTGGCATATCTTAAAGCAGGATCCCAAATTAGGCCCGTTCATTACACCTAAACCAGCAGTTACATTTAGAAAGGCCCGGAATCTTAAAAACAGAATAGCACCAAGCAAACTATCAGCTGGGGATACCAGTAGCACCTTACATCTAAAATTTGACAACAGAGTGGGTATTCACCAATGCAAAAAATCCCGTTGTCTTACATGTCAGTCCATCACAATCCACAATCCACATTTACTGATCATCTCAACAACAGTTACCCCATCAGACAATTTATCACATGCGAGCATGATCATGTGGTCTATGGTTTGAAATGTCCATGCGGCTTATTATATATCGGCTGCACCATCCGCCCCTTATGAAAGAGGATAGGCGAACATAGACGCTTCATTGCCGATGGCGACCGCGAACATAGTGTTCCTAGATACTTTGCCGTAAAACACGGCAAACGAATCCAAGATTTACACGTGTTCGCCATTGAACACATTCTCGATCGTTTTTCCCCAGCAGAGCGATTTCAGAGGTTGTGTCGACAGGAGACTTTCTGGATTTATAGACTTAACACCCTTGTTCCAACAGGACTCAATGAAATTTTAACCAAAATATAAAATATTACAAACCAATACTCTTTTTGACTATTTTTAATGTCAGTACATAGAAAGTAATAACACATCTGTCCCCCACCCATCCAGTGTTTCCTATGATGACCAAGGATAAAAAGAGTGTCCCCCATGATGAGTAATGAGCAACAATGGTCCTGGAATGCATTTTTATTGATTTTTATTCATTCAATCACTTCTTTTTAATTTCTTCTTTTTAATTACTTCCTTTCCCTTCTTTTAATACAATTTTCAATGTTTCATACCAAAGTACCCTTTTAATAAAGAGAAACCCCCCCCTTTTTTAATCCCCTATGTATAACAACAAAATCAAGCAAATGTATTCCCTCCCCACAGCGCACACTGAGCCTTTAATATATGCCACTGACCAGTAACCCTGTTCGTAGCTTCAAACCGCGGCATTGCCGCCTATCGTTCCTTAGCCACGCCCACCTGTCACTTTTAAACCGGCGGTTTCCCGCCACCGCTATATCGTTCTACCTGAGCTTGAAAAAGAGGGGACACCTCAAAACGCGTTGCTCTCCGCCCTTCCATCCCGTTACAACCCTCATCCCATCACAGACCCGACTGACAGCCGATACTTCCAGACATCGGCTCCCGCACACTGCCCCAGTCTGCGCTGACAGTGACCGAGCATCAGGATCTACAGCCGCGGCCACAGCTGTTCAGCCTGCATCTGACACCACCGATTCTCCCCCACACCGCTCAGCTCCCGGATTCACACAGCGGGGCCACGGACTGAGTTCCCAACCCCCCCTCCTTGGTCACAGCCTCCTCTCCCTGTGTGGATGCACGTCCCCAGGCACACCAGATTCGGGCACACACCACGGATGTCCCAATCCTCTACGCTGGCCGTCCATCCTCTGGTCCCACGATTTATATGTAAGTGCTCATCCATTTGTTTTTCCACCACGGTCTGCTAAGTTAGTTAGTTGTTCATTGGTTTTGCGCCCTTTGTATCCTTTTGTTGCTTATAACACTCCTTGAATAAGCCTTTTCAACCCCACTGCACTTTTAAAAACCACCTCGTTTTTTGCTTTCCTCATGACTCCAATGAAGTTTACCAAAGTAGCAAAATTTCTTCATAGTCTGACAATTGTTGTTGAAAACAACATGTTGTTCCTGAGTGCTGCCCCAAGTGTCAAATTGGGTGCATATCTCTTGTTTTCATACTAACCGTTCCACTTCATTGCTTCAACCTATACTTGCTCCTTCATATAGTGAGGAAGGAGTGTAGTGATCTAGATCAGCCTTTCTCAACCAGGTGACTGTGACTCCCTCATGGATGCCTTTAAATTTTCATACAGTGTCATGCCTTTCCATGGTGCAGTGATGTGAAGGGGGAACCCATGTGAAAGGAAGGCTCCTGTTGTGAAGAGGGCACCAGATGTGGAGGGTGGGGTCTATGATGTGAAGGGGGGGGCTGTGATGGAAAAGGAGTGCACTGATAGGAAGAGGGGCCCTTATTTGAAGGGGGGACTATGATGTGAAGGGGGAACTCCTTTTTTGTGTTTTTGCATGGGGGACACCCCTTAAATCCATACCAGAAATATGCTTACATTTATGTTTCCTACATTTTTAGACTGGGGTGCCTCAAGATTTTGCATACTTTTAAAGGGTGTCATGACTGAAAAAGATTGAGAAACGCTGATGTAGATGTTGCTTAATTGTAATGTTTCACAATGTCCACAGTGTTTTTAAACATCTGAGGGTCCAATAATAAAAAAACAACAAAAGAAATGACAAAACTGTGTCTTACTCTTATTCCCCCCCGGAGAGTGCTGACAGAGAACCGACTTTCAACTTGCCCCACAGTATGAATGGTTTTGATTATATACAGTATATACAGTACATTTAAAAATGACAGTAAAATCTCTTTATGTTTCAGTTGCTCATTAAAAAATACCACAAATATTCCACTGATTGCAATTAAATTATCACGAGACTCATTTGGAAATGGAAAGTTTTCTTGGCCTTGTGCTTTCATGTCTAATTTAAATATTTGACTTGGTAAAGCTGTTTAATTTTTTGTAAATGTATGTATGAGATAATCTAGTTCTTTTGGGACCCAGCTAGCATGAAAATGTAATCACACTTCTTTTTATTTGAAAAATGTTTCCATAATGTGCACATGTTTGCCATTTTAATTAACTAATTACAAATGAAATAAGTTAAATGTCAAAGCTACTAATTTGACTTTAACCGCCACTGCCAAAAAAATAATTAGCGAATAACAGCAAACTAATGTGTGTATAGCTAACAGTTCATTGTACATAAATTCATAAATGTAATAGATTGCAAGCTTATTACTAAACATTAAAGTGACACTAAACTCATGAGTTAAATATTAAAAATGCATTCAACTACCCTATCTACTAACAAAACTATATCTTATTTGTGTATCACTAAGCTGTAGATCCTCAAATCATCTCTGATGTCATGCTGACCCTGTCCTTCCATTTACTCCCATGAGTTTACTAATTTGTATTGAGATTGTCTATCACGTGAGCGAGCTTGGAGCGGTGGCAACTTTACAACACACACACAGAACATGGGGAACAAAAGTAGCCACCCTCCAGAAGGAAGGACAGTGTCAGCATGCATTCAGAGATGATTTGAGTATCTACAGCCGAGTGATAGACAAATACGCAAATTTTTTGATAATAGTTAAAGGATATTTAACCCCCCCCGTTGTTTTGTATATATCTACTGCTAGCAAGCAGTAGATATATGCAACAAGTTTAAAAAAAAAAAAAACCCTGCTCAAACAGCAGTTTAGACTCACCTGTGTTCCGTGCGCGGTCCCGTGCCTAAAATTAGAAATTTCTCGAGCAGCCGCAAAGGATCCGATTCTCGGCCGGGACGCGACGAGAGACGCAAGGTAAGTCTATGGACGTGTGCACCCGCATGCAGACACCGCTGGATCGGAGGGACAGAGCAGTCAGCGCTGGATCGGAGAGCCGCCGCACCGTTGGAGAGAAGGCTGAAAACATCAGGAAAGAAGAGGAAGATCGGAAAAAGAGACATCATTTAAGGTAAGTGCTAACATTAACATTGGGGGGACGGGATTTTTTTTGGCCTTTAATGTCACTTTAAGGTACTTGAATGCATTTTTATGATTTAACTCTTCAATTTAGAGTTACTGTAACGCATTCTAGGCCACTGACCTGGACAGAAAATTAAGTCATAGTGAAGTCAGAACACCTGTTTCCAGTCTAAGAACCTGAGAAGTAGTTGTGAACCCTAATTGGATGACATTTTCTAAAGCACAATTATCATGTTTTTTTTCTCCATAAAATACTTTATTCACCTTTTTTCATCCCTTGCCTTTTTGCCTCTTCTCTGGCATTTTTAAACCACTTCCTGTTTACATGCATGTACTCCAGCATTGGCTGCACATAGTTTTTCAGGGCAAATTTCCTGTCAGTGGCAGCAGTGGACGTACACTTGTAGTCTCCACCAGTGGTCTAAGTAACAGGGTGACAATGCAGGAGTACAACTGGGAGTCAACCACATAACAGGGAGTGCCTGCACAAAGAACCATTCCATTCTAGGATCACTGGGTAGTTTTTAATTAAAGTGGCATATTTGGAAAGGTTGCTTACAATTACATTAAAATTGTAAAGTTTATAGATTTTAGTGATTGGCTTTAGATTTGCTTTCAATATTTTAAAGTCAACCTGTCACAATTCTCGGTACTGTCATGTGTTTTTCACTGAACAAGTGAACATAACCTCTGCTTATGTTCAATGAAAAACACATGACAATTATTAGATTCAAAGATACAGGAAACTGAAGGTGTATGCAGAGCTTGGACTATGAAAGTTAAAAGAGAACTAAGGGGTAAGTGTTTTTCCACATAGTTCTCTTTAGCGTCACGGGTCAACATGTTCTAACCTCCTCCCATGACCCAAAGCTCAGTATATGGCGGGCTATTTATGTGTGTACATCAATAAAATGATCACTCATTGTAGATTTCACTTTGATGTGCTGGTAATATTTTTTCTACTTGGATTTGAAGTGGCGCCATCCACATTAAAAGGGACATCTTTGGAAATTCTTTGATTTGTGTTACGTTCAATGGTATATTTAACAGACCGAAAGGAAGCAAATATGAGAAGTTTATTGTTAGAGTTTACATACACTTTAAGTCTTTCCATGTCTTTAAAAGCACGCTTAAAGCAAAAGCTTATCAGGCTAAGATTTTTAAGATGTATCTTTTAATTATTTTACGTATACTAACACATGGCAGTATAGAATAGCCTATGGCGGTGGCAATTACATTTTCTAGTTAATTAACACAGTGACATTTTGCAAATAATGTTGTATTATTTGTTACCAGAAACTTGACTGAAAGCTCCTAGATTGCCATGGACCTCTATGTAATAAGCCAAGAGCAATATTCAAAGTTCAGTGATAGAGCATAAAGTAGTAAAAAGTGCCTAAACGTCTGTTTACTTATAAAGTCATGTTGAAGGGAATTAAATGGTAACTTCTTTTTTTGTAGACTTGTCTGGCTAAATGGCTAGTCTAAGCCAGGCCTGCAAACTTATTGAGTTGAAATTTGAGCCTCTTCCCGTTGCAACAATGCAAAGTTATTTCTATGTATCATTTCATAGTTAAAAGTTTATATGCATAACATATTTGTCTTTGTTCTTTATATTTTTTTTGTGATAGGTATTTCATTTAGTCAGTATCTCCCTTTCTACATGAGTGCTGCACCAACTTTTACCCACTAAATTATTAACTCAGAGTGAGGAATCTGTCTCAGTGCACAATCAACTGTGTGCGCCCCAGCATTGTCTCTAACTCGAAAAGCAGGCAACAAGGCTCCTGATGCATTCTCCTTTGCCAGGGTCACAACCTCTTTTGTATGCAGGTGAGAGTGATTCACCTCCATCCTTCCCAAAACTAGTTTCATGACCAAAGCTAAGACTCCTGTGGGGGAGAATTCAGAAACCACATTTAACCTGCTTCATGTTCTGTAACGGTTAGCTGGCCCTTAGTTCTCAGTTGCTACAGGTCAACAATGTTCACATCTCTCATGTCCCCTCTTTTTGTAAGATTTTCTACTGAACCTCTGCAAATACCTTACCCTATGTTGATGGGAAAAATTGATTATTTACACACTGGAACTGCTGGAATCATAATCTTTACATAGCTTAGTCATCAGTTTCCCTTGTATTCCCTCCTTACCATCTTGCTTTGATTTGTATTGTAATTGTAATGTCTTCCTTACATTGTAAAGCGCTGTTGGCGCTATAAAAATCCTGTATAATAATAATATTCAACAGGGGAGCTGGGCATTAGCTCACTGGCGATTGATTCTCTTATTCAGAGGCAGCATGAGATCCCATAGGCATACCCATAAAACACGTATAACTAGCATGGTGCTTCCCAAGCTCATCTAAGCCTAGGTGGGCCATTTGGTTGGAGGGAGGCCTATGCTAAGGGGCCTTGCCACAGGATATAATATGGCTAATCATTGGAACATATCCAGCACAGCACACATTAAACATCAGATACTTGTTGGCAACCCCCTTTGTTTTCCGTTTTCTTACATTCAAACTCTTAATTGGATAGGAGAAGTCTACTTGTCATTTACCAATCTCTTTCCAGACACTTCTTCAATCAGTAAGTGACAGGCCACAAAATGACTCTATAACCATCTGGTAACACTTTGTCCTTGCAGAGCTAACAAAATGAAACATGTCCTCTCCTAAAGCCCTGCTACCAGTTTGTGAGACTTTCTTTTCTGAGGCTAACATTTGTTATTCTACGGAGCCTCAAATATGTCTATGTAGCTTGCATGTATTTTTGCAGTGCCATTTATTTCCATAGTAATTTAGGATGGGGTGCATCCAGGACCGCCCCAAGCATTCAGCTGCACTGTGGTGATGATTATAAAGTTGGACTCCGATATGAAGGGGGCTGCTGATGGGAAAGGAAGGGTGACTCTGGTGGAAATTTTGCTCCTGATGGAAAGGGGGCCTTCTGATGTGTTGAGGGGAACTCCACCAGGGTTTTTTTTTTTGCATGGGGTTCTCCACTTAAAACCCATACCAGACCACTATCTAGGATAAGATTTTGTAGAGAACCACACGTAATTTTTTACATTTACATTGGGAACTGGGAGTGCCTTTAGATTTTGCATACTTTTAAAGGGTGACTGAAAAAATGTTGAGAAACCCTATGCTAAGACTTTGAGACACATTTTATATTCTTACTAGCAGTGCATGAAACATGTTTCTGTTACAGAGGAGGCTAGATATTTTTTTGCAACCGTTACCCGCACGTTACCCTTTCTCTTTTTCAATATAAATATTACACATTGCATGCATTCATTAAAAATAATGATAGTCTCATTGAGGATTTAACATTTGTCCTGTGTTGAAATTGTATGGCTTGTATGAAAAACGCTTGAGAGTTTATTTATAGCCATTTTGGCATGCTCTAATTAGTCACTATGCTTTCAAGCATAGAGGCTCAGCAGTTTCACCATTCTGCTGTTAGGTGCTGAGAGTGTGTAGTTAAATTGTGCATAGTAAAATTAAGAATAGTATGCATGACAAAGATCTGATTAAGTATACAGCTTGGATACTACTTAAGCTGTCTAGCTGTATGTGGTTTTTGAATAACAGATGCTGTAATAACAACCATGCAGTAACACAATGCCATTTGCTTGTTGTTATTAAGACATCCAAAAATGCAGATGGTTTGGTAAGTCTGTGGTTTAAGTGACTGTTGTGCTAGTAATGGAAAATAATCTTCATAGTTATTAGTTACTTTGTAAAATACTTTTCCAATTAAAGTGGGGATGTTATATAATGTATTACCAATATTTATTACCAGTTTTATGGGCACCTAAACAGTATACTAAAGGTGCTAATATATCATTTAAGCATTGTGGCTTATTAAATGATTTTAGACATTCCTGTGCGCATGTAACCACTTGGACGTGTACAGCCTGCTGGGTGCGACTGTATGCAAACACCTGTAACTACTGAGTGCGACTGTATGCAAACACCTGTAACTACTGAGTGCAGACATACACTCCTTCTTGACGACGTACAGCCCATTGTGGCCATGTGATGAGCCCCTAGGATCTTTATGTTAGTCATGTGACTGTAATTTCCAAATCCCATGATGAAAATAACTGTCACTTAAAAAAAAAAAAAGGATTCTTATGGTGTGTTAGCTTGTGAAATGAGACTAAAAGCTAAATTTGTTAAGCTGTAATGACTGAGATTTGCCATGACAGCCACATGGATATAAAAAAAAATGATTGTTAACCTACTTAATGGGATCACATGAGTCCTGTAGTTATGAGTACTGTAAAAAAAACCCCCACAAAGATGTGTATTAGTTAACGTTATGGTTACTTAGGATTTGAAAGACAGAATGTGTTATCAATATGGGTTCAGGCATTTGACAAAGCAGCAACTGTAATAGCTCAGTGGTCCTCTCATCTCTGACTCTCAGTTCTAAGATCTATCATCAGAACACCTAAATAAAGTAATATTAGAGGTTAAATTTAAATATTTATGGTCAAGCTTGTTAATAATTGAATATGAAATGTTTAGATTCTTGCATAACCCCCTTATCATAGGGTTTCTTGAATAACTACGCCATGTGAAAAAATAACGATTTCCTATCTATGCAATATTTATGTGTGTGAAATTAATGATTTGATTAAAAATAACATAACACATGTAGTTAAAATAAGTTATGTGCTTAGTCAATCAACCCTATTATTGCAAAGATTATATATTAGATTATTGTATTTGCCCCCAGGGGTCTTTCATAATTACCAAAATGAATTCAATCTAGATGGATAAAATGTCCTTATTATGACTGAACTAAGGCAACTAGTCTGAGGACGCAGCCTCCCTGTACACCATACAATAGCATGCCATAACATGCAAAGGTGTGCTGCAAAAGAGATTGTTGCCAAAGTGAAATTGTTTGTAGATCTAACCTTCTATATCTGTTTTATTTTTGTATTTTTATCAAAAAAGTATATCACAGACAAATAAATGCAGTTTATTGACGGTATTGTCAGACGTTATAAAACGAAAAATCAGTACCCACCCACTCACATAGGGATTTTTCAACAAGTCATAATATCTCTGTGTGAAAATAAATGCCTCCAATGGTCAGAAACACTAATGTTTTCCTTCTAGGAAAGCCCTTTCCTACGACTAGACCCAACAATACACACCAATAGTAATATTTGGGGTTTATTAGGACAGAAAAAAGCTGTGCAAAAAGTGGCAAAACATCCTGGGCAATGGTAATAACAACAATTCACTGACAGCCTATTCACTACCTTGGCAATTGATGGACACCCTATTCACTGCCAATACAACAACACAATGAAGTGAAGAGGGCTGTTGTTTGTTCTCTTTACCACCTGTAAGAGGCCTTCCCCAAACACAGTACGTAAGTAGAGAACCTCACTGCAAGCAGCACTGAACAGCAACAAGTATGCCAGATGTGGAGAATGAGTGATGCAGCTACCTACTAGGTTTTAACAACAACAATCTACATGCCCTAACTAACCACTGTTCAGTGGGTAAATGAGCCATAAAGTCTGCTGGCAATAGGGCCCTGTATGGCCGAATGGTGGATTGCTTAACTTTCACATTAATGTATTTGTAATCCATAAAGGTAAAGGTATCTTTGCAAAGTGTCCTGCAACAACTGTCAGTGAAAGGAATGTTCCCTTTAGGAAAGCTTCACCATAGGCAATAGTGTCTCAACAAGCTCAGGCAAAGTGCAACACACACAAGAAGGTGGCCAAAGGCTGCTCAGGACTGCAAAGACCGACAAATGTCCTCCTGGGTGCATTCCGTTCTCAGATCTTCTACAAACTGGATGGAGGTGAATAATAGGTATGCTGCACAATCTTGACTGTATAATAGGGGATCAGTGGGAGGCCACAATGCCCCCAGTGACTAGTACACAGGATGGCTAAGTGGAGCTTGTGCTGTTTCCCTTCTCTGGCCACTCTCTTGCTCTGGGTCTCTGGTGGCTTGTATCCTGGGGCTTCATATGTCTCTGATATATATTACCAACCTCCTTTATTTTTATGAATGAACATGTAAAAGCATAGCACTGAGCATTAAATGTTCATTCATAAACTGAAGGAGATCAGTAAACAAAAGAGGCATGTGTACAATCTTCTGCAGTTTGTGAATGGACACAGAAGAGTTCAGTACTAAACTCTTCCATGTTCAGTAGTAAGTGGAGTGGAGCAGGTGGAGGAGGATATTTACTCTGTAAGGACTCCATGTCCTTGATCTCTTCCTTCACCCAAGGGGAAATATTTCTCCATAAAGGGCTTGTCACAATAGTACATGGGTATATGCCTGTCATTACCAACTCCGCAAACACAGGAGCTCACGTACCCTAGTGCCTGGTCCCTAGACCGTGACACATACACACGCACACACGTACAGTTTTTTGACTTTCACCATTTCACAAAAATAAAATTTGCAAATATTTGTTATTTATAAACTCAATCACATTTTATACTTTAGTCGGACTTTTGAAAGTTATGTTATGTTTCAGTACGGTAATATTTAGGTAAAAAGACTAAAGTGACTGGCACCCAACTTATTTTCTGTCCTACCTACCTAGACTATGAGATTGAAATGTTAGCCTGCCACACTATTATGGGGTCATTCTGCACAACACCAGGAGAAGGAATATTGCAGATTACGGTTACTTTTTGTCCCACTCTTCTAGTTGTAGGTTCTAAGCATAAGGCCCCATTCACACACGAATTGGCCTGCACGTACAGCTCCGTGCTGCTTGCGGGTCCGTACCAAGTAGCTGCCGGGAAGGACAGGGGCTGCGTGTGATTAGTACGCAGCCCCCATCCTTCTCTATGGGGCTACGCGGCCGTACCCTCCCCCTACGCTCACCTCAATTGCAGGTCCGTAGGGGTGCGGGTGAGCATATTCATACGCCGCCGGAATGGATCCTGTATGCATCCCAGCCAGAAAACCCGCACCCCTACGGACCTGCAATTGAGGTGAGCGTAGGGGGGCATACGGCCGCGTAGCCCCATAGAGAAGGACGGGGCTGCGTACTAATCACACGCAGCCCCTGTCCTTCCCGGCAGCTACTTGGTACGGCCCCGCACGCAGCACGGAGCTGTACGTGCAGGCCGATTCGTGTGTGAATGGGGCCTAAAGAAGCACCATTCAGAAACTGTCATTCTCACTCTCTCTATTCTCTCTCCAGTCTTAGCGTGTCTATGTGTGGCTTTGACTCCCAATCTTGTTAATGGGAAATTAAGATTAGTCACTAGGATGGCAAAGACACATGACAGTTGATCTAGAGGGCAGAAAGTATAAATCTAGTACTGCAGGTCATGCTTTTTTTGGATGGAAATTTATCAGAGGTAGTGTTTGGGTGCTTTGGTCGTGTAACTGACTCAGGTCACCCAAACAAATGATCCCTGGCAATTAATGGACAATTGGACATTATTTTTCATCTAATTTTGTGAATATATATTTCATATTTGTTTTTGAAAGATTGAATATTTATGTAATGATGTATGACATTTTGGTTGAAGTTTTTCTGTATTTTTCTTTAAACAACAGATCAAGAGTCAGTCCCGTATCAGCCTAAATCAGAGCACCAAGAGGAAGGTATGTGAAGCACTGTCTGTCATGTTTTATTAAGAATAGATATACATTTGTTACTGTTAAATGAAATGCTTAAGGCACAAACAGACATTCAGTAAAGATTTTACTGGACTAAGCTTTGATTGTATTCCTAATCACCAGATTATCATTATGTGTGTGTAAAGCCAAACGTTTTTCTTTTGGATAGCATGGAGAAAGGTTAGAATTCCCATCAGGTTTTTATGGCTCTCTGAGTCAAGTGATTGTTTTATTAACAACTAACGTTAGAATCTGTTATTAGAAGCAGAATGGGAGAGAATTCTTTTAATTGTACAGAACATGAAGAGAATTTCTGACTCATCTCAATCATATTGCTTATATGTCCAAAACTGGGTGAATTAACTACCTCATGGGAGGAGCAGGCTTTGCATCACAATAAACTGTTTTCATGATATGCTGATCACATTATTACCCTTGCACCAGCTTACTTTTGTCACAGCCTGGAAAGTGGATTTATAACCTAAAATATTGAATGCATTCATTCTATTATTGTGTTATTACCAGACATATGTCAAGGTACCCCTACAGGTACACATACACCAGTTTTAGAAATACTGTATGCAAGTTTAAAGTAAGGTAAAGTGAAATAAACTGAAATGTAGTGCACCTGTGTGAACTTCAAACATCCATTGATGTGCAAGGAATTTGAAAATATAGAGCTTCACAAGATTGGATGTGGGCACAGGTTCACTTATTTCCCTATATCTCAGGGGAAACTATAAGAGAGAGCAAATTTGTAAGAGTAAATTAAAGCCAGCATGGGCTTCTTAGAGTAAAAAATAGTGTTTGGGATAAGATAGAAAGTTCTAACCCTTCCCTTCGCTATCCAAAACTGAAAAAAAAGTCTCACACATCCTAAAACAAACTGGAAAAAAAATTAAATTGCTATAACAAAAACACATTAAAATGGAAACTGGAGGTGCACCGAAATGGAAATTTTAAAACCGAAACAAAATTGAAATTAAAAAAATTGCCAGGCTGAAACCGATACCAAAAATGTTTTTTATTTTAATTTTTTCAAATTTTTCAAATATTTTATTTTTTATAAACTTTTTTATTTTTTTATATATCTAATTTTGTGAATATATATTTCATATTTGTTTTTGAAAGATTGAATATTTATGTAATGATGTATGACATTTTGGTTGAAGTTTTTCTGTATTTTTCTTTAAACAACAGATCAAGAGTCAGTCCCGTATCAGCCTAAATCAGAGCACCAAGAGGAAGGTATGTGAAGCACTGTCTGTCATGTTTTATTAAGAATAGATATACATTTGTTACTGTTAAATGAAATGCTTAAGGCACAAACAGACATTCAGTAAAGATTTTACTGGACTAAGCTTTGATTGTATTCCTAATCACCAGATTATCATTATGTGTGTGTAAAGCCAAACGTTTTTCTTTTGGATAGCATGGAGAAAGGTTAGAATTCCCATCAGGTTTTTATGGCTCTCTGAGTCAAGTGATTGTTTTATTAACAACTAACGTTAGAATCTGTTATTAGAAGCAGAATGGGAGAGAATTCTTTTAATTGTACAGAACATGAAGAGAATTTCTGACTCATCTCAATCATATTGCTTATATGTCCAAAACTGGGTGAATTAACTACCTCATGGGAGGAGCAGGCTTTGCATCACAATAAACTGTTTTCATGATATGCTGATCACATTATTACCCTTGCACCAGCTTACTTTTGTCACAGCCTGGAAAGTGGATTTATAACCTAAAATATTGAATGCATTCATTCTATTATTGTGTTATTACCAGACATATGTCAAGGTACCCCTACAGGTACACATACACCAGTTTTAGAAATACTGTATGCAAGTTTAAAGTAAGGTAAAGTGAAATAAACTGAAATGTAGTGCACCTGTGTGAACTTCAAACATCCATTGATGTGCAAGGAATTTGAAAATATAGAGCTTCACAAGATTGGATGTGGGCACAGGTTCACTTATTTCCCTATATCTCAGGGGAAACTATAAGAGAGAGCAAATTTGTAAGAGTAAATTAAAGCCAGCATGGGCTTCTTAGAGTAAAAAATAGTGTTTGGGATAAGATAGAAAGTTCTAACCCTTCCCTTCGCTATCCAAAACTGAAAAAAAAGTCTCACACATCCTAAAACAAACTGGAAAAAAAATTAAATTGCTATAACAAAAACACATTAAAATGGAAACTGGAGGTGCACCGAAATGGAAATTTTAAAACCGAAACAAAATTGAAATTAAAAAAATTGCCAGGCTGAAACCGATACCAAAAATGTTTTTTATTTTAATTTTTTCAAATTTTTCAAATATTTTATTTTTTATAAACTTTTTTATTTTTTTATATTTATATTTATTTATTAATTCATTTTGTATTAAATATTTTTTTTCACATTACTTTTAGGGGCTTCAGGGAAATATTGGGGGTCTAAACACACCCCTCATATTTCCCTTTTAAAATAGAAAAAGAGATTGAGAACACAAAGTCCTCAATCTCTTTTTCTGTGTCCCCTGTTATCAATGAACAGGAATCCTCTGAGTGTTCCTGTTCATTGATAACATAAGGACAGAGTGTGTTTACTATAACCACAATCATGAATGAACAGGAGGTGATGTAGATCACTCCCATTCATTCATAATTGAGGATATACTTAACATACCATGTCCTCACTTATCTACAAACACTCAGCGATCACTGAGTGTTTGCACTCGCTCTCCTCTCTGACACGCTGTCACAGGAGGCTGAGCGATCGGTGAAGGGAGGAGAGCTCAGCCTCCTGTGACAGCGCGGCCTTTCTCCGCCCAAACACCGCTCTGCCGGACTGTGATAGGAGGCTGAGCACTTTGGGAGGAGACTCCGGCCGCTCACAACACTCTCCTCCCGCAGGCTCGGCCGGCTATCACAGTTTATCTGCTCCCCGCTGGGACACAGAGCAGCGCCCAGCGGGAAGGAAAGAAAGCAGGGGTGCGCTGATGTATCAGCAGGAAAATGGTACTTTCGGCATTATGCCAAAAGACCCATTTTCGGCCGATATGTTTCGGCGGTCAATATATTGGTGCATCCCTAATGGCAACCATGATGGTTTTGGCAAAGTTTTACATAATTTGTTTAACCTTAATGTTTTTTTTAAGACTATGGGGTTGATTTACTAACCTTTTAAACACACCACGAATGTGTATACACCTCTGTAGTGTGTTCCCTCCCAGCATGATCTATGGGAGGAATCGAAACACCTTTGTAGTGTGTACACACCCAGCAGGTGTGTTGTGCAAAGCCCTGCAATGAATTGCAAGGTAATGTGGTGTAAATTAGCTCTATGTTATGTTGCTTGCGTTGATGAATGCAGGAATGTAAATGCATGAGCTAACCATTTTTGTCTAAACTGTGAAGCAGCATTATATATGCATCATGTGCATGATTTTTCCATATATGGCATTAGTGGAAATATGCTTTTAGAGACTTTTTGGTTGATAAATACGTTTTGCTGTGTGAAAATCACACACACCTGGTGCGTGCGTGTGTTTAGGTTAGTAAATCACCCCCTATGTCTTATATCTATGTTTTCTATTTTCCTGAAATTTGTATTTGACATATAAACCGGTTGCACAAGATATGTCCTTTAGTCGATTTCTGTCTCTCCAAATAAAACTCTAAATGGCCAACCTGAACGCAACAGGCAGGAGTTTGAAGGAAATAAGTAACTTCTATGTGTGGGTACATTTCAGCCTGAAATTGTAAACAACAGACTTTTTTCAGAGGAGCTAGGAATATGCAGGTAAACATTCAAAAAGGAGCTCCACCTGCTGGCTGGCAATGTATATATGATATATCTATGTTTAATAATTGCATAATTTGACAAAAAGTGCACAAATAAAGTTTATAAAAACTGCTACATTTGTTAGTCCCGAACCCAACATAACGTCCATTAACCCAGAATATGGTGCAGAACCCCATTGAAGTCTTATATTTTCTGGCCTTTGTCAAGGCCATATTGCAAGCTTTTGTTTAAAAAAGGACATGGGTAGCTGGGCACTACCATGAAGGACATGTATAAATGGAAAAAAAAGATATCGTTCAACGGTTGTAGCATTTTGTAATTCTATGGTTCTCATTGGTGCCAGGATCCCGGGTCAGTCTGTTCACAAAAACCAGGTGGCGGAGGAGCTGTCATCTTGTGTCAGGAGTGCTACCAACACCAAATGACAGACTTCTGGCTGATGTTTTTTATTTTGGGCAATTCGAATGTCTGAAGCTGGGGCTTTGGGCATTCGAATTGGCCCAATATGACCGGTTCGACCAATTAGAGAACTGCAAACAGACATGATTTGGGTCAAATTCATGTTGAATCTAAACCCGAATCTCATTCCTAATCGTAAACATAATAAAGAAAAAAAAACAGAAACAATATACATTATAGTTTGGGCCCCCTGCTTAAGCTGAGAGCCCTCTCCAGTTCTCTTCTCCTGGATTATGGAACACCTTCCCTCTGCCTCCTCTCTCCATTTCATGAGGTGGAGGTGTTCTGTAGTCTAAGAGGAAAACTGGTTAGGTTTGATAACAGTGCCTGGGATTCCAGTGCAGCAAAGGCAGTGTTATTAATTCACTACAGATTATTTAGCACTCCATGGATTTCTGGCAGATGAACAGGTGTTTTTCTGTACTTGCAGACAAAACATGGATAAAGGTGTATGTTTTGCATATGCATTTAATAATGGCCGGTTTGAAATTAGTCTATTTATTAAGAAAAATAAATTTGGTTTGATATACAGATTGGCTAAACTTTATACCATTTTATTCTTTTAAAGAGATATTTGTCAGTTAGAACACCAAACAGTTCATAATTTAATAGAAAATGTATTATGAATATGCCAGTCAGAGCCAATGTTCAGAACAGGTATTCCCCACAGGGGTGTTGCAAATATACGTTTGGTATCATTGGAGCTAAAAGTAATCGGAAAAGAGATGAAAAACATATTACTTATTCATCAAAGGGTTTGTGTTTAGTTGCCGTGCAGATATTCCCTTTTTCTGACTTCTATATTTCTGGCTGATAAAATATTGACATATCGGAATACAAAAGTTAAAAACATCTATTAAAAATATATTGTTCCCTGAGATGAATTGCATATTTATATTTAAAAATGTTTGTACCTCCTAAGATTCCTAATCCATAAATCTAATGCTAACTATTCACACTGTGGCATATGCAAATACCTTGTCATTAGACATCACAAGGGGAACTTAAATACTACAAAAACACCGACATTTCAACCTAGAGTCAACTGTTCAGGCATGTTGCAGGAATGTAACAAATAATGACCAGCACTGACTAAAGTAGACCTTTAATGGTAGAGCAAGTAATCCCCTGATGACACATTAGTGACCGACGCAGAGGGAGGAATCTGACTACAGAATTTCAGCATAACCAGGGTGAACATGCAGCCAGTGTAGCCTGCGCTCCTTCACAGGGTCCCCAAAGGTCAAGAAAGGGGCTTCCATGAAAACTAGATGGTTAGCAATAGAAGGAGGAAGCACTTGTCTACATCAAGCCACTCGAACCTTGTCTATAGAGGGAGTAGATTCCTGAGCACATCTGTTTCTACTGGGTTTTTAGAAAGCTGCCAGCAAAAAGGGACATTGGTCAGTTGGGTGCCTAGCAAGATGGAATACACAATGTTAAAGTTGCAGTGGCTGGAGGAGGCCCATGCCTGTTTTCCTACATGGGACTATCTGTGGTATACTATTGGGCATTAAAAGCCTGTCATTTTACTGCTGTGTGCTTCATGCTTTTTACCCTTCACTATACAAAAAGGAAGCAGAATGTGGGAGAATACAGTTGGGCCCAGATTCAGCAGGCATAGGTGTAAGGCCTGGATGACTGGGTTTACTGGAGTGAATTAAGCTTAAATAGAATACGAAGAGTTTTGATCAGTGTACACGGTCTAAAGGGGTCAGGAGTTGGAGAAAGTAACCACGGTGCACAGCATAGGATACAGGCATTCAAAAATCCCAGCTTTGGGGTTGTCATCAGAACAGAAAGAGATGAGAAATCTTCCAGTGGGGACACTAGTTCTGGTCACTCAGCTGAACACCAGTGACGTGCAGTGGAGTCCGTTCTCGGTGAGGCATTTCCCCTGCCCGCCCCGCCCCCAGCCCGCCTCCGTCCCAACCTGATCCCCGAGCTGTGTGGAGGAGACAAGGAGGGCAGAAAAGGGAGGAGACAGGGAGGAGCCTCCCTGTCTCTCACTTGCACGTGACTGGTGAGGCATCGAGATCAATGTCCTCACTGTTTTTTTTCTCTTTTTGTTTATTGTACAAATGTGATCAATGGCGCTTTGCCATTGTTCTAAGTCATGCACAGAGCTCAAGCCTCTTGCAGCATGTTGAGGCTGTTGCAGCTCTTGCCTCACCAAGTTAGGTTACACAAAGCATTGGGGAAGCCTGCTGCTGTGCAACCTAACTTAGCTGTCAAAAGCTGCATGCAGCGCCGCCTGTAATTAACAGGCTGTGCTCTATCCATGACAGGTTACACAGTGGGGAGGCTTTGCCGGCTGTGTAACCTGTTACAAGCTGGTCTGAAAGGAGAAAAAGCTGTCAGCTTCAGATTTGAAGCTGACAGTTTTTTCCTCCATAGTACTAGGTGAGGCTCTGCCTCCCCTGACCGCACGTCCCTGCTGAACATCAAGGATTTCAGCCACTTTGGAGGAATTTTCTCTCACTTCCTCTTGTGCGTGACAGGAAGTGAAGGGAAATTTCCCCAATGGTACACACATGGCCAAAAAAATAAAAATAAATAAAAGCTGATGTTGTTATAAGCTCCCTTATGCGATTCAAAACTAAAAAAAAAGAAAAAAGTTTGGGCTTCACTTCTACTTTAAAATTTACAAAATTCCAAGAGCAAACCTTTAGACAGGAGGCAGTTAGTATATTGCACCTAATGGCTCAGTACACACTTACTTGCTGGCTGTTTGCATTGCAAGTGGCCACATTAAAATGTATGCCAGTATCTAGCAGGAAACCACTGTGTGTGATAAGTGTAGTCTCAGTATCCGCTTTATTAAAAAAGTAAATCTTTGTAAGGATTAATGAGATGAAGAGCAGAAGCACAGCGCCTGTGCTGTTTTCATTACAGTCTCCTATAGGTGCAGTATCTTTTGCCTGTCTACATTATTCATCTATTTGATGCATCTATTTAGAGCTTTCCTGTGCAGGCAGAGAATTGTGGGTCCCTGATCAGTGTCCATATGAATGGAAGAGTCTGGCCATGGTTCCTGCTTAGCCTCTGGGATTGCAATGCTTGGTATATCCACTTGATGTGCCTGCAGGGACCTGAATGAAAATGAAAATGCTCTCATGCATTGTTATCTCTGGAATTAAACATTAGAAATTATTATTTCATGAGATCGTCTTTTACATGATCAGAGCTACATTGGCATGCTTGCAAACACTTTATATTTACAAGGATATAACTCTGATACTTTAAATGTCTTTTACCCTATTATATAATAAACATTCCATTAAGTGTTTTACGTTACATGTACATCACAGCTTAATAAAGCTGAACTCCAGGCAGATATAACAGACACAGAAATAATGCAACGCTCTATTGAACAACACATCCTTAGATGTATTTTTTAAGATAAGCTGTGTAGGTATCTGTCAGGGCTGAGATAATGGGCCGGCTGTGGAACCCCTTGGCAGGGACGAAATATGTCCAAAAGCGCAGCACAAAAGGGTAATCCAAATAGAGTAGTTAAGTCCAGTTCCGGGTCGTGGCAGGCAGCAAGAATCGTAGTCGAAGGGTCAAGCGAAAGGGTCGGTAGCCAGGAAGTCAGATCAAATAACAGGTTCACAGGAAGGAGCTGGGTGTTCACCATGAGGTAGAATAACTCAGCAATGAGTCAAGGCTCTGACCAGCTTTATATACACAGGGAACCCAGGACCGCCAGGGCAACCAGGAAGCTTCCGTCAGGAGCCAATCGCAAGGCCGAGGGCAGTTGGTGAAAGCTGAAGTCCTCCCCCAGCCTGAGTAGCACCTGGGATGGAGCAAGCGCACTATGCGCGTGCTTCCGGGCATGCGAGCGCGGCTTGTGTACCGCGCACCGGGAGCACGGCTCGTGCACGAGCACCGGCCACACCAGCGCCAGATGCCCTGCCAGGAGGAGGAGGAGCCTGTGCCCGATACCTGCGCCGGCGAGCCTGGTGAGGAACGGCCCACCTGGGTCCCTGACAGTATCTGAATTTGACTTGGTATCAGCCTCTTGTAGTCCCTGTATAGCAGAGCTCAGACTTGGAAAGGAAGAAGTGTGTCATGTGTCAAGTTACATACTGATAGGAGTGCTGCGTTACATAGAGATTAGCCCTAAACTACAGAGGAGAACCATCATATGTGTCCTGCTAGACAGGGCTGTTCTGTGTGTCCGAGATATATAAATCTCAAAACTGGATGGACAGAAAAAAAAATCCGGTATAAAAAAAAACCCTTCTATGTATTTCATCTGTGTATTTAGCGGATTCTCATTTGTTAAAAAATTGAAATATTGAATCAGTGGTTAAGAATGGCAGCAAAATAATTAAAGGCCTTGTACAGTCTTTTCAATGTTTCTTAGATAAAAATGCAAAGAGATTAAAGGGGTTATCAAAAGAACCTTTCATCTTTCCCCAAATGGGCAAAGTCACAGATAGGGACTAGCATTTTGGTGCCCCAACCCCATTTCATACAGTTATATGCAGTCATACAATGCTTTATGACTCCAGAGATAATCACCTCAAATGTAGCCACAAGTTTGCCAACCATTACAAAATTAAATTTGACAATATTTTATTAAATTACTACTACATTTAAATTTTTTTTTGGGGGGGTGGGGGGGAGTCCCTTTCCCTTCAAGTTATGTTTGTACAAGTGAATTTTGTAACTTATATTTGATTTTGTGTGCACTTTCCTGTGCTGTTGGGGCTTATTCACGAAGCACTACTAAGACTAACAAATTGAAAACAGTTTTTATGTCATCATATGGGCTGATTACAACTAGAAAGTCCCTAAAAAATGCCAGTCCTCCCAAATGTAGAATAGCTAAATACCTATCCCCAAGTAAATAATATATAATGGGACATCATTTTTTTTTTTTTTTAAAGAATGCTTACCAGTGTAGAAAAAGCTAAATGGACCATTATTAGATAGAGCTGCATAGTGAACATTTTAAAAGTGTATACAGACCTATGTTGTAAATTCTTGTTCTCCAGGCTTACACAATCAATCAGTCTTTAGATAGGTCTCCCAAATCGGGAAATATGTTGGTATCCAATTTTTGACCATGTTGTTTGAGTATCTGGATACACCCGATCCCACCTCATTCACATGCCTTTGGCTCATCATTGTGATTGGCAGCCTCGCTGGCCAACAGCATAGTGCAGAAAGGGCTAGATAATGAAAAACCAGATGCTTGACCAGGAACCTGGTCAAATATTGAATACCAGAATAGCTCAGGTTTTGGGTGATCTATGTGAAGTCATACATAAAGGTGTCTGCTACATCCAACAGGCTGAGAATTTACACTGCTACTCAGAGTTGAGGAAATCCATTTTCAATGGAGTCAAAAATGTGTACATATTCATTCAAAACAAACTTCATGAGGCCATAGTGAGGTCAGCATTTTTAGTACATATCGATGTAGATTGTCTTCTGGTGGGAGGAAAGCAGAGGATAAAATGATGTGTAACAACTAAAAACCCTTATGTAGGTGATTCTCATATCTCCCAGCTGTCCAGGAATTTGAGGGACTGTCCCTTTTTCCTTTGTCCTTCTTTTTTGTATGATGTACAGACATATAAAATGTACTATTTAACTGGCAAAAGTATTATTCTACACTAAAACAATTATATTGTCTGCTATTTGGAAAAGCCAGTATAAAGGCAAAGTAATGGTGAAAAAAAACAATTAACCAATCATTCTTGGCATATAAATTCTTAATGGTTCCACATAAGTGGGGGAGAGATAGGGGTGTGTCCATTGCCTAAATACATTGTACTGCAAAATGTCCCTCTTTATCATCTCAGAAAGTTGGGAGGTATGGATTCTGAATGGATCATTTCAGTGTGTTTTTGTTGTATAATACACTAGAGGGCGTAAGATAGTAGGCTGCTGAATTTGTCTTACAAATGTTAGTTTCATTGTATTCATTTTTCAGTATTTGCACCATGTGTCTATATACAGTTACATACCACAGTAACATGCTTTAAACAAATACATCTGTGAAGTATTGCCTTGCTCCATCATGTACTGCTTTGCATGACGAATATCAGGTCATGTTCAACATTCACACTTACAGTATGTACATCATTTGTTTTACAGTTCACTGTGCAGCATATCAAGGATCCATAGCTATCCTCTGCAGAAGGATGCAAGCGGCTTTAAATCCTGTTTAGGAGCCAAGAAAAAATACATTTATTTAACAGAGGAAGTTTATTGAAGTTTAGAGAACGTACAAGAGAAGGC